>NC_064010.1:945000-1260000 GCF_932276165.1 Plutella xylostella
CGTAGTTACTACAAGTCAGTAAGTAAATCATGATCCACCTAGCTAGATAATGTACCTAAATGTACACTACCAGCAAACGGAGAAAGAGATAAATGTGTGCCACCCAATGATTTCAAAAGGAAGGATACGCCCGTCAGAACGTTTTGTCATAAGAAAATGGCACCCGCTCGCTGGCCCTAATTCATACAAATTATGACAGATTTATGAGATTTTAGGGCCAAAGCGAGGGTGTCATTTTCTAGAACGGTTGGGCCTGTCCTTAAGCTAGTAATAATAAGTCAATGGTGCCACCCCAGCGCAAACAGGTTGATCCTGACCTGACACACAAAGTTGGAAGATATGAATCAAATAATATTATGGCGATTAAATATGTATAAGAAAGATTTTTTTTTATTTCAAATACACACAGAAACAACACATACATTTACAGGAAAAGGTTAAAAAGTAATAAAACTAAATTTAAAAAAGTAGTATAACTAGTAAGTATAGTCGTTTGCAATAGAATCCAACAATCATGTAAACAAATATGGCGGACTGACATTGACAGCGTATTGTTTATGCCCATAGTGATGTCATAGTATTCTATAGTGCCACAAACTTATCTGTTCCGGTGAGAACGAATTAAATTGGTCCATATCTCATTACTCACTAATAAATTATATATTGATATAGATTAGATGGATTTATTTAAACCGCAAGGGTAAATTTCCATTACGGGAGAACTTAACATCCTAGAGAATGAAGAAATATTAGAAATTTACGTGAACTCTTACCGGAACAGATAAGTTTGTGGCACTGTAATTAGATTAAGTATATAAGCCATAGACTATAAAATAAAACTGATTATAGGTATAATAATATAAAAAAGTGTTTATTAAAACCAATTTAAATCTTTGTCTTCGTCATCATCACTATCAGAAGTGTCGCCGGTGACCGTAATTATAAATGGAACCACTGTGTCATCGCTTGCCGTGTCTAAAATGCCGTCGAGCTTTTTCATTTCGTCCTTTTCCTTTTTTCGTTTTGGTTAATTATATTAAGCTCTTGAAAAAAAATATAATTGTATTCAAATAATATTAAATGGAAATAATTTATTAAATTAAAAATAAAAGATAACTACGACGACCGAATGGCGTAGTGGTTAGTGACCTGACTACTGAGCCGATGGTCCCGGGTTCGATTCCCGGCTGGGGCAGATATTTGTTTAAACACAGATATTTGTTCTCGGGTCTTGGATGTGCCCGTAAAATGGCAATAGGCCCGCCCCCTATTACATTGGGACTAACATAACACTCTGGCGAAAAGTGGGTGCAGCAATGCACCTCTGCCTACCCCGCAAGGGAGTACATTAGTACAAGGCGTGAGTGCGTGTGTTGTAAAAGATAACTTCAGATTACGAACAACACTAACTTTTCAATGACTTATAGAGTTTGATGAGTAAAAAACTAAGATGACAGCTTGTCAAATACTTCGAAATTTTTAGGTTGCAAATGTTTTAACAAATTTAACTTATAAATACAAGTTAAATCGTGTTGAAGATAATGCGAAAACAATGGTGCGTTCGTTGAAATAAGACTATGTTTATAATTGATCGTCAAATGTATGTGATTACGGAGTAATCGTGAAAATTTGGTTTGTTTACATGATTGTTGGATTCTATTGCAAACGATTATACCTACATTGTGATACGAGTGCGGAAAGTGTGTCACTGTCATTATAATACAGTAAGGTAATCCTCATTCTTCTGAGTCAAGATCATATATATCCATTTGTCGATGGTATTGGTAATGAGATAGTAACAAAGACAGGTCTATGGATGGTAATCAAATGGTAATAAGGCTTTTAGGTTAGGTAAATAAATATTACTTTAACCTAACAAGAAACTTACTTATAAAAATGCTATTGAAAAGATGCTAGGAGGTATCACAGTGGGATTGTGCAACTATTTGTGCATGTTACTGAAACCCACACGAGGGATAGTATTCAGAAATTATCACACTGTCACTCATTGTATATTTGATATGGACGGAACTATTATAGGTTAGTTTCTTTCGTTTGCTAAACTTTATCACACGTAAGTAGCTCTACCATGATCATCACCATGGTCCATTTAGCCCATTTGGGTATGATATCTGCATCCACTGAAATGCCATATAGTACCACAACTTGGTCACAGTATTTATAATATACCTACCTACTAATAGTTAATTTCCTGATACCATTCAGAAAGAATATCCATAGGTGATTCGTGCGAGAGAAGGTGGCTGGTATTGATGCATGAGAAAGTCCGAGGACATTATAGTTATGGCGCTCCTTGAGAGAGGCCTATGTCCAGCAGTGGAAGATTATGGACTGATGTTGATGATGACCTAAAGTAGGTTCATGAGGAATAGGTAGGTAACTAGATCTACTTATGTGGTTATTAAAAGCAAATAAAAGTAACAGCATTAATAATTTCAGATTCTGAAGTTTTATACGCAAATGTTATTAGAAAGATTTGTTCCAAATATGATAAAACTATAACTGATGGATTGTTAAACAAGGTAACTCGTAGGTATTCGTTAAATAAAAGTTATAAGACGACCGAATGGCGTAGTGGTTAGTGACCCTGACTACTGAGCCGATGGTCCCGGGTTCGATTCCCGGCTGGGGCAGATATTTGTTTAAACACAGATATTTGTTCTCGGGTCTTGGATGTGCCCGTAAAATGGCAATAGGCCCGCCCCCTATTACATTGGGACTAACATAACACTCTGGCGAAAAGTGGGTGCAGCAATGCACCTCTGCCTACCCCGCAAGGGAGTACATTAGTACAAGGCGTGAGTGCGTGTTTTTTTTTTATTTTATTACGTACGTAGTTTTAAGTCAGCCTATCACCTACCTACCTATAGTTTGTTAAAAGTTATTTTAGTTTGAATATAAGTAACAAGGTACCTAGTTCGTTTGCACTGTATAAGACCTAGGACACAGAGTTTTGGTGCCCTTTGGCAGAGGCCTATGTCCAGCAGCGGACGACTGTAGGCTGATGATGGCACGAGGAGGTATGGCAAGGTTTATTAGGTACCTAAGTATTTTTCTAATAACGTGATATGGACTTATATGGCGTTTCGTAGGGTAGGTAAGGTATACTAACTAGGTAGGATACCTGGATTTTACATAAAGTTAACTAATTTAAAAGTATCTAATAAGTACCTATTGGCAGGTCCATTAAAATTATAGGACCCTCTACTAAAATAAGGGGTATTTTCAGGTGATCGGAGTGACAGACAGAGACATAAGCCAAATGATCTGCAAAGAACTTGAAATACCAATCCCACCGGTCGAATTTGAAAAACAAATGAAAGATATGACCACGGCTTCAGCAAACACGGTGCCTACTAAAGAAGGTTATTAATTTATTATTTTAGCATCAGTGTACAGTTAACAAAAGCGATAAGTAACCCATGCCAGTGCTAATGGCTCGATTACACCTAACGAGTACCTACAATGGTGAGACAGTGTCCTCAGCCGCGCACTCGGTCGCTTGCTAGCCGTTCATTGGTCGAGGATTGGCTATCATTAAAAGTCAGTACTTAATAGTCTTTAACAGAATAGAATATCATTTTATTCAACGTAGAATTTACATTAATTATTTTGTTGTCAAGATTATAATATGTCCAACATGGAAAGTATATAAGCGCTGTGGATGGATAGGTACCTACTTAGGTACAAGTATACCTACTTATCTCTGTCTTTCTCCCTAGGTAGGCACCCTATGTACCTAGCTACAAACCTAAGTAGGAATAGGTACTGGTTGTAGGATTCATTCCGCCCAAAACCGTGTCCTATCCATCTTAATTACCTAACTTTATATTCCTCATATGAAGGAGCAAATAAAATACTAAATCACCTGAAGAGCCACTCAATACTAGCCGCGCTGGCTACGAATTCAACTGGAGAGACAGTGAGGATGTACGCGATGGCGAAACCTGAGCTGTTTGGCCATTTCCATCACATGGTAAACCCCCTTTTCTTTTTTATAGTTTCTCTCCTCCGAGGTTTTCTGGAAGAAAGAAAGTACTCTTAGTAATAAGGCCGCCATTTGTACCGTCTATGTTGTGCATATTCTATTGTTATTTCTGTGTTTGTGTGCAATAAAGAATTATCTATCTATCTACATATCTAAGCTTTATAACTTGCCTAATAATGCTCCTCCTAAATTACTAAGATTACTAATTTCTAGATTACTGCGACTTAAATGAAATAAAGTACTTATGTTGGTCATCCTCATCCCCACTGCTGGGACCGGGGTCTCCTTCCAATGAAGAAAGGGTTTAGTTAGGCCTAGTCCACCACGCTAGCAAGCTTATTATGAGTGAGTGGTTAGGTAAGTGGGCCACCCGACTGTCGAAAGTTTTCAAGCTGTCCGAAGGCCTTTGACTAGGCTTCACGACAGCTGCCGAAGCAGCAACCGGGAATATCCGTAATAATTAATGTACCGAAAAAAGGGGGTACTTACCATGACTCTACTTCCTGCCTAGGTCAGCGTAGATGATGCAGAGGTACATCACGGCAAGCCACACCCAGACTTGTTCCTGGTGGCTGCCTCCAGGTTCCCTGCCAAAGCTGATCCTAAGCACGTAAATATATTTTTCTAGTAGTTGCGAAGTAAATGTTGTCGGCTATGAGAGAACGTCAAAAATAAATCGACTTGGCGGGGGCACCGCACCCCATAAGTTTATATTATTATCCGAGGGTAAGTTTCTTGGGAAAAGTTGTTCAGTTTGACCAAACAATTGCATGTCTTTACCACCGCGTCCGTGTAGATTATATTAACATTATAATTGTTTGTCAAATATTTGTTCACATTAATTAATTGCCTATATTTATTGATTTTTTCCACTCTTGTTCAGTGTCTTGTCTTCGAAGACTCGCCTGTCGGGGTTGAAGCAGGAATATCAGCTGGAATGCAGGTATTTCCACCCAAAATTTAATCCAGCGCCATCTATTGTCGAGTAGCGGAACTAATACATTTTCATTTTCAGGTTGTAATGGTACAGGATAAAAGGCTGATGAATACTTCGTTACGAAAATTTAAAGCGACGCTCATTTTGACCACTCTCATGGATTTTAGTCCGGAAATATTTGGGTTACCGCCGTATAATTCTTAAAATAATAATGCACCTATTGTGTAATGTTAACTTTATAGATACGTTCTTGTAATAGGCATGTACACTATGTATATCAAGTGTAATTAAAATCATGGAGACACGTGGTCTTGTGGTGATAGAAAAAGGTACCAATATTAAGCCGAAATGGGTGACTAGGGGTCCTAGCCTCGGAGGGTCATTCTAAAAACTCTTGTGCTGTATCTCCCTATCGGTTAACTATATCCTTTTTTAACACCCTGTATAAGTGTATAATATAGGTGTCAGGAAAACAATCAATTCAGCCGCAACTCTTTTATTTAAAAACCAAACCCGATTACACTATTTAAAATATACATTATACAGCTTTCTTATGATACAAAATTATAAACAAGCTTTACATAAAATTTTACAATACTCTATATTTATGTAATAGTTGTACCCTATATACAATACTAAATGTTTACCTACAAAGGTTCTTTTTTAAATAAAATAAAAGCGATGGTATGAATCAGAGAAGAAGATTTTCTATATTCTGAGATCTCTATTGAAGTCACAAAAAATAATTTTGAAAACTGACGATGGATGTAAGAAATGTAGAAATTGGCATGATCGTCATTAATTTATTACTGAAAATGATGTTCATTTTACATTTTACCGGTTGCAAAGTTAGCTTTGTCTGACTAATAAAACAATTATTTAAGAACTTTTATGACTTGTTTTTAACATCCTTTTTTATGGATAGAGTGAAACAACATCTTTTGTGAAAGAAATAGAGTATGAATATGAGAAAAAAAGTATATAAATAAAAAATATATTATTAAATCTAATGTTTATCTACATTTATTACACAGAATGCGGCAAAAATGGTATGACAAGCAGAATAACTTTTTTTACTATAAGACTGCAAAGTATAAACACTTGCTTGAATTAATTCAATCATTTTTAATATCTAGGTATATTTATAAGACAAGTAGCCATACCATTTTTGCAACATCCTATAGTATATTGTGATTGTGTTGACGATTTTCTGTAACTCAAATGTATTTTGTTGCAAAACACAAAATAATACAAACGAATTGCACGTAAGTAAATTAAATTTACTTTTTATTGCACTATTAGGGGTTACATTTACATTATCCCAGTACAATTTTATGTTTTTTTAAATTCACAAATCGAAATACCATGAAAGAACATAATTTGGTACCAATTTTTCGCAAAATCTTAGCTGCATATCGTTTTTCTTTTCATAAAATCTTACCTTCGCTTTGAGTAAATTGTTTTTTTTTTGTTTTATGATATGGTGCAATGGTAACCAACCCGAAATCCCCGTGTATTTGATAACTATTGCTATCCTACCTGATCAGTCCCCTCGTAAGCCTTTCAGGTACATTTTCATTTACTGTGGTAAAGGACTCCATTTCAATTTAAAGCATGAATCATTATCGTACATTTACTGTAGCACTTCTGACGAACCGGTTTTTACAATTACGTACTGTTTTTTTGTCTCCTTATCTCGACCTCTTTTCAAGAGCTTTTTTTATCATAAAATACCGTTTGATATTCCTTTAGTTTTTAGCTAGTCATAGCTTTGAACAAACCCATTTTTAGTCACCGGTGCCGGTTTGGCATCAACTTTTGCAGTTTTGCCCGTATCTTTATCTTTATGTGTAACTTCTGCCTTTAGCGGTTTCGGCGCGCAGTTGGCTTCGAACTTACTAATCACGCTAGATCTGGACAACCTCACTATCAACCTTTTAGGCGCCAAAACTTTGGACGAAAACTCCCTTTTGCCCAACTTCGCTTCGTACTGCTTTTTCTTCTCCTCAACTACCCTCTTTTTCTCTTCCTCAATCCTTCTCGCCTCTTCCTCTTTCTTTCTTTTCTCTTCTGCCGCTACCCTCTCTTGCTCTAGCCGGATCGCCTCCTGTTCTGCCCAAATCCTCTCCTGCTCCGCCTCCTCTTCCGCCCGTATCCTTTCCCGTTCTGCCCGTATCTTCTCTTCCTCTTCTCTCTGTTTCTTCTCCGCTATTTCCCGGCGTCGCTCGGCGTGCCACCACGGCATGAAGCGTTGGAACTTGACTCTGGCGCGGTGTTGGGGCTTCAGCACCCACGATATCGCCATGTCCACGTCAGCGATTCTGGAATAGGAATGCGTGTGTCATTAGCATTTGCGTCTGCAACAAATTTTAATCGTGACTATATTGTTTAACTCCGAGTTGCAGAAAGGGATGTACACGGTGTTAGCCGAAAGGGGATGACACAGGGAGTATGCTTTAGACGAAAAAAAAAAATTAACTTTGCAAATTTTGTCGAATATGTGACTCGCTATCTAAAATATATATTAAGAGAGTGTCAGCATGACTTATCCCGTCCGTATGATCTATCATCTGTATACAGACATTGTGAAACAGACCGTAAATCTATTGTTGTCATTTTATGACAGAAAGTGATAGCAATATGTTTAGTGCCAACATTATTTTATAGTCTTCTGCAATGGGGCGTCTGTTACAGACGATTTATTAGTTATATGACACTTGCGTTGATGAATGTGTAGGGTTGTTCATTCTTAGACATGTAAGTACTAAGATATCATAACTACACATTTCTTTAATCATTATTTAAAATAATAATTGTCTCTCATCTTTGATGGAGAAAATAGTTTAATAGTCATATTCTAGTATAATTATTGGGAAAAAAAGCATTCATAAAATATAACATCCATAAATGGTGAAAAGATCACTCGTTGACACCTTATTAAATACCTAAGCTGTTTATTTTCAACTTCGTAACACATTCAAAATAAATTAAACCAAATCAATTGGATCTAGGAAAACGAATTACCGTGGCGGTATAACAGCTAGTAAAATCACAATAATTATTACTCAATGAAAATCAACCGTGAGGCCAGTGAAAGTTAAACTCGCTTCAAAGCTGGGAAAGTGAAAACGGCGGGATAACGTAGTTTTAAAACGGTTATATACAACCTGCATTGTGGTATGCTATAAGAGATCTTAAAGCTTAAGATTTAAAGGATAAGACTGGATGTAAAATGCGCAATTGGGTATTCGACCGTTCCACAAAGTCAGAAGTCCTGCATTAACCCTAACTTACAAAAAAATTAGTTAAAGCGCCGCTATGCTAACCACCTTATTTCGTTGTAATAAACGTACATGCATTCATCGCACCATCATCCCACAATCAACAATATTTAAGCAGAATTGCTATCAATGCAGATGTAAGATCTGAAATAACTTGTATGGATTTGAGGTTTATCTGATTGAGCGATACTGCTTTAGAATTGTTGATTTCTGTCTCTCTTGCCTATACTTTACTATTCCTCTGTCACTGTTACATAAACTATACTATGTATATCTCTCTCTCTCTCTCTCTCTCTTACCTTCTCTTGAATCTCTGCCGGCGGCGCGAGCCTACCTCGCTCTCCCTCTCTCTCTCTCTCTCTCTTACCTTCTCTTGAACCTCTCCCGGTCGACAGCGTTCTTCTCCCAGTGGCCGGCGCGCGCCTGCCTCGCGGCGTACGTGGCATAGCCTCTAGTCTACTTACTATTATGTCTCCCTCTCTCTTAGATAATACCCTACTATGTATCTCTCTCTTACCTTCTCTTGAACCTCTCCCGGTCCACAACGTACTTCTCCCATTGCCAGGCGCGCGCCCACCAAGCTGCATACGTGGCATAGCCTCTATAGTCTACCTACTATTATCTCTCTCTCTCTCTCTCTAGCTTGCCTATAGTCTACCTTCTCTCTCTCCCTCTCTTACCTTCTCTTGAACCTCTCCCGGTCCACAGCGTGCTTCTCCCAGTGCCCAGAGCGCGCCATCCGAGCCGTATAGGTGGCATAGCCTCTAGTGTACTTACTATTATGTCTCTCTCTCTCTTAGATAATACCCTACTATGTATCTCTCACTTACCTTCTCTTAAACCTCTCCCGGTCCACCGCGTGCTTCTCCCAGTGTCCGGCGCGCGCCTACCAAGCATCATACGTGGCATAGCCTCTAGTCTACCTACTAGTATCTCTCTCTCTTACCTTCTCTTGAACCTCTCCTGGTCCACAGCATGCATGCATCATGCATCTCATACGTGACGTGGTCTCAATAGTCTAATTACTATTATGTCTCTCTCTTGCATATAGTCTACCATTATCACTCTCTCTCTTACCTTCTCTTGAACCTCTCCCGGTCCACAGCGTGCTTCTCCCAGTGCCCAGCGCGCGCTTGCCTCGCGGCGTACGCCCACACTCGCATCACACGCACCTTGGGCGGGTCGGAGGAGAACGTCACCTGCGGGTAAAGGGGTAAGGGTTAGAAAAGGTTGGAGAGAAAAGGGTGCAGGTTAGAATCACTTGGAAAGAAGTATTCCCAAATTCGTAGCACGAATCGGGGTTGGAATTGCTTCTTAGCGTGACGGTTACATACACGAGAGCTAGCATAGTCCGTCGCTGAATGGCCAGGGTATTTTGGGATAAGGTACAACGTCATTAACCAAAATTGCTTGATATGAATTAAAAGTGTAACCTTGCTTCTAAAGTTTAGAGTCAATCGAGACTATTTTCATAATAGTTGGCTCGAACCATGTACCTAAGTATAGTGTTATCGTAAAACCACAACGTACTTAGGTATAGTATGAAGTTGGCTATTTTATCTACATGTGAAATAATGTACCTTTGTATTGTTCAAATAAGGATACAACCATAGTGCTTAAACAAAGCCCTTTGTAAATGACATCATGTCAAATCATGTGGGTGTCTTTGTTTTTCAGATAGGAGTATAATATTTTACTTATATATCTTTATATGGAATTTATTAATACCTAAATCTGGAACAAAAACGCCATTCATGCCAATATTGCCAATACCTGCATAAATTAATAAAATTATGAGTTTACCTACCAAAGTACCTACTGTACCAACATACGAGCACCTACTGTGTATTTAATCGTACATCTTAAACATCTCAAATGATCTCAGGTATTTCACAAACTAAACATCATCATCGCCCGGTAAACACTGCGTCATAATCTAATGTTATCGTGACGTAGGCCTTGGTCTCCTATTTACGCCGTAGTTCGCGTCCAGCGTCACGCCGTAGGTCGCGTCACAATGCTCATTATAGAAATGTACTGATGCGGTCTCCCTCACACGCCGACGTTGGCGCGTAGATGTAGTGTACATCGTGACGCGGCCTACGGCGGTGACACTTGACGCGACCTACGGAGTAAATAGGAGACCCGGGCCGTAATGGTGGCGACGCGATGACGTACCGTCGCGAGAACTGTGACTCACTCATTCAAAGAGTTATTTGTATCGTTTATTTCGGAGGTTTCGCGTTTTTATACGGATTCCAGTATTTCCAGTGATGAGTTTCATTAAGGTCATAGCTTAGGCGGTAGTGAAGCTACTTCCGAAGCTTAGGGCCGCGGGTTCGAATCCCGCCCAGGGCAAACATTCGCGTGATGAGCACTTGTGTTTGCCTTGCACTTGTGGTTGTCGTTTATCTATTTAATATGTGTCTATCTATGTATCTGTGTAGATATATATCAGCTGTCCGCCACCCATAACACAGGTTCTGCCTAGCTTGGGGTCGGATGGCCGTGTGTGAGATGTCCCCACATATTTATTTATTTTATATTTATTCCAGTGATGAGTCTCGTTAAGGTCAAAGATCCCATCATCGTATCGTCCGATGCCAAATGAGACCTTAACCAAACTGCTGCCGTGCCACCAAAGACGCATTTACCAATTAACCATCCATAATAATTTATGTATAAACCTTAACCTTTTTTTATGAAATAAACAGTAAATATTTTTTTAAGCAGCGTCGCTCGCCCGTCAAACATCTGTCAGATACATACAAGTTATGTCAGATTAGGCAGGCGAGCGACGCTGCTTATGGATTTTTAAGCTCGTATTCACTAGGCGACAAATTGTCGCAGAACCTGTCTAGGCACATGTCGTCTACGTGTCGCCGCGACGTCGCGCTCTGTTCTGCGACGTCGCACGCGACTATACAGCGACATCTACGTGTCGCAGAACAGGTTCCGTGTTTTGGCTCGCGAGACAGAACTTCCTGCGACATCAGTCTAGCGCATAGAGTATATTTTTTTTAATAGGTCTAGCGACCGCTGTTGCAGAGTGTGGACGCGTGCGCGACTTCTGTATCACGACATGTTACCAAAATGTTCTGAGAACACGCACCGTAGATGTTCTGTAACAGTCTCAGAACTTGTGCCCTAGTGAATTCGAGGCTTTAATTGCTAATGTGTCGATGGTGGTACGGTAGCAGATCACTAGTATTTTACTGAAGGTAGATTTTTTTTTATTTATCAGAGAATTTGAAGAATCGGTATATGGATAAGATATTAAAAAAACGAGGTTCGACAAGACCAATACGGCTGTCACAGGCGTTGAGAATCGCGGACAATTTAGTTCCAAATGTAGAAGCACGGTGGCGCTGTCTTTTTTCATACATTTTATACCGAATCGAGTATTGAACCGAATGTGTCGCGTTTCTACGTTATCGATGTACTGAAGGGTTACTCTATTTTTATTTATTTTTTGGTAAAGGAATACAAACAGTACACAATACAAATCATTCTTAAACTATAGTTACATAGGTCTTATTCTAGTACTTGTACCAGTTACATATATATGTATTCACAACATTTGCCAAAACTTTATATATCTAAGAATAAAGTTTTAAGTTAGGTGTGTTGTTAATTTTACTGATATTATGTAAACTTCTATATAAATCTCTATCGAGTCTATACTGACGACAAAACGAACGAACGAGAGTTGTAGTGCAATCGTCGCGTTTAATACAACGAGATAGATAGATACGTGACTCGCGCGACTTTTTCGCCTTAGAGACCCGCTGTACCTATACGATTTAAAAAAAACTGTAGTGCCCGTAGTAAGAATACAAAACACATTGTGCTATTTTGAACAGATAGCACATCAGCTGTCGGTAATTCAACGTTTAACAAAATGGCAGTTAAAATAAATATGTATATTATTGGCAATATTCCAAAATTTCGCGAGGCCGATCAACATAACACGGCGCCGGCGTCATATCCGCACAGATATAATTTTATTGTATTTGAATGTTCATGAATGAAATGTTTAGTCTAAAATAAATGCTATTCTGTTACTTCAGTGGCTACGTAAAGGTAGAACTATAGGTATCAAAATATAAAAATTATCATCGTAGTGAAACCTTTCCAACTGTGTCATTAGTCATTGTGCATGGAAATGTATTTAAGAAATATTTTAAAACAATGTAGCATAAGTGTGTTGTACCCTCAGTATTAAATATACAAAAAGAAAAAATTACCAGGGCTTTTATGAAAAAGTAGTATTAAAAGTAATATTTCCTACAGTAAAGCGTACTATGGTATAAACGATTGCATGAATGAAAAAAAAACAAGTTGAATAAAACTACGAATATTGAGGAACATGATTCATTAATCACATAATAGACCTGTCGTCGTTACCTAAATTACATTTTAATTTAAATCCATTATTTATCTGAAGTCTTTAACTAATATTCTTCAAACTTTTCCACGTCGTTTTTTTTTATGAGGATTATCGCAATTTATTTCACAACTCGAAACAAAACTACCTCAAAATAGCTGAAAAAAAACGGCCTCTAATCGTATTGTATTTCATACTCAAGTTCGGCGTAACTTGGTATTCTCTGGTATGAAAGTCACAGTGAGATCAGACCCACTAGTACGGGTTTTGATATTTATGAAAACGAAAAAAGTTTACGTTTTCTCCTGTCATCTGCATAGATTATCTGTCAAAAGTTTCATGATAGTTTCCATTAGAGGCGCCACTTAGTATGTGAGAAGACGTAAACTTTTATAGTTTTCGACAAACTATCAAACCTGTACTAAACCCGCAGTCTGACCTCAAGTGACATGTCCAAATGGTCAACCAATGAGGATAAACTAAGCCTACTGATAAACTGCAGTATGATGAAATATAACATGCTATGTCGTACCCACTATGAATAGATAATTAACTTATTAATTTACTTGGACAAGGTTGTATTGTTACACAAAATGTTTGTTTGTTGGAACCCTGACTTTGGTAGCGCTAAACCAGGGCTCTACTCTACTAGGTTTCTATTACTAGAAAATACAAAGTATTTTTTCCTGCCTTTTGTGATTTGCTTAGGATTCGTTTTTAAATACTTAGTAAAAAGTCCATTCATTAAAGAAGCTAGTTGCAAAATATACCACATTAAATAAAAATTCATATCAGTATTTTTTAAGCAGCAATAAATGAATAAATTATTAAAAAAAAAAAAAAAACACGCACTCACGCCTTGTACTAATGTACTCCCTTGCGGGGTAGGCAGAGGTGCATTGCTGCACCCACTTTTCGCCAGAGTGTTATGTTAGTCCCAATGTAATAGGGGGCGGGCCTATTGCCATTTTACGGGCACATCCAAGACCCGAGAACAATATCTGTGTTTAAACAAATATCTGCCCCAGCCGGGAATCGAACCCGGGACCATCGGCTCAGTAGTCAGGGTCACTAACCACTACGCCATTCGGTCGTCTAATAATAAATTATTAATTGTTTCACAAATCCTTGCTTCCACATTGCAAGTTGCAAGTCATTGCTGTAACTTGTGGCAGTAACAAAAGGGCTGGCATAGGCCTTATATATAGGTACTTACATAGGTACATAATATTGTACATTGATGAAATACATAGATAGGTGACGCCACACTGTCATAATAATTATGTTAACTAACGAAGTTATGTAAAAGTGTTATGCGATATATAATGTTTCTCCATAATTGGTAGATTAGCTATTTCTGGTTTAGTAGAGATTGAATCATGAAGGAAGAACTAAATGCACCTCCAATAGGATCTAGAACTACATAATATAGTTAATCATTAAATTTTGCAAACCCATTTCATTATTTAGTATGTGTATAGTGTAGATAGTAAAAAATACCGTAGATCTATGCATTTTGAAATAACCGTACTGTTTCCTAATTCAACACGTGACATTGGCAGAATTTACTGTGACAGTCATACAAAACTTACAAGTGTCATATATATTTTTTAATATCTTCTGCGCATTGGTCAAGTTAGGTTCTGTAATTTAAGAACCTTAAAGTTAAGAACCAACAATATAGTAAGTGGGACTCCCCCGCCTCTGTAGAATGATCATCGAACTTCCCAGAAAACCCCGACCTACAAAAACATCAATTCTGATGACTAACCGTTTCATTTCCACAGTTAACAATACGATTGCAACTTGTAAACAAACCACTAACGCCACGTCAGTACGGGGACCTTATTGCGTTAGTCACAAAGTCTATTTCCGTTGCACAAAGCTTTTATTTGGGTTGAGGTTAAAAGTCTTGTTGATACAAGACACGGCAATGATAGCTTTGCGTGGTGCAATGTGGTGTGAATCAGGAGTCTTTGGACTCAGATTGGCTACCTATTAGTCTCTTGTCTGGGGGCATTGACCTAAGATGAGATATCTTTAAATCATCCGTCAAACTGGTATAGATAGGCGCTTCCGATACAGACAATCTTTATACATATGGCGGAGATATATATAGAGGAAAACAATAAGTGGGAAGCCACAAACCCGCAGTGGACCAGCTTGGTGGGGAAATGTTCCAAGCTGCATGTTAAAAATAAAAAGATTCCATTTGGGAGACACAGGTTCAGTTACGTACATACACCCCACAGAGGTAGAATAGAAGGGGGACGGAAATATACCGGCATTTGACCCTATCTTTTATGGGTTGATATGAGTATCTCGTTCTTGATTGGTCGAAGCGTTTTGTTTACCACAAATGTGGGACATTTATTTATAAACACGTGACTAAGCATGATATCATCATTGGCCACAGCATCTGTTGTAGATGGTAGTTGCAGCACTCGTAGGTTTATGGGTTGCCGCATCGCCGTTGATGGCTGTACAAGCCTATAGCGGCACGGCATTTCTTTCCGCATCGATCGCAAACAAAACATGAATGTATGGGAGGTGGTAGATCACGACGAAGTTTTTTCTGCTTAAGATTATCTAGCCAGTCTTCGTCGTGTTTTGACATTCCAACTTTAACGTCATGGCGCCACTCAGGTCTCATGTCAGCGCGTTCTTCCCAACCGTCTATCTGAATACCGAAGCTGTTCATGTCCCGCTTGCAAGCATCCTTAAATCTGAGAATTGGGCGCCCAACAGGTCTCTTTACATCAGCTATTTCACTCAACATGACTTGGCGTGGCAGTCTCTCAGGGGCCATCCGATGAACGTGACCAAGCCAACGAAGCCTTCTCTGCTTTAGCATGGCAGTTATGCTGCAGCAATGTGTCATTGTGAGAACTGCCTCGTTGCTCATTTTGTCCTTCCATGTGACTCCAAGAATAGTCCTCAGGCATCGCATATGAAAGGCGTTAAGTTTGCGTTCTTGTTTCGCATATGAAGTCCACGTTTCCGAAGCGTACAACAATATACTCAGGACGCAGGTCTGGTATACGAGGACTTTGGTGTTCGTAGTTAGCTTTCGGTTTCTCCAAACGCGTGCAAAGAGCCTTCCAAAAGTAGTTGACGCTTTGCCAATCCGAGTATCTATTTCTCTGTCGTTTGATAGCGAGGACGTGGTGGTTGAGCCAAGGCAGCAAAAATGATCCACAACTTCTAGGACAGCACCGTCGAGTGAAATTTTTGGAGGCTGGTCAACGCCCTGCACCATGATTACAGTCTTCTTGGTGTTGACACTCATAGAGAACATATGACATGCATTGCCGAATCTCGTCACTAATTCCTGGAGTTCGCTTTCCGAGTTAGCAACTAGTGCAGCATCATCTGCATAAAGGAGTTCTCTAGCAATCAAATCTTGACGCTTTCGTTTTGACTTTAGGAGACTGATGTTGAATAGCCTTCCGTCCTTTCTTGTATGCAGATGTACTCCGACGTCGCAGTTTTCAAAAGCAGTCAGAAGCAGTGCAGAGAAGAAGATCCCGAAGAGGGTAGGTGCTAGCACGCAGCCTTGTCTGACTCCACGGTTAACGGCGAAAGGTTCAGATTTTTCACCATCAAATATTACTGACCCATTCATGGTATCGTGGAAGGACCTGATGATGGATAGAAGTTTTGGAGGGCATCCAATCTTACTCAGCACTTCGTACAGCCCCTCTCTACTCACAGTGTCAAATGCCTTGTTGAGGTCGACAAAGGCCATGTAAAGAGGGAGACAATGTTCGCGACTCTTTTCTTGAAGTTGCCGAAGGGTAAATATCATGTCATTGGTCGAACGGCCTGCCCTAAACCCACATTGTGATTCCGGGTATATCTGGGAGGCCAAAGTTTCCAGCCTTCGTAAAACAACTTTCGCAAATGCCTTTCCTACAATACTTAACAGGGATATTCCTCTGTAGCTGTTACAATCGCCTCTATCTCCTTTACCTTTATACAAGGTGACTATGTCAGCGTCTCTCATTTCTTGAGGCACAGTTCCTTCATCCCAACAACGCAGTAAGAGTGCATACAGGGGCGAAGAAACACAGCCGAGCCTTATCAGTTCAGCGGGCAAATTGTCAGAACCCGTGCTTTTACCTAGTTTTAGGCTTTGGAGCGCTTTAATGAATTCATCACCTTTAGGGGGGACGTCAAGTTCCGTCGCCACGGTTCGAGGAGTTAGATTAGCTAGTGCATCGGGGCGTATAGCAACTTCTTGAGAGTACAGGTTCGTGTAGTGCTGTGCCCATCTTGAAAGCTCTTCTCTTTTGTCGGCAATCGGATTTCCATCAAGATCTTTGATTGCGGCACGTTTTCTTTTAGTCGGGCCGATTGCAGACTTTATTCCCTGGTACATACCCCTGAAGTCACCTACATCCTTACACTGTTGTATTGACTGGCACAGCTTTACCCAATATTCATTAGCGCAACTGCGACTGACGCGTTGTACTTCTGCTTTGGCTGCCTTGTATGCATGTGTCTTGGCAGGATCCCTGTGGTTGTTAAGGAGATTAGTGTGAGCTATTCGTTTTTTCTCAATAACAGGAAGCAGAATGTGTTCGTAGTCAGCGAACCAGTCACGAACAGTCCTTTCTTTTTTGCCGAATACCTTTTCAGCTGTTTGTGTTATTTCCTTCTTCACTAGCTGCCACATATCTTCGGCACTAGTGGTTTGTTCCAAAGATTCCTTGCTAAGTTTTTCCTCAATCAGCTTTTCCAGATCTTTATATAGAGCCTTATCCTGCATAGCTGCGGTGTTCAGTGCAACTTCTCGAGGAGCTTTTCTAGCAGAATGAATTTTCTTTGGTGTAAGGCGGGTTTTGGCCATGATTAAGGAATGGTCTGTGTTGCAGTCTGCGCTGTGATAGGTACGGGAATTTAGGATATCGCGTAGGTCAGTCCTCTTAGTTATAATAAAATCGATCTGGTGCCAATGACCTGAGCGTGGGTGTTTCCATGACACTTTGTGAATACTTTTGTTCTGAAAGTAGGTGTTCGTTATGCAAAGAGAGAGAGATGCACAAAGCTCCAGAAGGCGTTGACCGTTATCGTTAATGTTGCCAATTCCATGATGTCCTATGCATTCTGGCCAGTTGTCAGATTTGTTTCCCACCCTTGCATTAAAGTCGCCGAGTAGCAAAAGTTTATCAGATGCACGAACTTTTTCCAGACATTCCCGTAGATCTTCATAGAATTTGTCTTTTACGTCATCAGAAGCTTTTAGAGTTGGAGCATAAGCTGACACAAGAGAGATAGGGCCTGACTCTGACATTAATCTTAGAACCATTATACGTTCAGACACACATATAGGTGTTTCTGTGCAACGAAGTAAGGAGTTGTGAACAGCAAACCCAACACCATGTTCTCGTCTTTCACCGTCATCCTTCCCTTTCCAGAAGAAGGTGTAATTGTCTTCACGAAGACTGCCTTCGTCCAAGAGACGAGTTTCCTGCAGTGCGGCTACATCGACACGGAGGCGGAGAAGTTCTCTGTCTATGATGGTGGTTTTCCTGAGCTCGGGTATATCGTCGGTGCTTGAGGGCGTCGAATTAGAAATTCCAAGTAGCATGGTTCTCACGTTCCATGATGCAAATCTGGTGACTTTTGATGTTTTATAATTGTTTTTATTCAATGTTTTGCTATGTGCATCAAAATCCCATCCTGTTTCAGACATTGTGACATGCCTGCTGCTCCACACACCTATAGAAGCGCAGGATGAGAGGCGGACCAGTACCTTATTGGCCGGGGGCTGCCCAGCTTCGGCAGGCGGTAACTGGTCAGTTAGCCACGATGGACTATCCTACCGTCGGGAGTCACCCCTGGCGCCCGCGCGTACGCCTATTAGCGCGAAGCTTATAACCGGTGACTGCGACTCCCCGTGTTGTTATCCGCACCTTTCCAGGCACGGGTGAAGTGTCCTCTCCACAGGCGCTGCATGCCTGGGACGCATTATTAAGGAACACAGACTTGCCCAGCATCCATGATCCTCTCTCGACCTCCTTGGCTGTATCCCCAGGAATGACAAGTCACTACGTGTGGAGCCAATTTGGTTGCAGGAGCTGCCGACTTGTTCAGGTTGGACCTTACTGTCGCCTACGGTACCCCAGATCCGTTGCCTCATCCGCCGACCTACACCGTACCGAATCCTATCTTCTCCGCTGCTGTCGCCGTTAAGGTCTTCACCCGTGACCCTGGGCAAGGGGTCCATGTTATACCCCATGGAACTGGGTCCCTGCCGAACTTAGCCACTCACTCACCCCGGCCTACTGGGGAGAGGAGTGCCCACCCCCGCGACGAGGACGCGCCGGACTGGAATTACCCCGATGATAGACAGAGAAGGTAGCTCTGTATACCTCGGGGCCGGGTTAATGCCCTTGTGTGGTTCCAAGAGCAAAGGCACGTGACTAAGAGCATTTAGGTAAATAAGTGAGTAAATGAGGAATAAATGTGTACTAGTCAACGATATTGAGACTACGCATTTTAGGCCAACGCTGAGTTGCAGAAAGGAAGTTAAGGCTGTCACTAAAGCTGGAAGAAAATCAGAATCTGTCAAATCTAGTGAGGGGGGGTTGAGGTATGCGGGGCGTTCTACGGACAATGACATGAAATTTTAACATAGTACTCGAAAACATAAAAGTGAAGACATGCCACTTTGTTAAAAATATACTAAGTAAGTAATATTGTTTTGTGATACGAAAATATTTATTTTTATTTGAAAGTATTTTTAATATTTAATAATTAATTATATATAAAGTCGTACCCGTGCCGATATTTATACAGGTTGTTGCAAAAAGGGTTTAATACTATGCCGAAACCTACGTGTGCAGCATGTTATTGATGTTATTTCTAAGCCAGGAAATGAAATCAGAATGTAAAAAAATCGCGAAAATATTATCAGAGTTTAATAGTTCAGGGTGTTGTATTAAACTCTGCCCCCGTGTAATAAAAAAAGTATAGTTAGCCGAAAGGGCGTTACTCAGGCGTCACTCTGAAAAACTTTTATCCTACGTAATTTTTTATATTCATGAAAAAAACGCTTCTTCATATAATTTTTTTTTGGTCACGTGACCTTTTAGTTAGACGACCTGTTTTTTTTTTGGTGTTTCAAAAGCAGAACAGTAGTTTGCAGAACTCTGCATATACAGGGTGTCACAAAAGGTTACGTAGCTGGCAAAGGGATATGGGGAGGTCACCAGAAAAATAATAACATGTAAGTACCCCCGCAAGGGTACATTAGTACAAGGCGAGAGTGTGTATTTTTTTTTTAAGTACTTATGTGTATTTGGGATATGATAGAAATAATATTTTTGTTTCTTAAAAACCAAAAAATTTACACCTTGCTGCGCTCTTTTGCTCACTGTAAGTACACCTACAAATATTGCTGTATTAAAAAAAACGGTTTTGTTATAACGATTATAAAAAAAAAGTTATTTTCATGTCAAGGAGTCATTTACCTAATTACGATTTCACTCAACAGCAGGTGAACTGAAAAAATAAGTTCTAGTTCTATCATCACTTTAGATCGCAAACATTGTAAATCCACTTTTCTCGGCGAAAAGTACTCTTTGGTGTCAATAGAAACGTTTTTTGAATTCACATGTTTTCCTCTTTATTCGAAAAAAAAAAACTGTATTCCGCATTTTACCATTTGTTTTCCTCTAAACCCCAAACCGTGATTTTTAAACAAGAAAACTTAGTAATTATACCCTTTATTCTCATATACAACGTGCGATGTAGGCGAACGTGAACGAAAACTATGCAATAAGCCTTTGTTTTTATTACTACTTTAGTAAATTACAATAACATACTCAACAATGTTAATTTTTTTTTGCAATGTTATGTTGTTAAATTAAGATCTAATATTTTATTAACATGAAGTTACTTTCAAGTTTTTTTTGCATCTATGCGTCGAATCACAGCATGACGGCTGCTGCAGCTTCCTGCTGTCCTGTCCTCCAACCAATCCCACCAGTACTGCAGGTTGCGTCGAATACGAGCCATTCTCTTCGACTTGACAAGACAGGTGCTCCCGGAAGGATCATAGATCGCACGGAACCCGTACCGTATAGAGGCAACGGACTCCTTTGCAACAGCCCCCCAGATTCGGAAGTAGCCCATGCACTGCATGGCGAGCACAGCTGCAGCAATTTTTTCGTAATGAATCATTGGGATGTCATCCCCGAAGGAGGCTCTCAGCCTACCTCACGACCTGTGTGACATTAGAAAAATGCACTGTGCTAACGCCGTTTGCGAGCTTGATTTGCAGGACCGCGTTGTATGCCAAGTTCCACAGCAGAGGGGTCCAAGACCTACCGCTGTGGAACTCCGCAACTGAACTTCTTCAGTGAAAACAAACCCTCTCTTTTCGCATCCTTAATGTACTTGTTAGACACGTATGACCTCTGTCAATTTTCTGCAGATAAGAAGACAAGTGATGGTATACAAGAGCCGCCCTAAAGGTTCGCCCTCTAGGGGATAGAGTTGAACGCGGTTACTATTTTTAAGCAAACAGCCAGCGCAACAACTCGCCCGTGGTTCTTATCCTGCTCCGACAGTGAACGAACGCAAAGTATTGTACCCACTATTCGAATCCGCATTTCGGATGCCAAACTGACTGTCCGAAAGGTCGAAACCGTACCACCACAGAGGTATGACTCGTTCGAAGAGCTTATCAGGCTCTTACAGCAATCAGATGTGTCGGTACACTGAAAGATAATCTACAGGCCTGCTTTATTTATTTAGGAGCACTAATGGCCTCCTTTCAGTCATTGAGTCACTGGCACTCAGGCTGCGGTTGAACAGGAAGATAGACTGTCTAAACAAATCATTTTTAGGCTAGTTAAAAAAAACTTTAGGTGGGTAGTATGCCAACTAGAACTACAAATAAAACAGTATTTTTGTCTCCTCTAAAATTTGGTCACGAGGAGTTACGATGATTACGATCTAAGGTGACGCTGACGATATTTTATACAAGGTATTGAAAAAAGGGTATAAAGCTTAGCCAAAAGTGGATTTAGGTGCCATTCTGATCCACTTTTCTTCTACAATTTTGAAAATTCACGTAACAAAACCTTTTACATAGAAACTTATTCGATCACGTGACTTTTTACTATAGAGACCGAATTTATTTTTCGAGAATTTCCAAAACTTGGAGAACAAAAGTTGTTCAGAATAACCCCTGAGTCAAACCCTTTCGGCACAGTATACCCTTTTTGCAACATCCTGTATAGGTAATATCAGGTTTATAAAAGACCTGGGCCTGTAGAGTGAGACTCGGCATGGGGAGTCATAATTTATAGATCTTTTAGGTTGCAGTGGCGAATGGGCACTGGTAGCCCTGCCCTTTTCTATAACTATAACTATAGGTAATTTTATGGCAATTTAAAAATGGTATAACATTTATCTATTTGAAAAAATCATTAAAAATATACATTACCTATCACCCTAATTTAAAAAAAAAATTCAGCCCTTACTTTAAACTTATAACACCCCTCTATTTCCTTCAGGGGTTAAAAAACCTGTGTATTTAATATTTTCTTATGAGTTTTTTTTTAAAAACTAGGCTCTTACATAGTTGTACATAATAATATGCGGTATTTTATTCCACTTGTAACGCATAAAATTCATAGCTACAGTAAACATTTCATTTTTTTCATGGCGAGATACAGTCGCACTTAACCGCTTTTTTGCAAAGCTTGTTAAATAGATTTAAAAAATTATGTAAATATTAGATCTTCCATTTTTAAAAATACTTACTTATTTTTAACAACCTGTAGTGTACAGACTACCACATCTTAAAATATATATATTTTTAATTAACTACGGTTTTTGGTTTCAAATAAAACAAATTATGAACTTACTTTTCAACACCCTGTATATTGTGTAGCTTACCTACCATACACAACAGTTAAAATAAAATAAATTACCCCTCAGAATATAAACAGGCTCGCGCTTTGGCATACTGCATTGACCGTATAGTTCTTATTCGGAGAATCTAATAAGTGTCATTATGTGCAATGTTTACCTTTATCTATGCATCTGTAACTCTATAGTAAAAAATGTAAACAAATCGAAAAGGCGAAATGTTTTCTAAGAATTTTCGGCTTTTCTGCATCTAAAATGATTAGAAAATTAACTTTCCATAGCAAATGCATATGTATTATAATACTTGTAGTCATAATTTGTTGATTTAATCAGTTGTTGTGAAATATTTGATAAAAAATAAAATGGCGTGGGTATCGCTCCTAACAGGCCGCCACCAGGGCGACGACTGAAGAAATCTGAAATCTGTCACGGTGTCATCATTTTTAAACCGGAATTTATTAGTTTTTTGCAAAAAAAGTTGACTTCTGGTCCATTAAATCCAACTCTTTAAGGTAACTTTGTTAAGAATTTAATTACCTACACATACATATAAGATTCCATGAAAATGGGCCCTCTGATTTCGAGGGTTTTTTCATAATAAGTCAAAAAATGGCAAAAGACATGGTGTGTTTGCAATTTTTTTTAACATACTTATTATAATCCTGCACCAATTTATAAGCAACTAACATGTTCAGTATACCCTCTGCTACAAAATATATTTTTATCAATGTGATAGAAGCCACCGTTTTTCCAATCTAATCAAGTATATCAAGCCGACTTTAGCATTTTAGCTTTAGGGATCCCCTTAAAGCTAATGTTGCCTTGCTTTGACAGTATACGGACAGAGAGAGACAGACATCTATAGATTTAAAGTTATTTTATGCAACTATACATGTGTAGATTTACACACTATCACTGACTTGTTTACAACTAATATGTTGTATCTTGATTCAAACGAGGCAGGTGAGTTGGATTAAAATCTGAAAGCTGAAGTGGCACTAAGCCGGCCTTCCCAGCGAAGAAATGATAGCCCTTGAGGGTGGATTCTCGACTTGCAGGGGTTGTGTTTGGTGCTATTTTCCTCTACTTTGCCGTAAAATACCATCCATAGTGACACGATGCGATATAATATGGCACTGAAACGGTTCATCATTGGGTGATTGACTCATTCACGAACTAAAACACATTTGTGGGCGAAAACGTTCATTGGACGAAACGTTCTGTTGACATAGTGCCCGTAGCATAAATTTTCGCTATAGTGCCCGTAGCATAAATTTTCGCTACGGGAAATTTATGCTACGGGCACTATGTCAACAGAATGTTTCGTCCAATGAACGTTTTCGCCCACAAATGTGTTTTAGTTTTCGAAAATTTATGCTACGGGCTCTGTTCATGGGTCAATCTTCTGTTGTTGAACCATTACCGACTTAATCGAGAATGGAATGTCATTAAATAAAGCAATCAAACAAACGATTCGTGCAAAGAATCACGTAGATATTCCAGTGATGTAATGAATATTAGGATTTAGGAAATGAAATACGCATGGTGATAGCGCGATGTGTAAGTTGCCACGATAACGAAAATTTACGCGTTTTAATCTGTTATCAACCTATCTTCTGTGTGTGTGTATCTAGCTAGGCTTTCACGAAACGAGCCTCCTCGCATTTCAGGTTAAAGGTTAAGAGTGATAATACAGAACCTATCATATTTCGTGGGGGTGTAAGTACCTGGATCTCTCGAATGGAACTTTGCGCGTATCCCCAAGGTCTAAACTGCCTGAACAGGACCTAAACTAACCATCAGGCTATTCTCGTTAGCACGAGTTATCAAGCCTCGTGCATCTTGGGCTGGGTTTGACAGAAACTCATAACCATTTGTCTCGCCAGAGTCGCGATAACGTCACAACTGTCACGTCTTATCATGTCACACCTGTCACGGCGTCACCGCTCGCTGCCAATTCCATTCATTCAACGCGCATGCTTAGCTGAAAACTATTTGGTCCATCCGTAGATGCCAAATTGAGTGAACGAAGTTAGAAAAACTCTTTGAACCGATTTTACTAAAAAACTTTTTTAAGGATACAGTTATCAAGTCATATTTAAATGGTATGGTATTTAAAATGTGCATAAATTTACAAAGCGTCCCAAAAGGTTACGTATCTGGGGGGGGTGATGGGGGTGGTTACAAGGGTCACGAGAAAAATAATAGCTTGGTCTGATGCCTTGGTCTACACCAGAATTCTCCTCGGAGTTTGCTATAGCCCTTCAATGACTGTAAATTACTTTTCATCCTTCGAGAAGCTTCTTGAAGATTTCTCCCCTTTATTCGACAATACCATCGTCATGGGTGACTTCAACACTTGCCTTCTCAAAAACAACTCTCGTTCTAATACCTTGCAGTCCATTGTCACTTCTAAAAACCTTCACATTTTACCTCTTCAAGCCACTCACCACCCGCCTAACTCAGAACCTACTCTCCTAGATTTGATCATTGTTTCTTCTCCAGATCTTGTTATGAAACACGGTCAGTTCACAGCTGATTGTTTTTCATACCACGATCTTCTTTATGTTTCCTACAAGGTCCGCACTCCCAAACCTAAAAAGCGTACTATTCTCCAACGTAATTTTAAAAAAGTGGACTTGCAGCGGCTTTTTGAGGATGCAAAATCCATTGATTGGGCACAGCTGAACGACATAGACGATATTGACGAGAGGGTAACTATGTTTAACTCTCTTCTCACGAACCTGTTTAATAAACATGCACCCCTTCGTCCTGTCCGTGTCAAACAGCTCCCTGCCCCGTGGCTTACGGACAAGATCAAAGGCTTCATGACGAAACGAGATCACGCCAAGTACCGCTACAAGAAACAACCAACTGAAGAGAACCTGAAAGCGTACAAGGAGTTGAGGAATCGCTGCAATAGAGTGTGTAGGGACGCAAAACGCCGATACATCCATACATCCATAGAAAACTGTGATAATTCACAATTGTGGAATTTTTTGAAAACACTGGGCATAGGGAAGTCTAAGGCAAATTCTAACTTCGACATTGACCTCTCTGCTCTAAACAAGCATTTCTCTACACCTCCATTAGTTCTAAATGATCAAATTAGAACAGAAGCTCTTAATCATCTTTCTTCCTTGCCTATCCCTGACTGCCCCTCTTTCAATTTCAAACTTGTTACTGGCCGTGACGTTAAGAGATGCATCTCTGATATTACTAGCAAAGCTGTAGGTATTGATGATATCAGTGCCCGCATGATAGTTTCTATTCTGGACGTAATTTTACCGCACATCACGAATTTGATGAACTATTCTCTACTTTGCAGTTCTTTTCCCAGCCTTTGGAAAAAGGCCTTCATTCTTCCTTTACCAAAAGTCCCTAATCCCACGTCCTTGACCCAGTTCCGACCCATTTCTATCCTACCCTTTCTATCCAAAGTTCTCGAGCGCCTAGTTTTCGAACAGTTGTCCTCCTACCTCTCCAACAACCAACTCCTGAACTCATTTCAATCCGGCTTTCGTCCAGGCCATAGTACAGTCACAGCTTTAATAAAAGTCACCGATGACATCAGGCACAACATCGACGATCAGAAAGTTACTGTCCTTGCGTTGCTGGACTTCAGCAATGCATTCAACTCGGTTGACTTCGAGTTACTCCTTGGTGTCATTCAATCTCTTAACGTATCTCCGGCAGTTGTAAGTTGGTTCGAGTCTTATCTCAAAGGGCGTCAGCAGTGTGTACGAACTGATGCCGAGAGTTCTTCTTGGTGTCCAGTTCTTGCTGGCGTCCCTCAAGGCGGCGTCCTTTCTCCTTTACTTTTCTCCCTTTTTATCAACATCCTGGCTAACAAACTTACTTCTAACTACCACCTATATGCAGACGATCTTCAGCTCTATGCCGGTGCACCACCAGAGAGTTTGAGCACGGCCGTTAGTGTCATTAATGAAAACTTGGAAATTATTTCTAAGTGGGTCAAGTCTTTCGGTCTACTGCTCAATCCATCAAAGTCACAAGCAATTATCCTCGGAAGCTCACGGATGCTTCGTAAAATTGACGTTTCAGCTGCCATGAGAGTCATGTACGATCAGACTGTCATACCATACGTAGCTTCGGTAAAAAATCTTGGCGTGATCATGGATTGCACACTTTCTTGGATTCCCCAAGTAGATGCTGTCAGCAAGAAAATGTTCGCGTCCTTCCATTCTCTTAAGCGCTTGCAGTACTTCCTACCACTGAACACTAAAGTTACGTTGGCACAGTCCTTACTGTTTCCCATTCTTGATTACGCCGATGTAAGCTATCTTGACCTCACTGAAGAGCTACTCAACAAACTCGAACGTCTCCAGAACCTGTGCATCCGATTCATTTTCGGATTGCGCAAATATGATCACATTTCTGAGTATCGAGCTCAATTACAGTGGCTTCCGATTCGCCTTCGCCGGAATACTCATATTCTTAACATATTGTACAGTGTTTTAAATAACCCCTCATCTCCCCAATACCTGAAGTGCAAGTTCTCATTTTTGTGTTCTCATTCTCAGGGTAGAGCATTGAGGTCGGTAGAAAACAAATTGTTGAGCATTCCTGTTCATAATTCCGCCTCATATAGCGATTCATTCGCTATGAAGGCAGCGTGTCTGTGGAACTCCTTGCCAGAGAGCGTGCGACAGTCACCATCGCTAGCAACTTTTAAAAAAAATGTGAAGAATTACTATTTTGAATCGTTAGGTTGGCAGAAAAAATAATATATGTATATATATATTTTATAATATATATTATATATAATTTAAAGTATATATGTATGCAGTTCTATTTTATATTTATAATTTATGATATTATTTATGAATATATTTGTAGTTTTGTTTCATGTTTGCTTTAATAATAGTTAGGTTAGGTTATTACTTATTTTTGTTAATTGTACCTACTTCAAATTTAATTAGTTAAAAGATTTAATTTTCAATTTCTCTTTCACCCAGTCGTAGGTTGGCTGGAAGAAATTGCTTTTTGGCAATAAGCCCGCCTTTGTATACGTCATATATGTTTTAAATTTGTTATCTGTTTTTTGTATATTGTTTGTTTGTGTACAATAAAGCGTTTATAAATAGATGCCTGTGCGTGTGAGAGTCCCCACATATTTATTATTGAATATCCTAAGTGAATTGTACTCATTCAAAAACGGCGATACGGATCGTTACCTATCAAGAATAGAATAGAATAGAATAGAATAGAATAGAATAGAAAACATTTATTCAACACATAAACAGCAACATTATCAACACACATTACAATTAAACACTTAATCTAAACCTAATCTACTGTTAGTAATTAAAATTTAGAAAATATTTAGTTTTAGGTTAGTATTAACGTGTACATTTAAAATTATATAAAAAATAAAAACATATCACGTGAATTGGTACAAAATGTACAGCGAAAAACGGGTATCTCGCTCTCTCGCGAGTTACCTTTGACTACCCATAATATTTATGATGTATTATTAATAACACATCACTACGTACGGTCAACAAATCACGTTCCTACAACGACCACACCCGAGTCACACACTGTCACAGACAACTGGTCCTCGGAAGGTCGCCGGGTGACCTTCGACGTGCGATTACGAATGGCCAGCAACGTGCTAAGAATAACCCTGTTACAACGTGCTGCAAGAGTTATCGCGGCTAGATTCTTACATGAGATTTTTATGCTAATACATGAGAGTATAATACTGTAATTGGCTGAGTTGTCGTTGAGAAGGACGTTCATGCCTAGAGGTAGATTTCATCAAATTGGTTTTAGGACAGGTTGTCAACATTTGGATTAATATAACACTAGGGTGCACTGACTACAACGAACGGGACTAAAAATAAGGAGGTAAGAAGGATTTCGGTCCTTTTAGACCCAATTCTCCTTTATGTATGTACGTTATTTAAATAAAGTTATAATGGATAGTATAGTAATACGAACACACATATTTTACTAATTTTTCCGTAACAAATTGAAGATAACGGTTTTCATAAGTAAATAAAAATCAGCAGCACGTGGTTTCATGAGGTTCAATTTATTTTATTTAATTGAACAGCTGTTTTATCAATCATGGTCCTTGGATTTGACATCACAATTTTCATTTCGATTATAAACAGCTGTGTCAATAATTTGTACGTGTAACGAATTGGAAAAAAAAAACATTAAGAAAATACATGTACAGTGATTACTTCAGTTATAAATCTTTACCAAGATAAATAAGTAAAGAAGGAATTTTCACGCGCACTATTTATTTTTCAGAGGCAAGCTCAAAGAAATTAAGAATGACAATACTTTTGGAAGACAAAAATACGAGAACAGAGCTACTTTAGTATTATTTCAGTGTGAAAGCTTTTAAAATAACTATAATTTAATTGGAGTGACGAAAAAACAAAACAAAAATCCAACAATGTAACGACATCAGGAACAAAATAAAAAAGAACTTGGAAGCCATCCAGAGAGAGAGTACTATATTATCTTGTACACATTAGTATATCTAGCATAGTCGTTACCTTGCCCACTCTAACGTTACCGGAAAAAGGAGTACAGTGTACTTTGGCAGAATATCTGATAATTAAATTAAAATATCGAACTCCATCGATAAATCAGCCGCTGCATTGCTCCGCTGGCTTATTACAAGATAAGGTATAGCTTTTAAATTCGTGGCGCCTGACGTCATAGGATCTATAATCAACTAATCGATAAAACTTAATGACTCTGACTGTATATTTTGCACATCATCACTGTTGCAAACACTGTTGTGTAGCTAAAATTTGTAATCAGAAGTGGGATCCGGGTTCCGCTCATCTGGCATAATCTTTATTGACCAAAACTCATTTCGCATAACTCGTATGGTCTAAACTTTTTTGGCCGAACCATCACTTTGCCAAGACTTATGTGGCATAAGGCTCGTTTCGTCTAAAACTCTTTAGGCACAATCTTTAAACACCTAAGTTTCGTTTGCTCAAATTTATGTTCGTCTATACCTATGTATAATCTTGTTTCTCCTAATGTTATCTTAATAAATAATATATTAAGTATGTAGTAAATGTACAAATTGTGGTATTTTTCTCCTACATCCCGAAAATCACGATATTGTATGATCAAAAAATCGAAAGTTAACGACCAATATAATTATTACAGACCCCATGAGATCGAAACCTAAAATTAGGTGCGACGACGAGCAAAGCGAGGAGGAGCGTGTTAGGTGCACATGTTCATCAAAACCAAAGCGGAGCGCAGCGAAGCGGAGCGGAGCGTTTTCCAAACAGCGGAAACGATACAAGGCACCAGTTTGCGCTATGTAGGGAGACGCTCCGTCAAAGTTAAAGCCAAACGAATATTATTACTTTGTATAAACCTAATAAACCTATGCCATAGCATTATTAGGCTATTCAAGATTTGGCCATACAATTATTAGGCTAAACAATGTTATGCGAAATAACTTTTTACTAAACGAGATTTATGCCATACGATTTTCGGCGTAACGAGACTTTGACCAAACGTTACTATGCAATACGAGATTAGGCAAATAAATCTTATGCCAAAAAAGGTAGAACCGTGGGATCCATCTCTGACTGATCTGCCAAGCGCCACGTGTGCCCTTTATGATTATGACAATAACTTTCCAGCCTTTGAGGAGGCCTTTGTCCTGCATTGAACGATTTACAGGATGTATTGTGTGTGTGTGGTAACCATTTGAGGCAGATGAGCTCCAGACTGGAGACTTTGAACAGGAGTACCCACCAATCCGCAGTTCAACAGCGTGGTGCGAAATGGGAAGGCAGTTCAGACCTTAAGGTTCCATTCGAGCGAGAGCCAGGTGCAGGCACAAACACCCCCGCAGAGAATATAATAGATATTACGGACCGGTATGTAAGTACATAGTATCAGTCACCCGTCATAGCATATATCTACGTCAGAACTCAGGAAGCGTCTGGATGCCTATACTATGCTCTATGACGAACCGTTTCCAGAGTTGCCAATGACTACAATATCGTCTATTCACCTCATTGCACTATTTCTAACACAAGAAATTCAGAGGCTGGGGTATTAGGGTAAAATGTTCGTGGAAAAGGAAGACCGATGACAGTGTATTGTGGAATGGCTCTGTCAAGTAGTGTAAATTGCTGGATGACGTTGATCACGTCTCATTCTAGAGGTCATTGTTACTAATTTCGACAGTTAATGAGAACGAAAAAACTCTTGCAGTCTGTACCACGTATAGTACATCTATTTCACAACCATTCCTTTACAGGCGCTGCCTTTTTATGGAAGAAACACAACATGCTCTATACTTCGTTACAATTTGGCAATAAATGTTGCCAAAGTAGGTATTTTTCTTATTCTAAAAAGTGAAAATGTTAAGCAATGTTGGTAAAAGGATTCGATAACATTGACTTTTGGTAACAAACTAACAACTTTTGTCTTATCTTATCACAATGCGTATTGTTTCCAAGTAAGTATAATTAAATGTTATCTTTCATTGATAATAGTTGAGAACTTTTTTGCACTAAGTAAGAGTTAGTGCAGTCGTTGTAATGTTTGAGTAGCAGATACTCTAGTACGGGTTTTGCAATTTACGAAAATTAAAAAAATATTAGGTTTTCTTTCGCTGCTATCTGCATACATTAACTGTTAAAAGTGTCATGCGTCATGACAGTATCCGCTTAGAGGCGCCACTTTGTATGCGAGAAAACGTAAACTTTTATAGTTATCGACAAACTATGAAACCTGTAAGACGTACAGTGCTTCGCAAAGTACCCTGACCTTTCTTAGGTATTATTGTCACGCTGAGGTTTCATATTTTCTTTTACTACAGAGTATTTCTGACGTAAAAGGTAGATAGTAGTAAATGGTATTCGTATAATAACTTGTTCTAAGCTGTATAGTTATTTTTAAAAGTTAATTAGCTATCACATAACTTACTATTATAATTGTTATTTTAAAATTATAGAAGTGCTGACAAGTGGGTGATTCTCAGAAAATGGCTCCAAAAGCATAATTTCTTTGGCGCATTTTTTTTTTCATGTTGTTTGAATATTATACCCCACATATTGTAGAGGCTTTAGACCTCTTTAGTTATCTCTTATTGGCCCTGAAATCTATCGAGCCGATTCAAAGTTACAGCGATTTTAAACAATTTTGGGCCAATGAAATTAGATTGGCACCAATGAAATTAGAAAACACACCAAAGAAATTATAAAAGGTCCCAAAGAAGTTAGTTTTAAGAACAAAGAAATTAGAAATTATTTTAAAGAAATGAGATGTCCCCACATATTTATTTATTTATTATTTATTTATAAAACAAAAAATCACGCATATCTTTATTTGTTTTTAACATAATTACCTGATCACGTAAGGGTGCAAGGGTTCTAAACATTCGAATGAACCAATTGCCAACCTCACCTGCCCATGGTGCACTCTGCTAAATAACAGACGAGGCTCTGGCGACCGGATGATGGCGGTATAACCATCCAAAAACAGCTACTCTAAATCCCATAGGCCGGCGATGGGCAGCAGCGTCACCGGTATAAAAAAGTGTAAAGAGGACGAGGACACGATGACCCTGGAGTCCGGCCACATGTTCTTTTTTTTTTTTTTTTTTTAAAGATTTTATTATCACTCCACAGACTTTATGTCCGTGCCTTTTTGAGAACCGGCCACATGTTCTACCATCAGGAGGGCGACCAACTGTCCCAAGGTGGCGTAGGATTCCTCGTCAACAAGACCCTTGTCAACAACGTAGTGGAGATCAGCAGTATGTCAAATCGGGTAGCGTACCTAGTACTTAAACTAACCGAGAGGTATTCCTTGAAGGTCGTACAGTTATATGCACCAACCTTGGCACACTCTGACACAGAAGTCGAAGCAGTATACGAGGATATCTCTAGGGCATCACGTGTACTGCTAGGACCCAATACACCGTTGTGATGGGGGACTTCAACGCCAAAGTGGGAGTACAAGAATGCGAGGAATCGAGGGTAGGACATCATGGCTTTGGTAGCAGAAACCAGAGAGAGCAAATGCTTGTAGACTTCCTCGAAAGGGAGGGGCTTTCTTTCTGATGAATTCTTTCTTTGAGAATCGGCCCCAGAGGAAGTGGACATGGGCAAGCCCCGATGGTAGGACGAAAAACGAAAAAGACTTCAGTATGACTGACAAGCTGCACATTTTCAGAGATGTCTCAGTGATCAATAGGTTTAAAACTGGGAGTGATCACCGACTTCTCCGAGGCACTCTGAATATCAACTTCAAGCTGGAGAGGGGATATCTGGTGAAGTCGACCCTTCGTCCCACACTGCACCAAATTGGAGCTGTCAACACCAGCTTCAAGACCGAAGAGTATAATCAGCCTCTGTATCTAGCCTTTGTGGACTATGAAAAAGCCTTCGACTACATCGAGACCTAAGCAGTTTTGGAATCCTTGCAGAGATGCCAAATCGACTGGCGCTATATCGAGGTGTTGAGGTGTCTGTACAATACCGCTACTATGACTGTCCAAGTACAGGACCACAAGACAAGACCTATCCAACTGAAACGTGGAGTGAGAAAGGGGGATGTGATATCTCCGAAACTGTTCACCAATTCACTGGATGTCTTTAAGACGTTGGACTGGAAAGGACATGGCATATGTATAAATGGCGAGTACATGTCACACCTCCGCTTCGCGAACGACATCGTTATTATGGCAGAATCTCTGCAGGAACTTAGCTGGATGCTAAGTGGCCTAAATGCTGCTTCCCGACGTGTAGGCCTCGGTATGAACTTGAACAAGACGAAAGTCATGTACAATGCTCACATGAAACCGGAGCCGGTCGTCGTTGGTGAGGCAACAATCGAAGTTGTGCATGAATATGTCTACCTCGGGCAGACTATTCGGCTAGGCAGAAGCAACTTGGACAAGGAGGCTGCAAGGCGTATCCAACTGGGTTGGGCTGCATTCGGGAAACTTCGTCACATATTCTCCTCGTCCATTCCTCAGAGCACGAAGACAAAAGTCTTCAACCAGTGCGTCCTGCTAGTGATGACGTATATTGCTGAGACGTGGACACTGACGGTAGGACTGGTCCACCGATTTAAAGTCGCTCAGCGTGCTATGGCTCTCCATAAAAACCCCAAGCATCTCTCTAGTTATGCTTGGGGTTTCTCTGATGGATCGTATCAGAAATGAGGTTATCCGTCAGAGGACTAAGGTTACCAACATAGCTGTCAAAATATGCAACCAGAAATGGCAGTGGGCTGGTCATATCTGCCGAAGAACCGATAACCGTTGGGGTAGACGAGTTCTCGAGTGGAGACCACGAACAGGCAACCGCAGTGTGGAACACCCTCCTGCCCGCTGGACTGACGACCTTAGGCGGGTGGCCGGTAGTAGTTGGATGAGGAAGGCCGAGAACCGAGTGTTGTGGCGCTCCTTGGGAGAGGCCTATGTCCAGTGGATGATTATTGGCTGATGATGATGATGAGAGAATTAACCATAATAGACATTGAATCCATAAAGTTAGCGTTATTAATGGTGTTTCATACTCAATACTAATTTCTTTGTATCAAAACTAATTTCGTTGGCGCAGAATGCCAAAGAAATCCAAAGAAATTATTGCCAACAAAATTAGAAATCATCACTTAAAATTTATTTTTACAGAAAGCTGATGTACAATTGGAACCTCTTATTGACACGTGCATACTGTTTGAATAGACATACGTGGACAAAAATATGTATGCAACAAAAACAAATAATAGCATGAAAGTAACAATCGAAGAAATTAGGCTCTTACCTGACCAAAACCCGTTATGACGCAAAAAAAAATTTTTTTCTTCATACTCCGTAAACTTACGCTCCTCTGCTCCTGGTCGAAGATAGTGGGGGACTGAAGGGTGAGGGACGAATGGTGATTATGTCCGGTGATCGTTTAAACGCAGAGTAGGAAGACGATATCGTTACGCCAAAGAACTTAGTTTTTTTTCTCGGACAAAATTGAATGTGTTATATTTTTGAAAACTAAACCTAAGAGCGAATAGAAACCTAATTTACAATAACCATAAGTATCTGTTATAGTGATAATATATAAATCATAAGCTTATTTTACTTTAAAAAGTGAGTTTTTCTTGACCTAAAAATAAAATCAAGTGAAGGACGCGCCAAAGAACTTATGATATTGAGTTTTAAAAAATCACTGTCGCTTTCTTTATAAATTTATGCATTACATTACTAATGTATAAAAACGGTCACAAGATACATTATTCAAAAAAAAATACATCCTGGTATAAAACTATCAATTTCATGTATTTTATGGCTTGGACATACCTAAATCGCGTCATTTGAGAATCACCCAAGTTAAACAACAGTCTAAACTGCTTATCTATTTAAAATTGTTACTAATTAGGAAACAAGTTTCGTCTAGGTAATTAATTTACCATTAAAATGAATGATAAAATCATTGAATATTTACTGTTAAATTGTTATTGTTTTCCCTAAATATTAGACTGTGTACAATGTAAGTTATATCTCTACAAGTATGATACATCATGCCTAATAAAGGCTTATTAAACAAAAACATATTTAATAATATCAATCAACATGAACAATAAGATTGCTTTGTTTGTATAGTTGGGCTTCACTAGAAAATGTGTACTATTCTAGAGTATCGAATTCACTATCTTGTTAAGGGCGGATTCGACCAACGTCGAGTAACTTTTTACTCACGAGTAAAGTACCAGTTACTCGCGAGTAAGCAGATTTTGCATTCTACCAAACCTGAAACCAAGATAACTAGCTTATCCCAAGAATAAAATGTTATACCGCCAAAATTGACCGTGTAACGAGCTTATCCGAGAGTAATTTTGTAATGGCGGCAGCACATCAGCTGATTAGAAAACCGTCATAATGACATATAAACACATCTGTCAAAACATAAACAAAAGTACGTTAAAAGGCAAAGTCTCAGAATAACAACAGCGAATAAAATATTAAAACATAAACAATTTCATACTTTTATAATCCATTCAAACTAAGTTGGCATGTCATTTCTATTGCATGCTTTGAAACGCAGCTATTTTTATTTTAGTTGCATTACAGTTTCGTTCCTCGTTCATTCAATTTAATCATGGTATAACTTGGTAGAATGCAAATGTACTTATCCTAGATATTTACTCGCGTATAATTTTAATTCCGGTATAGTTATTCTCGTGTAACGTGATGTTTGGACGAATTCACCCTAAACATGTTAAAATTTTACTGTATCTAAGTTAGTCTTTTGTTTTTGTGCAGAATAATAAATAGGCTAAATAAAACACATACAGTCAAACTATAAAGTCCTGACCTCAAGGAGTGCAATTTTGCTAAGACTTTTTATGATCATCAGTTACTTCCTAAAAAGTTAATCCTTCACATCCGTTTTCACGACTTTATAGTTGGACTGTACAAGTATAGATACCATTCATGATTATTGTCAAATATGAATTAGGTAAATAAAAACAATAAGTAAGCACTCACCTTTTTAACTGGCTTTTTCTTTTTCTCAATTTTCTTGGCATCATCCAGCAACAGTCCTGTAGATTGGTCACTGGCACTCACTTCACCCACTTTCACACTGTGGTCCAAATCCTTGTCGGGTATTTCATCACAGATTTTCACTGCACAATCAACCTCGTCCTCACTGTCAGAGTAAGGGCGAGGTTTGCTCACTGTGTTCACCGAGTCTTCGTAAAGACTGTCATCGGTCAAGTCACTAATAGTCCTGGATAGTGAGTGAGACAGCTTGAAGGTGGCTCGACCGGAGTCGATGTCGGAGTCGTACGCTGATGAATCACTCTCTGATCCTGCATCGCTGTGGTGGCCGAAGACGTCAGTTGAAGTGTAGCAGCTGTCGGGGCTATCCTCGAAGATGATGAAGGAGTCTTCGGAGTCACAGTCAGATACCTTTCTCGTTCGCGGACTGTGTTGGGGACTATCTGCAAAGACTATTTGGAATGAGTCTTCGCTTTCTGTTGTTGAGTTTTTGTGGAAACGTCCCGCTATTTCATTAAAGAAGCAATCACTGTTAGAAGAGAGGTTTTCTGTGGATTCCGATGCAGGTGATTTGGAGATGACAACACTAGGGTTAGCAGGTTTATCTAAGTTTGAGGCAAAATGTGTGGAGATATGGATTTGTGGTGAATTTTCTACACTAGAAGGCTCAACATTAATTTCATCAGCAAATGTCATATCATCTTTAATATTTCTTCTTAATTGACACTGCTTTCTTTTGTCCACATTTAATCTATTGGGGTTCTTATATCTTTTGTTCTGTACCTTTGGCACTGGAATAGGTTTGGCCATTGGCGTATCACATTTATTATCTTTGATTGGTTCATTGTTTGTTTCAGTATTAAGGCAAGATTTTGTATTGTTTTTTCTACGCTCTGACAATAGAGCTTTCAATCTGCTAAGTTTGTCTTCACAAGATTGAATTATTTCAGTTTTTGTATCTATTAGTTTATCAACCACATCTTTGCTTTCCACATCAGTATCTGACTTGCTAGCTTGTAATTCGTCTATTTTTTCTAGTTTTGTAGTCCCATTGGTAAGAGGAGTATTTGTTTTTGTTATGCTCTTTATGTGGGAAGTCCCATTGCACAGAATTTTGCTTGTATCTTTATTTTCTATTTTAGCAGTACCATTCAGTAGATTTTTCTTTGCTTCTATGTTTTGTACCTGCACAGATCCATTAGGTAATACATCTTTGACTGTCTTATCTTCAGTAATGGAAATAGCTTTTAGCGGTTTAATAATGTCCATAGTTTCTAGTGGAGCCATCTCAGTCTTAATTTTTGCCGCATCAATTTGTATCAGCTCTGAATTAGTTATCTTACATGGACTGATGCATTCAACAGATGCGTCATTGGGTAGATGTATAAAGTCATCTTGTAATGTTACCTCTTCATAATGTTCGTTGACAGAACTTGGCTCGACAAAGACTTTTTTTGGTCGCTGTCGAATACTACTTCTGGGAGACACCCTCTCTGTCTTAGACGTGCTCAGCAGCGACCGTACCTTGTTAATCTTCGCCTCGCAGTGGGCGGCCGCCGCGCGAACGTCCACACTCATTTCTTTTTCCTTTGTCTCAGCATTGATGTTATTTTCACACGATTGAGTATTCAACTGGTCTCTGCAATTGTTCTTATTTTGCTGCTCAGTGTTGGCGGGCGGCCAGAAATCTAGTGGCGACGGTGGCGCGTCACGCGAATCGGAATTCAAATCTTTTTGGTCGCAGCTCTGGGGCTTCGGCCGCCTTTGGAAAGGCATGGCTGGCATCGCCGCCGACAACACGCTGAAGACACCGGAAATAAAGTTGCCAATACTGGACAGTGCGTGCGCTTCATGTACCTCGCCGTCTACCTTCATACTTTCAGTACTGCGCGTTAAGTTATCGTGGCTAATAGGCGGGTTTCTCATCTTGAAGCTCGGAGGTTCGACCTCCGGCGCAGGCAGGGTGTCTGCCAGGTTCTTCTGCAGTGGATTCGGTAGCATGTGCAGCTGGCTGAGACACACGTCAGGCGCAAATAGCTCGTTCAAATCAGCTTTGTTCATGCCGTCTGCCTTTGTTTCCGTGCAGTAACTGGCTATGGAGTAGTGCATGGGTGCGTAGTTTGGGGAGACACTGCCGAATTGATTGCGCCTGGTGCGCCAGTCTGAATTTAGACGAAACGTCATGGTTTTCTTTCTTTCGACCTAAGATTTCAGCAACACAATCACTGAAGTATTATGTTCGTAATTAGGCCATTTTTTATCACGCGGCCATAGTTCCAGCACACGGAACACTTGCAAAAGAATGAGGATGAGGTTTAAAGTTAAATTGACACCACTTTCTAGAGTTAATCAAGGATATATCCTGGAAAACCCAAGGTCCAGTGACACGCACAGAAAATAACTCGTCTTTGTAAGATTTACACGGCTCTACACGAGTCAAGAAATCGTTGGAAATGTCCTGCTCACTTGAAAATTTGTAATTAACGAAATTGTATGCGTTTTTAAGCTCCATTGTGACAAAAGTTATGAAAATACACAATAACACATCTTTTACTCTTCGGCCATTTTGATGAATTAATTAATCAAAATTTTCGCATGTGTGTGGGTGTGACAGAAATCGAATAACATGAAGTTAGCTCCAAAGCTTTAAAAACTGTATGTCTAGTGTTGCTTAGGAGTTTGTAACTTCCGACTTAAAACTAATGTAAACGCGCTGACTAAAATAATAATTTAATTTTAACAACCTTACCAAATCCATTAAAATAAAACTGTTTGCCTATGTTAGCCATGATCCAGGTTATAGCATTGGATATTTTAGTAAGATTACTTAAATACAGCTTCAACTGCAAGTCTCCTACGCAACACGTAATCATGATTCCAAATTTATATTATTTCAAATTTAAATAGGTATTTTGTTATGAATTTTATATAAAACAAAACGAAATACAAAGATTTATAAAAAATTAAATGAAATGGCACCAATGTCAAAATTAGTGTATTACAACATTACAAGTTTTTCCATTTTCCGCGGGTTTTTGTTCAATCCATATTCTATGCTGCTAACTTCATAGGTAAGTGTTTTTTTTTACATTTTCTGATGCAATAAGTTAGTTCTCTTTGACAGTCCATGAACTTTTTAGAAGCAGCTGATTGGTCTTAAGTAACAAAAACAATAAATTTTATTGGTTGACTGTCACAACATTGTTTTCATTTAATATTTACCGTAAAACTAGGCCGTTATTATTCTGAGACGTAGATTCCCTACTTTGATTGTGCGCCATCTAGTGTCAAGTAGCAGGATTATATTTCTTAATTACTTGAAGTACCTACTTTATACAGGCTGTTGCAATTAGTGATATCGTTTAAGGTTTTGTCACCGCAGTGAAAAATATTGGTTACCTACTGTATTTAGCCACTTGAAGACTAGCGAGTTGGAGTTAGTTGTAGGTTAGGCAAGTTGGATACTTGCTTAATAGCGCACCTAAAGTTTGTTTTGTTCACATTTTAATGTGTAATGTAAGTTAGATAAAATAATGAGTAGTTAGGTAGGTACGGTGGCCTGCACCTAAAACTATACAGGCGGAGTTTTTAAAATAGTGATCCCTGATGATGAAGGGACCAGCTACATCTGTTATAAATCCGGGGACGTGTTGTGTGTGATGTGTGTAGCAGTGGTGTTTATGGGAATGTGCTTGAGCAGCATGTGAGCTTGAGATCGCTATTTTAAAAACTCTGCCTGTATACTTTTAGGCGTAGGCCACCGTACAAAGCAGGACAGGAGCCTAAGGTCTATGGTAGATACCTACTATGCACCGGCACCATCGTATTACGTATTACCATAGAATAACGAGTACTAGTACTACTTGTTATTCTATGGTATTACCGCACCGCGTAAAGTAGGTAGGTTGGTTTTAGAATGACGCGTTTATTAGCGTTTTAGCGCAAAATGGACTATTAAAGTTATAGTTATGTTGAGATAAGGATTTCCCAGGGTAAAAATAAAATTGTGCATGAAAATGTGGAAGTTATTTTATTACTTACTTGTAAACTACCTACTTAACTACTTAAGTTCTTACATGAATGTTAGAATTAGGTTATAAACTAATTGATTAAAGCTAGTCTCAATTTAATAACTAAGTACTTCATAGGTAAGTAATTATTTCTATGCAACAACAAATTCTCGGCTGACTGTGATTTGAAACCTTGCTTAAATGATATCCGTGTTCATACTCTGTGCTCAATTCAAATACATGACTTAGGATATGAGTACGGACTTACAAAGTAATTTATTTTTTGTATTGTATTGTATTTATCCACTTCTGACCGATGCATTATTATTTATTAGTTACCTAGAACCTACCTACCTACTTATCTTACAATTAAAGAGACATCCGGATAGCAGTTACATGCTTTCCAAAAAAAGTTTCTCATGTTTTATGTATACTATCTGTAAAAGCATATTTCCACTATTATATTCTATACCCAATTGGGCTTGCATTGTGATAGAACTTCAATATGCCGCCTATGAAGCGATTGTTATTAGACGATGTTACTGTCCTACGGCTGCTGAATACAAATACAAAACGAATTCTCCTTAAACATAACTGTACTACCAAAAAAACTTTAGTCTGTTTAACAAGCGTTTAAAACGAAATTTGACAGATTGTGTAGGCGTTTGACAGCGTCAAATATATGTTACATACTGCCTAAGTTTTTGTGGTAAGTCCCTAAGCTGCTAGCTCTTCGATCTCATAAGCTTTCACACTCCGGAACGGTGACAGGCTCGTGAGCCCAGTCTCCAGCGTCTCCAGGGCTGATGTGAAGATGTAAGAGTAAGTCACAAGCAGCCAGAGCAGCATGGCGTAGAAGAACACCTTGACTGCAACGTCGGCTAGGTAGCGCCTGTGAAGTGGAAATGTATTATGGTTAGAATTATTTGTTGTTTTCATTTCAATTTTAGTCTGTCCATGGCCATCCTCATGTCCATCCTCATTTAAGTTCTATCCTTTAAATGGCTTTATGTACCAGAAGTACTTGCTTGCTACCCTGCTAGCTTGGAAAAGTAGCTTCGTGTACCTCAGGCATAAGGCTGCGTGTACATGTGCGTGGTGGCTACAAGGGGAAGAATTTATTTACCAAACTATTATTGACTCTTTGGCAGATAGATAAGTATATGGTCATCTGCATGTTCTAGGTGGCCATATATGATATCAGAAGGGCTAGTACGGGGCACATTTAAGACGTGACAAGAGTTTTGCATCGCGCTCACTCATATCGCGCAGCCTCAAGAGCGAGCGCGACGGAGAACTTTTGTCACGTCTTAATAGCGCCCTGTGCTACAAGCCCTGGAGCGGATAGCCATGGTGCAGGTGTTTTCTTTTGTTTTCCATATAACATGCCTATACTTATTAGAATTAATTACTTACACTTTATGAATCTTCCTAGCCTTCGAAAGCGTCGATGGGTCCTCTTTACAGCAGTATTGCCGCACGCCCAGCACATAATTCCTCATGTAAGCATTCATGTTGACAGGTTTCACATCGATGTAGAATATGCTTCGGTCGAACTCAGATATTCTGTTTTGGAGTGCTAGGAATTTGTCGTTGGTGAAATGCCATTCCTTTTGCGTGTAGTGTTGGAGGATCTTTATGCCGTGGCTTATGCGGTCTTGTACCTTCACCAAGCTGTGAATTAAAAGATATAATATATTATGTACTCAATAGGATAAAATCTTGGTCTTATACTAATGGTAGGTCGCAAATCCCAAAGGGCTGAACCAATAATTGGCTAGGTTATTAATACAATATGCCTATGACCACAACAACTAGTGCCTTAATGTTTGTTGTTGTTGTAGTCCTATAGCACCCCAAAAGTGCAGAGGGTCTCCACTAACATCCGCCATCTTCGTCTGTACTTTCGGCCTCGCCCCAGCTAAGTCCAGCGGCTCGCAGCTCGCTTTCAACGCTTCGGCCCCATGTTTAGATAGTCGGGACCCCCTTAAGGCTTAACCCTATAAAAAAACATACAAAGTCTTCTTCCCCATGACCAGCAGCAGCCCGTCGACGAGGTAGGCGGGCAGGTAGTGCGTGAACACCACCGACAGCTGCTGGTGCGACCACTTTTAGGACTTGATGGAGCCTCCCGTGTACCAGAGGGCCACGGTTAGCAGGTAGCGGATTAGCGGATTTCATCACGCATGGTGGATTGCCCCGCACGCCTGACATCCGCAAGTGTTATTTTCATACAACTTTTTATAGAATATGGCATGCCATCCCGCATGCTTGATGAAATCCGCACGCTATTAAAAACACCCTTATTTGATCATTTAACGCCTTGGAAGCTTTTAGCCCGTAGGAAAGAACAGCAAAAAACCAGCGCTGTGGCTTTACAGCAGCACATGCTGAGCTGGTGCCTTTTTGACGCTCTGGACAGCAACCTTTCTTTGTCTCGTTTACTTTGTTTTATTAACTTACAAAGTTTTCTTCCCCATGACCAGCAGCAGCCCGTCGACGAGGTAGGCGGGCAGGTAGTGCGTGAACACCACCGACAGCTGGTGCGACCACTTGTAGGACTTGATGGAGCCCCCCGTGTACCAGAGCGCCACGGTCAGCGGGTACTTGTTCACCATCTCGCGGCCTGAGGGAATGAGCGATGCATCATCATCATCTAATGGTAAATTATCTTCACTAATAATGCTATAGCTAATGCAACTATCATCGTTTAAGATGCTGTGGCCACTGATAGGGTTAGTGGTTGTGGTGACAGGATTAGCCAGTCAGATTATTAGCACAAGTTTTTTCACTTTGGCAGTTTCACTTTATATTGGTTACAGTGAAATACATCATTAAAATAAGCAGGTAAATAAATACCTAATAAGTACCTTTTTCAATAATTTCACCCCATGTTTGTCTGATGACTCCTGACAGTGTGATGTTGTAAACTTGAACTTCTTTGGGCCTAAAATAAAATAAATTAACTTAGTGGGCAATGTATCGTAATTGAGGCGATTTACTTAGAATACTTATTATATTTTTTAAATAATTTATCTAGTAAAACTTTTTTTTGTCAGTTAGATTCGATTCATAAGTAGTTTACGGGCCGCGCGGACGATACGCGTCATATTAAAACCAGCCTTCTTATTGTGTCGGTGAACAAATACTAAAAGTTATTTATGACGTTTTAGCTATTGAACTGTTTTGTCCCTCTTTGTCATGGAAAAAATAGTTCTTTGACAGAAATATATTAAAGCTTACCTATCCATGGCAGTAGCATATGCAACAAGAATACAGCCGTTAGCCACGACATCTACCGGCATGGCGTCGCACTGGTAGCTCGGCTCGCAGTGCATCGATCGGATCACTCCTGGGAATAGGTGCATCATTAATTATTTATTAGGTAGTTAGCCAGTTATTTTTCGTTTACTACTACTTACTACTACTACAAGTATAGTGCCACAAACTTATCTGTTCCGGTGAGAGCAAACTAAATTGATCCATATCTCATTACTTACGAATTAATTGTATATTGATATAGATTAGATGGGTTTTTATTATAACCGCAAGGGCAAATTACCACCACGGGCAAACTTAAAATCTTATAGAATGAAGAAATATTAGACATTTACTTGAACTGTCACCGGAACAGATAAGTTTGTGGCACTGTACAACTACGTGGGTACTACAACTTATTTGCAACACCCTGTATGTATATGCCTACCTTTACCAGCGCCCATGAGTAGTCCCGTAGGTCCATTTAAATTATCCACCCAACCTGGTATGGGCTCCTTCCATATTGCTGTGACTGTAAATGAAATAAATAAGTTAATTCACAATTATTTAAATGATTTATCTGAGGCCCAGAAACACGAAGCGAGGCAGTTATTATTCTGAGGTTATGTGCATTGAAAATGAAAAAGTTTCGCTACTCACTAATAGATGGCCTCGCAATCGCAATCGGGATTTTGCTTCCGAACTCAGCGACTAAAGATTCTGTTAGCGCCTTCGTGTATGAATACGTGTTTGGTTCTGTGCCGATTATCCTGAAACAAAGAGAAATAACACAATTAATAATAAAGGTATTTCTTGAAACCACTGGAAACTCACTTCTCACTTCATAGTTACTACATAGTTACAGTACAGACTCTACGTAGGTACGGTCAGGTGCAGAGAAATCTGACCGCCTCTCATAGTAACAATGCTTCTGATGCGGGTTCCGCTCATCTGGCATAATCTTTATTGACCAAAACTCATTTCGCATAACTCGTATGGTCTAAACTTTTTTGGCCGAACCATCACTTTGCCAAGACTTATGTGGCATAAGGCTCGTTTCGTCTAAAACTCTTTAGGCACAATCTTTAAACACCTAAGTTTCGTTTGCTCAAATTTATGTTCGTCTATACCTATGTATAATCTTGTTTCTCCTAATAAATAATATATTAAGTATGTAGTAAATGTACAAATTGTGGTATTTTTCTCCTACATCCCGAAAATCACGATATTGTATGATCAAAAAATCGAAAGTTAACGACCAATATAATTATTACAAACCCCATGAGATCGAAACCTAAAAATAGGTGCGACGACGAGCAAAGCGAGGAGGAGCGTGTTAGGTGCACATGTTCATCAAAACCAAAGCGGAGCGCAGCGAAGCGGAGCGGAGCGTTTTCCAAACAGCGGAAACAATACAAGGCACCAGTTTGCGCTATGTAGGGAGACGCTCCGTCAAAGCTAAAGCCAAACGAATATTATTACTTTGTATAAACCTATGCCATAGCATTATTAGGCTATTCAAGATTTGGCCATACCATTATTAGGCTAAACAATGTTATGCGAAATAACTTTTTACTAAACGAGATTTATGCCATACGATTTTCGGCGTAACGAGACTTTGACCAAACGTTACTATGCAATACGAGATTAGGCAAAAAAATCTTATGCCAAAAAAGGTAGAACCTTCTGATGCACCTTCACATTTGTACATAGCGGACAGTTTTTTTTTCAAACACAGAAGCGAAGGCGAGACCCTTTGGACCATAGTATACACACATTACGAAACACTTTTCAATTTTTTAAATCGTGCGTGTGAACTACTTTTGCGAGTTTAGCGCACTCTACTATTCTATTCTCTATCATATACTATTTTACCTGGCTCTCTGGACCTTTGGCCCTTTCTTAGCTTGGACCTTAATGTAGGCACCTTACTAAACCAAGAATACCCACTTAGGCTCCAAATAATCCAAGGTCTGGTCATCCAGCCACTGCACCATGTCCATGATCTTGGCCGGTGGGTGCAGCGCGGGGTACACGCGCTATTGTTTACTGTGCTTCTCACTAGATGGCGCTACCGGATACATTCTACATCGCGGTATGGTTGTGTTTCATGACCACCGTATAACACTTCCTTTACTCTTTCGTTTAATGAACTAATACTATATGTTAGAAGCTTAATACTCACTTTGGCTCCAAATAGTCCAGGGTCTGGTCATCCAGCCACCGCACCATGTCCATGATCTTGGCCGGTGGGTGCAGCGCGGGGTACACGCGCTATTGTTTACTGTGCTTCTCACTAGATGACGCTACCGGATACATTCTACATCGCGGTATGGTTGTGTTTCTTCACCACCGTATAACAATTCTTAATTGACTGATACTCTACGTTAGAAACTTGTAGAGTTAGATACTGTGCTTCTCACTAGATGGCGCTACCGGATACATTCTACATCGCGGTATGGTTGTGTTTCATGACCACCGTATAACACTTCCTGTACTCTTTCGTTTAATGAACTAATACTATATGTCAATAATATTCTCACTAGATGACGCTACCGGATACATTCTACATCGCGGTATGGTTGTGTTTCTTCACCACCGTATAACAATTCTTAATTGACTGATACTCTACGTTAGAAACTTGTAGAGTTAGATACTGTGCTTCTCACTAGATGGCGCTACCGGATACATTCTACATCGCGGTATGGTTGTGTTTCATGACCACCGTATAACACTTCCTGTACTCTTTCGTTTAATGAACTAATACTATATGTCAATAATATTCTCACTAGATGACGCTACCGGATACATTCTACATCGCGGTATGGTTGTGTTTCTTCACCACCGTATAACAATTCTTAATTGACTGATACTCTACGTTAGAAACTTGTAACTCACTTAGGCTCCAAATAGTCCAGGGTCTGGTCATCCAGCCACCGCACCATGTCCATGATCTTGGCCGGGGGGTGCAGCGCGGGGTACACTCGCTCCTCCAGACAGGGCAGCTCGCAGCGGCAGTACGCTGTTGAGAGGTGGACTAGAGCCTGTGAGGGGAAGAAAAAATAAGATGTGGGTAGGTACCTACTTGGAATAAGGAAAGCTTCTAAAAATCGATTTTACAAAAAATAAAAATAGCTACATAAATGTTCATAAAGATAACATTTTTTTAGAACCTAGCACTAAGAATGAAGAACCTACCCAGAATTAAGAATTTATTTTAGATTTGAACCATCAATCAAATTAGTAACATTGAATTAAACTCATTTTAACTACTCATTTATAATAATAAATGGCGTTATCTTGTCCACAATATGACTTGCAATAAATGAATTTGAATTTGACCATAGAATCGATCTCTCCAAGGCAACCTTAGGTTGATTAGGTATCATAGGTACTAAAGTGAGGCTCACCTGTAGATTCTTCATACTTTCAGCGAGCTGTAGAATTTTGAAGGATCCCCGTGTATTTAGATCAACAGCGTCTTTTAATTTCTGGTCGAATCTGAAAATAATGAAATGAAATGTCATGAATAGGTATGTAAGTATTTAAATAGTGTAGGCACCGAGAGGCAGATGCTGAGTCTGCCCCTTTTTGTCTCCAATTATTATTAGTTTTAGTTTATTTTAATTTTAATATGTGTTATTGAGACAAATAAACATATATTTCTTTCTTTCTTTCTATATGGCCTACGTAGAAATCTACGTAGGCCATATAGAAAGTACACTGTGAAACAGAGAAAACTGACCCCCTTTTTACTCTGACAGGGGTAAGGATAATTTTATTTTCTCTCCGGATTGTACAAACAGTGTCGTAGATAACTGACCCCGGCCTAATTGTTTAGATAACTACATAGGTATAATACTCTTTATTTATACAGCAAAAAGAATTATAAAACTGAATAAATATAAAATAATTAGGGTCTTATCACTTAAAGCGATCTTAGCCAGACAACCTTGGGATGGATAATAAAAAGAATAAGAGTTTGAGTTTGGTTGCAGTGTACGTACTGAAAGGAATGCAGTTTAATTAATAAACCTATTATACAAAAACTAAAATATTACAAAGATAAGAATAATCCATACAGGGTTAGTTATCATAGTCCAACTCTAATTACCTAACACACGCAGCGCTATGGAACACCACATGGCACTTGTTCTGCAGCTCCACGCGGTCTTCATTAGAGAGGCCTAACTCCTCCAGCAGGATATCTCCAGGGATTAGACGCACTTTGTCCAGGGTGTGAGGGTTTAATTGGCGGATCGTGTCGAATAGCTGGAATGAAATTGATATACATGGTGCTTAAAATGTGTACAAATGTGATATGCACAAAGGTTCACAAAGAGAGCCAGGTTGCAGATACCACTAGTGAGGTCCTACCATCAGACATTAGCAATTAACAATCCGCAGCGGCGCTCGCTTGTCAAATTAAGCTGACGTAACTTATATGAATCTGACAGATGTTAGGCAGGCGAGCGTAACTGCTTATGAATTGTTAATTCATTAATTGCTAATGTTGGTGGAGATACGGCAGCCGCTATTGAAATCTACTTATGTAATTTAAAATGTTTGCTGCTTACCGGATTTTGTAGAAATGTTTTGATTCGTTCGTCGGGACTGACGCCTCGTTTTTTTCGCATCAGCAAATATATCGTTTCTGAAAAAAATATACTTACAATGGAACATAAAAGAGTAGAGAATAATTGAGGGCGTTGCAATCTAAGAAAGTGGCCACACCATTATAGTATAGAAAACGGACAAAAGTATCACGATACTTTAGCAGAAAAAATCAAAACGAGAAATGTTTCAAATATTTACTAATTATAAAATGCGACTTTTTGGGGAGGTTTATGTTAAGAGAAGAAATTAGTAGGGGAGAGGGGGGCAGTCTTGAATGAATTTCATTAAATCAAATCAACTGTAACTTTTATTTCATTGTGTATTTCATAATGTTTTTTTTGCACTGAAACACGTGTTGGTTATCCCATTATGTAATTACTATAGGAGAAAAGTGATAGTATCACACATCGATATTTTATTACAGTTTTTTCTTGCTCAGGAAAAAGTTCAAATGTGCCCCGGCAATTCTTCTAAAACTGTGTTTACCGATTTTCCTGCAACAAATTATTTAATTGGTCAGAAAAGCAGTGACTTGCAAATTATTATGTCTGGGGAATTTATACCGACTCTTACACTGAGTTGCAGAAAGGATCTTTAAGTTAATGTCGGCATTAAATGTATTGTTGCCTTGCTTTGACAGTATACGGACAGAAAGAGACAGACATAGATTTAATGTCCACATTAGCTTAAAGTCCCTTGCTGCAACTCGGCATTACATATTCTTACACATATTTTTACAATAGGTACTCTACACGGAGAGACCGACACACATAGACACCTACAGCTGTAAAACTTATCGATACCCTTTTTGAGTCGGGGGTTAGTAAAAAAGTATCTAGACCTGATGTTTTGACAACATTAGCATCCAGACCCTGATGTCATGTAACGTTTGACACTAGTATTTTCTAACCTCTATAAGAATAACAAATACACATTGAAAGGCATTCTATTACATCAAAATAGTACTTTTTTACAAGAAATATAAGCAATGTATGTTAATGGTTAGAAATTAAGTACCTACTCACCAGTATAAAACGCTGCTCTTTCATAAACGGGCAGTTCTTCTTTTTAACCTACATAACTGTGTCTCCACCAGTTGTGAGGAAAATATCATGAGTTTTACAAATATTTATTTATTTATTTATATTTCAACGTGCATTGTACTAAAAAAACAACGGCTGTGAACGTTTACAAAAATATAAATTTATATTTTTGTATTTAAAATTACGTTACAAAGTGGTAAATCCGCGTGACAGAGGTGTATTTCATACGAATCTTGGCTGTCTCCTGCCACTTCATCCTGCGTATATTTCATAATGTTAGAAAAAAAATATATGACGAGATAAAATATAAAATTTTATTTAAACTCCAGAAGATATTACTTATTTAGTAAAACAAAATATATATTTTTAAAATATTTCTGAACTATTTAAAAAAATTGTTGAAAAATTGTCTCTCACTACCCAATGTTTTAGTAGTTACACTCTGTCACGTAGGTTGCCATTTAAAATATTTGTTTGAGCCACTCGTCCTTATTGCCATCGATCAGAGTTTAAGATCTCCTTTTCCCCCTTGGTAAGATTTCCCCTTAGAGATCCAGACACCGTGTATCGGCCACCCGCAAAGTGTGACAGGAGGTGCGTGTGTTTATTCGGCGACAGCTTCGTCACGTAGGTAATTGTTAAAATAAAATATATTTAAATTATTATTTTGTTATTTACTCATTGGTAATAACGATTACTTTGCAATCAACATGTGAATAATACATTTTATGTTACTGTTTAAATACTATTCGACTTTGCAATACATTTTACCCCTCTGTCACACGACAAATCTGTCACATTCTTACCAAACACTCCAACCTGAGGATATTCATCAACGAAAAATTGAAGAGAAACTACACGTTTTGGTTAAAGTACGAAGCGGAAGGAACGTCCAATACACTTGCGCTGCAGTAATAAAAAGTTTCGTTGGTGAAAAAGGTGATTTCGTGCTATTGTTCTCAAGAACAGACGATGAATGTGGTAGACTGTTTAATATGGTGGAGATTGATTTATCGGATGTTTGATGATTACATTAAGTCCTTCCAGCTTCTAAGGTAATTAAAAAAGGAAAAAAATAGTTTTTCAAGTTCTAAGAGCCACTTCTGTACTTTCGAAATATGGCTGATTAAAACTTTAAGAAATTACGTAATTTTTCGTTATATTACTTAAATTTTAGTTTGTTGAAAATATTATTTGTGCAGATAAACATTAATTTATGTAGTTGGAACAAATTTGTCCTTTAAGTTCCTGAAATACGGATATTTACGGACTTACGGACAGAGGAGACTGAAATATCCGTATTTCAGGTGTGATTTTAATTAGTTATACTAATTATAAAGATATCTCCAGTTAATTCTTTGACTAAATTGAAACCATAATGATTTATATGTAAGTTACTAAATTATTCTTATTAAATAAAACTGTTTTATTCCAAAACCCTGCCTTATATTTAATAGAATAACAACTCTGTCACATCGTTTACCACTTTGTAACGATTGGTGTCTCCTGGTAGTCAACTTATTTTTGGTCGTTTATATGTTATGTTATAAATAGTACAACTTTGGAAAAATCATATTAAATTTAGTCATTGATGTTAACGACTATGCTGTTAATTTTTTACTGTAATTAGCAGCGAAAAAATATTTATAACAAAAACAAGCTTCATTTTAGCTGAAATTGTGACAGAGTGGTAATAACTACTTAATAAATATTTTGTTATTTCTAAAAATCCATTCCTTCATATGTTTTCTAAATGGTATTTTGTTTATTAGCGTATCAAAAAAGTTTCATTTCAAACGACGAAGACTATCTCGTTAAAAAAAAATAAAAGATTATGTGACGAAGGTGTAATTTTTTGTTCCTTATCCACGTATTATGTCCTTAAAATATTGAAAAAATTGGTAAACTACGCGGCCAACCACCTTTTTCGATAGAATAGACATGAAGCTATCATAAAAATGATAAGAGTTCACCAAAAAGCTATAGTTTTTTTTTTCGAATTTGGGATAATTTTTTACTCATTATGTAGGTTAAAAAGAAGAACTGCCCAAACATCGTATATATTGACTAATACTTCTCCAGCCTCATTCTCCGCCAAACATCGTAGGTAAACGCTGTAAATCATCTGTCTAGCTTCGCTGCGAATGGTTTTATTCATTTTCACTTCGTGAACAAACTCAACAATCCACAAAACTCCAAAATTAAGCAAAATTCGATTTGTTTATACAGGAACAGGGCGAGTTTGACATCCAAACCATAGAAACAGACCACAAATCACAAGTTTTTTTTTATTGCCAGGTTTAAATCTGTTTAGTTCCAAAAACATTAATCTCTACTCTTTTGTGTTCAGCTGTAACATCAGATCCTTTCATAAAATTAAATTTCAAATGGCTCGGCCAATATTGACAGTGAATAGTGTTTGACCTGACCAAACAGTAGAATCATCATCATAAGTAAATATTTAATAACAAATGCTTAACCGGATAACTAAAATTAGCTTCATTTCTAGGAGCGCCGCAACACTCTGTCCTTGGCTTTCCTCATCCAGCCACTAGGGAAGCTAAAGATCGCATCCAGTGGCGTGCTTTGGGAGAGGCAGTGTGGTCGCCTATAGCAGTCCCCTACGTCCAGTAGTGGACTGCTATAGGCTGATGATGATGATGATGATGATCCAGCATGATGATAGAAAGCGACTATTCTTAATGTCACATCCGGTATTTAAACACTGAAGGGCTAGCACAGAGTGCTAGAAGTACACATAAACATCGAAACGTGACAAAAGTTTTGCATCGCGCACACTCACATCCCGTGGTCTCTTGGAGAACTTTTATCACGTATTAACGTGCGCGTCTTGCACCCTGTGCTAGATAGTGGTGGGAAAAACGGCTACATTTTGATAACACGCTACAGACGCTATGTTACACATTTATAGCAGGTTATTTAATCCGCTACATTATAACGATATTGAAGAGCAAAAAAAAAATTGATGAAAAAAAAAATTGATGAAAAAAAAAATTGATGAAAAAAAAATTGATGAAAAAACCAATGAACTTTCCTTCATACTTTACAGGCTTAGGACTGTCTATAATGGCACATCACTGTTTCCATAATGGCACATCACTGTTTCTCTTCATTTTTATGAATTATTGTCAAACGTTCTTTAATTGCAATAACTATTTACACAAAACACTTTAAAACCACAAAGTAATATCCTTTCAATGTTTCATCCACTAACGAAAACACACGTAAAGTAAAGATAGGTAAATTGTCCAGTCAAAGTTCAATCACACACAATCACAAAACATTTAAAATACGAAATTGTCCTCAGAACCAAATTGTCCGTTAGAAAGTACCTATTTACACTTACACAAACACTATTTATTTTCAATTTTACACTAAACCTAAATAAACACTATACCTATTTTAATACGTTACTATTTAAACTATTTATTATTATGTATATTTACAAATATTTATTTACAGCACGCAAATGCAACAAAACAAACAACGCGATCGTAATTCGTAACGTTGCGCGAGGCACAATTAGCATAGCGGCCACCCGTGGCCGTTGCCAAATCGCGACTGCGGAGCTAATTTCAGCAGATAGCGGAGCGCTATTGCGTAGTGAAGCTTGCAGCTTCGCAGCGTCTCGCTCTCTCACACGCGAGTCGCGCGACGTTGCACCGTTGAGAGAGCGAGACGCTACAAAGCAAGTGAATATCGCCTGCGCGGTTATCGCGCGCCAGGTCTCGCGGCTGCGAGAAATAGCGGAGCCGGCTCCGCTATTTCTAGCAGTAGCGTCGTGGCAACGGCCGCGGGCAGACGCTGTCTAATTTTGCGAGCTAAGATTGCGAGGGCGCGTCGCGTTATAATTATAGCAGCATTTGCGCGTTCATAAAGCGAATGCTATTCGTTGCGAGCAAATCACTTGCTATGTTTTTTAGCTATATGTTATATTAACCTCACCTACTAGACTAGCAGGTGTTCATGTTCACTCACCGACTCCAGGACAGCACCTCAGCAGCTTCTCCAGCAGCACCTTGCCCACGAAGCCGGTGGCGCCGGTCACCAGCACAGACTTGCCCGCGAAGTACTCCGCCACTGCCGACTGCGCGCCTAGGGTCTGGAGATTATTTTTAAATTCTTAAATCAATTTGTACATAGGCGAACTAAATTCTAAAAGCATTCTCTTCCAGTTAACCTTGGGCGTTGTGGAGAAAGTGATAGGTAGGGCGCGAAAGACAATGCGGTTTAATATCGAGATGTTTCATTTCAAATGTTATAGTAAGCCCATTGACTTGTGTATAACTAGCATTAGCGTAGGGCCAGCCACTCAAGAAAATTGCACCCAATATCTTTTGTCATAATTAGGGCCAGCGCGCGGGTAACATTTTCTTTAAGCAAAATATTCTGATGGCGCCGCATCCTTCCGAAGGGGATTATTCTAAACAACTGTCTACGACTTTTGAACGTTTTTTGCCTCTCCATAGAAAATTGGTCACATGACTTATTATTTTTTCAGAAATTTTTCAAAAGTCATAGAACAAAAGTGGTTTAGAATGACCCTCTGAGTAATCTCCTTTCGGCTTCTTTTGCATCAGCCAGTAGTATAGAAAACATATCCAGTTCAGGGAAGAACTGTGACGCCAGTGGCTACGTCCTGCGTATTGTTTTGCCATTTATTTTGATGAAATCACTACAAATAGCATGCAGGCATGCCTGAATCTGAATTTACGGAAATATAAAGAAAAGTTGCACGAGTATGAAGGTATTCTGTATTATAACTGTTATTAACACTTGATTATAGGATTAAAGGTTGCCTACCTCTGATTATAAGTAAGAATGTATGTGGTCGAATACCTAGATATGAACCTGTCATGGAAAAAAATATTGAATAGGTGCATAGTTACTACTACCCAGCATTATTAAAATTTGTTCCATCTAGTAAGTTTTTACCTACATATCGACTTACAGTCGTCAAAATATAATAGGCCCGTTTGGACAGGAACAAAATGGGATGACAGGTGGTACGACTGGTGTCAAATCAAAATCATGAAAAATATAAACAATAAGATAAGTAACTTTTGGTGCTTTAAAGTTCTTTTTTCTTTCGACCGTTAAATAATAAGCCAGATTATATGCGTCTTTTTATAAATGTATTTCATCAAGTAAATCAAGAGTAAATAGCAAATTTGTGTAGCTGTCCAAGCGGGCCTATTATATTATTTCCACGATTGTAGTTACTCGTGCTCGTGATTGTAAAAGTGACATTATACAGGGTGTACAGTTGTAAATATAAAATATTATGTAGGGCCCTGAAGATAAATTACCTTAAACCCCTGTGGCTATGGCTCCATATAGGACGTTAATACTTCCTATATGGAGCCATAGCCAGGGGGCTACTAAATGCCATTTAGTTTTTTTAAAGTGAGTTTTACCGTTTTACATAATAAAAGAGTTTTAAATACCTACCGTATTCATTTATTTTGTAATTCAAATACCCTACTTATAGGCCAAGAAGTTCGTCAACCTAATTAACTTTCATGTGTGACGTTTTTTGGAATAATTTTAATCAATTTAATTTTATGTTAGTAGGTCGTGCTGTTTTCGTCAAATACTTTTTAATGTTATTTAAATTAAATAATTTCTACGAATCTATAGGTAAGTAGACTACATTATTTTAGTACATTATTTTTTTTTAATATTGCTAATAATAATTTGCAAATTTTTCGGTTGCTAATTGAAATAGCCTAGTTTTGATAATAAAATGAAATTCATCGATGAAATGTCGATTATTTGTTTACAGAATCATCAAGCTTCAGTGGACGCGTTGGTCGATGATGATCATGATGTAAGCAAAATGTTAAGCTTGGATACACTTGACCTTATGTAAGACAAATATTGACTCTTCATTCAATCGACCGAATACTTCTTTGGCTTAGGTAATCTAGTAAGTAGGTACATTCAATACTGTGAGGTGCCGTAAAGATAATGAAAACTCATCGCTTTAATATGGAGAGCGATTCTAATGGCAACTGTAACATTTTATTTCAGCAATTCTGAATGCACCAAATTTAACAATATAAAAAACTGAAATTCTTTGTAAAGAAATCGCTTGCGAGTTAAGTTTGACTAGCCTAGCCTTGTATGTACCTACAGTGAAACTATAAAGTCCTGAAATTAAATGAGGGCACTGCTATCTTTCATGTAGCAACCCTATATAGCGAAACATAACGGACTTTGATACTTGAAATTTTGCCTGTTAACTTCCTACCTATTTATGTATTTAAAAACAACTTACCATGCACAAAAAAGCTCTTATACAAGCTAGAAGGTATTAATATGAAGGCTAATAGTGAAACCAATAAATATTTATATAGATAACGTTATTTAACTGTATAAAAAACTGGATCTGTTGACGAAGGGCACACATAGTAAAGACATCAATTTCTCTTTTTGGACGGCCAGTTCTGTTTCTTCCAGGAGTTTGAAATATTCCATATTTTGCCCTCTTTGGCACGCTGGTCCGATATAACTATAAAATAAAATAAAAAAATCTTTTTGAGTTACACAATGCCCCCCAAATTCACACAATGTGAATTTAGTAAGTAAACAAACATATATCTTCAAGTATCAAAATGTTAAGGTTTGACTCAACTGAAACCAGATGAAACCTACAATCAGTGGTATGTAAACAATGTTGGACTTGGGCTCTAAACCTAGGTTTATCGATAAATGAAGCGTTGGTACTAATAAAAAATGAGTTATTACAATTTGTACAATGCTACATACCCGTCATAGACGCTGTACGAGCGTAAACATCCTCCAAATTCGACAAAATGTGTCCAGCTTGATGTTCCGCTAAACATTGTATTAAAACTCGATAAATAACTTCACTAGCTTGACTACGGATATTTTTCTTCATCTTCCTAATTGCAACCAAGCGTAAATTGTTGCTTTTATCTAGATTATCCTTATAATTAATAAGAAAATTCAAAAAAACAGCCAACCGCCTATTGACATAAACAATTGTTATGACTTTTATGTTTCTTTTCTAATGGTGCCAGGCTCCTGAAAATTTTAGTTCCTCAAACATTAATTTCAGGACTTTATAGTTTCACTGTATATGTCCTATGTATGTACATACGATTAATTTTAGGTGTCCATTGTTAATTATTTTACATATAACTTGCTCCTGATCTGAATAGGCTATACTGAACTCATAATAATATAACTACAAAATATACAAGTAACTAAGATGCTACTTGCTACCTAGGGTTTATACACCTCTTACTGTACTTATACTATTCAGTAAAAAAAACAAAAACAAATAGGCTGGCGACGTCAGCCGGTTAAGCAGCCTTGACTTTTCAAAAGTTACTTATCCACTCAGCAACAGACGAAGGTATTTATAATAATAGTAGAAGCAAACCTAATTATTTATATACTTATGTGCATCTTCCTTATTTCTGGCATGCATGTAGTTTCATCAACATCGTAATAATATTTACAAAATACTATCGAGCGCATCGTAAAAAGATTTTATTTTTTAACTATTTCACACTTATTTTCTAGTAAAATCGAAACTTAGTCAGCACCATGGAAGTATTTGGTCCCTTTAGTTAGACTATGCTAGATATAAGCATAGGAATCATAATTTTGTCTGAACCACTCCAGGCATTCTTTCCAGGCAGAAAGTAGAGTTTTTTTAAGATTCCATTTTTTTTATTTAATGGTTTCACTATTAAATTATATATTAAAGATATATTTAACACTTTAAATAATTATAGGAAGTTAACTAAGTGATAACGAAAATTTATTTTACATTTTATAATACTGTGTCAAAAAATAGTACCTAAATGTTTATTTATAACTATATTATTTATTTCATTGATTAAAAATGTAGTGTTATTATCCTCCTATTTTATTTGTGTATTTATTAAATAAAATAAATAATTTAAATTAAAGAAATGGCAGCAATAAATAATTAAAATATGAGAATCAACCCCTGCGATTTCTATTTAATTATTTACTACCATGTATAGGTAGGTATGTCCTGTTAATTTTCAAACCGTACTCATATATTTAAATATATAAATACAAAACAAAAAAAATATTAAATATAATAATAAAAAAACTTACCTTGTCCTCGTTATCAACCGCCATTTTTTTTCGCAATTTTTTTTTTCACTGCACTTCGCACGTTTGTTTTTAAAAGAGTTAGGTCCAAGAGTGTGTGTCGGCAGCGCAGCACGGCTGTTCAACCGTCGACGGGTTAACTACCTTTTATGTTAAGGCGAAGCCCTTTCGGTTTGCTAACCTAGTTTTTTTAAAATTTGGGCTGAATAAATTATGTTAACTGGGTCGGTGATTAGGCAAGCAAAAATACGTATTGCGATAAATAGGTTAGGTATAATCTAGGCTTGAGTCCTAATTTTTGTTAATCTAAGTATATTGGGGCCTAGGCCGCAAATAAATAATAATAATAATAATAGGAGAAAAAAATAAGATACAATGTTTTATTTATGTTTCTGCATAGATAAGTCTATTAATAGATGATGATGATGAAGTTCCTACTTTACAGCTGAACAGTACTTAGATGTTCAGAAGAATACCTCACTTTTAACAATTGGCACAAACTGCACAATGCACATGACATTTACTTAGAGTTGATTTTTTATAGTCAAATAAAAAAATATATAAGAGGAATAAAATTGTGGCTGCCACTCTTTTATATAAAAACATTCTGTCGTGAAAGCATCAGAATATTGAAACATCAGTATTCAATTTCTCAGGAGCATAACTTTTACACCCTGTATTGGTTGAATACTTACTGTAGGTAGAGGTACTAAGTTAGAAAAATCTAACTTAATTACTAAAAAATATCCCCCTCTTAAATAATAGACCTTTGAGTACCTATGGAATGCAGCGCTGTGGTTTTGTGAATTACCCTTGCCTTGTTCTCAAATTTAAGTTCATGTTTTCAAATTTAAATCATAAAAAATCTAAACAATAAGTAACTTTTGGTGCTTTAAAAGTTCTTTTCTCTTTCGGCCGTTAAATAATAAGCCAGATTATGTGTCTTTTTATGTATTTTATCAAGTAAATCAAGAGTAAATAGCAAATTTGTGTAGCTGTCCAAACGGGCCTATTATATTTCGACGACTGTAAGCTAGGCCTTAATAAATGAACGTATTTCGGTACAATACGCAAGCCCTTACAATGATTCATCATTGTGCTGGCATTGCTTCCTAGTGATTATGTATTTAGTCATATTGTAGATTAAATAGTCAGTTATTCAAAATTATGTGCACCTTATTAAATGGCTACGGTGAAAGCATTTTCTATTCTCACTGAGTTGAAACTTACGATGACATCTGAAATTCAGGAATTTCATAATATTTACGTTTTGATTTGTTTGTAGACATTGTGTCTTTGATTGAGGTAATGTGGAACTCTACTTGGGCATCTTATAGGAGGGATGTTATAAGTTTAACGTGTTTGTGTAATTGTGTGTCTGTGTAGGTTAGGTATTTGTCTCAAAATAGTGAATAAGTATAGTAAACCTAAATTAAAATATGCACGCTCTGATATAAACCCTTATTTGTACGTACTAAATTAGCATTTTGAATAATGTTTTTTTAATATTTTTCACAACGTGTTGGTAATATTTAATTACTTCAGTAAATGTTTACAGTCCGTCCATTGCTACTGATTTAATATTAAGGTTTACGCTCCTGAAAACACAATGAACTTTCATTCAGGAAGTTACACAATGATTAAATATCATACTCGTAATACTTACATAAGTATACAATCTTTACATTATCTTACCCCGCAAATTTCTAATAATACACTCACGGGCAATGAAAAGGTTCCACTGAGAAAAGCACCAAATTCCTCCTAAACGGAAAAGGCTAGCTTAATGACTACTTCTGCAACATTGAAGTACATTAAACAGAGCTTCAGGATATGAGCAACAAAATACGGCAGTATTATGTTCAATTTTTTTAATTAAATGTTGGAAAAAATTGGGGTCGTCGGTTTGTGAGTGGAACTTTTTCATTGACGTGAGTGTATTTTAAAAAATGTTGTAAGAATTTTGTTTGAAAAATAAACCTATTTAACAACCCATCTATTTTTATCACATACTTCTTCCGGGCTACTAGACAGGTACCTACATAAGAATTTAAAAAATTTATTCAAGCATATAACAAATAAATTATGTCAGTAACCTATACCCTATTCCTATAAAAGATTAATAAGATTGCGAATGAAGTAGGGGTAAGTACGGTCATGTGCAGAGAAACCTGACCCCCCTCTCATAGTAACAATACTTCTGAGAGGGGCAGATTTCACAGCACCGGTCTAGTGGCTGTTTGAGAAACACAATAAAACATAGTTATAGATTTACATTTAAAATTAACATTTATTAAAAAATACATTTTAAATTTATTGATTGGTATAAGTGTTGACTTAAATTCATAAGTAAAATTAAAAACTATGCTCTACTTAAATTAATAAAATCACATCAAAATATCGATTAAAAATTTACATTACACTCAGTAGCATTTTGCCGTAGTAGAACACGAAATACACGGCGAAAGCTGCGAACATTATCTTTGTGACTAGGTCCAGGTAGTACAATCTGAAACAAGAAAAGAAACTTATGTAAAATAACTATGGATGGTGGTATTTATGAGTGAACCTCGCAAAGGCATGTCTATTGCCAGTTCTACAGTTCCACTTTCGTTATTTCATCATCATCATCATCACGACCCATTACGTCCCCACTGCTGGGGCACGGGTATCCTTCCAGTGAAGGAAGGGTTTAGGCCTATTCGTTATTTAGTTTGTCGAAAACTATAAAAGCTGTCTAGGTTTTCTCTTACAGAGGCGCCTCTAGCGGAAACTCTCATGAATCTTTTGACAGATAATGTGCATACATTTTACTATTTCAAGATGACAGTAAAAAACGTAAACTATTTTCGTTCCCGTAAATTGCATAACCCTACTAGAAGCTCAGAGTTACAGACAGCGCTTCCAGAGAAGGGTCAGGTTTCTTTGACCCAGGTTGTACAGTTGAGATAATGTCCTTGGAGACTTGGAGGTCACATTGCGCCGTTTTGTGTTAGGTAGATATGATATACGCGGACAGCTTTTTGCTTCGTTTCTATATGTGACTCACCATCTTGCTTGTATATTGTTAGTGCCAATTTCTCCATAGTCGGTTAGAGCATAACCAGGGAGTAGTGGTTGACTTTTGTCACATCTGTCATGAATTTTATATGGAGATGACGTTTAATTTATAAATCAACCCCGACTATGGAGAAATTGGCACTTAATCTAAGGATAGAAGCCGTGTATATGATAAAACTCTTCAACTCACGCGGGGGGGGGGGGGGGCTCCTTGCAGCAGAACTCGCGCGCTCCCTTGATGTAGTCACGGATGTATAGGTCCAGTTGAGCTCAGATTAACAATGTACTGACAAGATAGAGTGTCTATGCAAAAGAAACTTCTCAACAAAAACAACCCTACTTCTACAACTGTGCAGCGATTCCAAGATTATCGAACCTCCGTTTACGTCAACTGTAACTGTCAAAATGTAAGGCAAATTTGTTAGTTCCCAAAGTGACTACGATGGCGCTAATATAATTGTGTAGTGTATGTTTGTGTAGTATCGAAAATAGTATCGAATTGCCACGTTAGCCCGTGATAGGCCCTTTGAGGTAGTTTTTAATTAGTTCGGATAGAAGATTTGTGTCTTTATTCATTTGTATAATAATTGTTGTCATTAGGTTGAACTTAAAACGGTTTGACAGTAAACAAAACGCGGTCAGTTATATAGTTTTTTGCTTCGTTTTTGTGTGTGACTCGCCATCTTCTTCGTATATTGTTAATCTAAGGAGCCGTATACCTAATGTATACATAATATATCATAAAGCTAGTGAACTCACTGTCGGCTCAGCCTCCTCGCCTGCGGCAGCGTGGCGGGGGGCTCCTTGCAGCAGAACTCTCGGGCTCCCTTGATGTAGTCGCGGATGTATAGGTCCCAGTTGATTTGCTGTGGAGGAAAGAATAAAAAAATGTTGTATGATGATTTTGAGGTTTTTTTGGGTTATAGGATCCTTGGGTGGGTTTAGAGGATAATACGTCAATTCTGTTCAGTTCCGTAGTCTGAATGGCTGATGTTTTCGCCACTATGACAAATGCTGTATCAATTTATCATGAGTCAAGAAGGAGAATTTAGGTAGATTTGGTAAGTAAATAAGAGAAGTCGTCAGATACGTCACAACAGGTTCCTATATATTCCAATGGACGTATTGACAATCACATACGTTACCAAATGAATCCCCATAATACCATAAAATACATAGAAACCTGTATACCTATCACTAACTTGTTTTGACAACTATTTCGGTTATACATACCTACGTGTTTTGACCCCCCAAAGAGGGTATCGCGAAATCAAAACGAAATAGAATTTACGAAGTAATTAGTGTCAAATTCAATACATCCGAAAATCGTTGTCAAAAAGTTTGCGATAGGCTTTAGGGACACATCAAACGCTACAACCTTACTTTGTTACCCGACTGCCGAAGGAGGAGGGTAATGTTTTTTACCTACTTTTATGCCTCTAACTAAACTTACTTGTTATTCTATGCTCTAAACTTATTGCCTCAACAGCCAAATTACCTTAATATCCGTGTAAAACACCTCATCATCCTCCTTAGACACCCTCTGCCTCAGCGCCAGGAAGTTGTCATTCTTGAAGTCCCACTCCTTGGTGGTGTAGTACTGAAGCACGTCGAGGCCCATGCTGACTTTCTTCTGGATTTTTACCATGCTGTGGGGACAGGGGATAGGGTTAGAATAGGGGGTAATTTGGAGTAAGTAACGTATTTCATTACTGAGGGCCTAGTCATTAAAAAGTGTAAGTTTTCTAAGACGATAGGGCTGTGAAAATCGACGCAAAGTACAACACGTATAAGTAGTCCTTGTGTCGTCTCTTCGGTATACGAATTTGCGTTTACTCACCGACACTCGAACGGTGTAAAACGCGCACACCACATAGATAATACTTAATAAATGGACAGCAGTGTCTTGGAAAGATTCTGACTTAGGTTTCTGACAGTTTCATTGCAGGTATACCTAAGTATAGATTGGCAAGTTGCTTGGCGACCCTCCTTGCGGGGTGAAAGACGCGGAGGGGACGAGGTACCCAAGACGACAGCGGGTAGCGGGAGGGTAGCGGGGAAGGGCAACGCGTGCACTGCATGTCATTGTTACGGCAGTCTCGGCCGCGCAGCCGAGGCGGCCACATGTCTTATATAGTCTGTCATAATTTGAGTGCGACCCACATGAGATCATTGATCCTGAGACCATTAGTCTTAGGATGAGTGTTGAGGCCTTTTTAATATTATCATTATATTATTATTAGGTATCTATAATTCGTCAACAAAATAACGTTAAAAACAACAAATCGTATAATGTCTCAATATAGGGGCTTCTTGTAGAACACCGTACCGGATCAGTCATGCTACGCGGCTAAAGGTTGGTACTGCGCAGTCAGATACGAAAAAGTAAACAACAAAGACGAAGAGTCCATATGACAGTGCGTCAGTTGTCAGTTCTTGTAACTAGGAAAGCAACCAAAATTTATGTGATTTAATGAAAGTAATTAATGAGCAAAACACGGAGAAAAATTACAAAATTGATGAAATTTTGAAAGAAAATGGTCATATCGTGCTTCGCCTACCCCCATACCACCTGGATTTAAATCCTATTGAACTTGTGTGGCGGTACGTGAAAGGCGAGCTCGCAAGAACGTCGATTGACTCTAACTTAGATAAAAGAGATAAAAGACTTAGAGTTGCTTTTCTCTAATTATTCGCCTGAAAAGTGGAGAAATTGTGACGACCATGTCATAAAAAATTAAGACGAATATTATAAATCTGATAGAGTATTTGACGATGTATTGGACAGGTATGTTTGTTTTTTATAATTTTATGTAAATTAAACATAAAATATTATAGGTGTACACTGAACTAATATGACTGGCGTACTCTACATTATACTTCAAAGTAGGTATAATGTTTTTTTGGTTTTTGTCTTAGATTTATAATTGAAGTTAATGAAAACGATGATGACGATAAGGATGACGACGACGATGAACAAGTTCAAACAGAGAGTGAACATGAAAGTGACATGGAAATTGATTTATGAAATAAAACACAGGTAGATATTCTGAAGGTAAACATCCAAATTTTAATGCTGTCAAACTATAAATTTTAAGCTAAATATGAAATTTACGGGAACACTGATAGAATAAAATTTTACCTACGTCAGAAATAGTTACAAGCTATCGCGAGATTAATCCGGGCAAACTTTTCTACGTGTGTAGCATGTCGTGCCCCCGCCACTTCTTTCACCCCGCAAGGAGGGTCGCCAAGTAACTTGCCACATTATAGTGTGCAAGATTCGAGGTTGATGATGAGACCACAAGTACGGTCAGCTGCATAGTAGCTATACACTTCTGTACATTGTCAAGCTGACAAACCGTCAATGTTTCAGTGAATTGATAGGCGGTTTCAGATTGAAAAGGTACAAAAGTGAATAGCTACTTATGCAGCTGACTGTACGTGTACATAGCTCAAACTGTGTAAGTATCTTCTATCTTTAACGATACCTACTTTATCTACAAACCAAACTCACAAAGTCTTATTCCCAGTCAAATACATGATCAGATCGATGAAGTAGGCGGGCAGCAGATGAGTAAAGAACAGAGCCAGCTGGTGCTGAAGCCAGCTGCTCTTGCACGAACCGCCCGGGTACCAGAGACACACGGAGAACGGGTAGTCTTTCACGTGCTTGCGACCTGAAAGCATAGGTTAGAAGCCTATGTAGTATGTACTAAAGTACCTGGAAGTGAGGTAGGTTGAGACTGGTGGTGCCATCTTGTGACAAGTAGTAGAACTAGTTGGAGATTGGGGTTGCGTTGGAGTTTGTGGTTGTTTGGCTGATGGAACCATCTAGTGTCGAGTAGTGGAATTTATTTGTGCATAAATTGTTTTTCTTGGGCACTAGATGGCGTGTAAGTACACCATGCAATATATTGGTTTTGAAAACTTCAAATAAATATATGAACTGTTTTAGCTTTCCCCGTTTATTAATTATGTTTAAGTATGTGACGTACCCATATCAATAGCTCTTCCCCAAGTCAATGGGTTCAACCCTGACTCGGAAATGTTGCAGACTTGGATCTCCTTGGGCCTGAAAATAAGCATTAACTTTCAATACACTATTATTTAGTTATGTAACCTACTACAGCATCAAATATACAGGATATCCCGTCAATAGTCAACCAACAAAAAGGTGAATCATGGAAGGGGGTAAGTCTGACCAAATTATGTGTTAAGTAAATAAACAATTACTTACTTAACTGTCTTTCTATCTCTATCTCTTATTGCATTGTGGCGAGTAGCAGCACAAGTTGGAAGTTGGAGTTTGTACGGTCAGGTGCAGAGAATCCTCACCCCCCTCTCATAGTAACAATGCTTCTGAGCACAAGCACAAGATGGCGCCACCATTCAACACTCCAACCAACCTCACCAAACTAGAGCATATTATTAGCATTGAAGTACTAAAGCAACTTACTTGTCTATAGCAGAAGTGTAGGCGAGCAGGATGCACCCATTCACCACTAGGTCCACGGGGATCACGTTCGCCTTGTAGTCCGCGTTTCAGTGTTGTGACTGGAGGTGCCATCTTGTGGCGAGTAGCGGCACAAGTTGGAAGTTGGAGTTTGTACGGTCAGGTGCAGAGTAACCTTACCCCCTCTCATAGTAACAATGCTACTCCCCACAAGATGGCACCGCCAGTCGCTATGGCAATACTGCACATGACCGTACTATAGCATTAGCATTGAAGTACTATAGCAACTCACTTGTCCACAGCGGTGGTGGCGGCGAGCAGCGATACACCCGTTAATTACGAGGTCCACGGGGATCACGTCCGCCTTGTAGTCCGCGATGCAGTGTTGTCACTGGTAGTGCCATCTTGTGGCGAGTAGTGACACAAGTTGGAAGTTGGAGTTTGTACGGTCAGGTGCAGAGTAACCTTAACCCCTCTCATAGTAGCAATCACCACAAGATGGCACCGCCAGTCGCTATGGCAACACTGCACATGACTGTACTATAGAATTAGCATTGAAGCACTATAGCAACTTACTTGTCTACGGCGGTGGTGGCGGCGAGCAGGATGCACCCGTTGACCACGAGGTCCACGGGGATCACGTCCGCCTTGTAGTCCGCGTTGCAGTGCTGTGACTGGTGGCGCCATCTTGTGGCGAGTAGCGGCATAAGTTGGAAGTTGGAGTTTGTACGGTCAGGTGCAGAGAAACCTGACCCCACTCTCATAGTAACAATGCTTCTGAGTAGGGTCAGGTTTCTCTTCACCTGACCATACCAACTCCAACTTCCAACTTGTACCGCTACTTGCCACAAGATGGCACCACCAGTCACAACACTGCAACCAACCTCACCAATCTATAGCATTAGCATTGAAGTACTACAGTAACTCACTTATCTATGGCGGTGGTAGCGGCGAGCAGGATGCAGCCGTTGACCACCAGGTCCACGGGGATTACGTCCGCCTTGTAGTCCGCGTTGCAGTGCATCGTGCGGATCACTCCTGGAATTAAAACAATAAATAATATCTAAATAAATATGTGGGGACATTATGTGATATGGGTGTCGGACAGCTGATAATTACATCTACACAAATACAGTAGATAGATACATATTAAATAGATCTGATAAACGACAGCCAGACACAAGGCAAACACAAGTGCTCATCACACGAATCACACGAATGTTTGCAACGGTGCAAATATATTCTCAAGGTAGCCAATATATTCTGAAGAGTCCAAATTTATTCATCTAAATCTATTCTATTAGGCACCAAATCTATCCTATCGGTATGAAATTTGTCTTATGAAATCTAAGGAGGGACCTTTATCCAGACTATAGACGATGGTTAACTGAAGATAATGATAATAATGTTGAATAACTTTTAAAATGTAAAACTTGCATGAGACTTACCCTTTCCAGCTCCGACCAGCAAACCGGTGGGCCCGTTGAGATTGTCCACCCAGCCGGGGATAGGCTCTTTTAAGGACGCGGTCACTGAAAAGGATAAGTACATATTTTAGATTTTCAGTCTCTAAAAAAATTACGTTGATCCAATAGAAACTTATAGTTATTAAAAAATGATATGAACTGTTCTTTTTTGGCTGATCGATATGAGTACTTAAGTATTACTAACGACAAAAACATTAAACAGATTTAAAGTACCTATGCGTGCAGCGCCATCTATATTTTCCATCTTGTAAAAGATTTAAATTGCAATAGTTTTGCTACTCACCAATAGATGGCCGTGCAATCGCAATCGGGAACTTGCCCGCGTACTGTGAAACCAACTCTTCTGTGAGCGACTTTGTGTAAGCGTATGTGTTCGGCTGAGGGTCGATGATTCTGAAAACAGACAATCTTGTATTAGCTTACAATTTTAGGAGTTGAGATTACTGTGGCAAATTCCACTTATCTTGTCGGTATCAAGCACGTGAGCTAGACTAGAGTTAGTTACCGTGGTTAAAGGATAAGCCAGTCAGGACCTCGAGTGCGAGTTTTAATACCTATCAAAAACTCGCACTCGAGGCTCAGAGTAGGGTCGGTCGCCAACTTAGCGTCTTAAACCTTACGCATTCTAGCTGTAGTACAGTTACTCGGCAATGATACCGAGTTTCTATGAGAGGGACAGCAATACTCATCACTAAAAAAGTGAACACCTCGATTTGGCGCATTGTTCAGGCTGTTAACTTTCAACCGACCGACTTCCACCCTGAGAATGTATACAGAATGTTGCAAAAATGGTATATTAAGCAGAAACCTACGTGTGTATACCTACTATTAATGGCCACTCTCTTTCGCTCTGAGTACAACCAGGCGCAAAGTTATCTAACCCCTCCCCACCAACTCACATAATATCTCCTCCCCTATCTGTACAACAACTCACTTGGGCTCCAAATGCCTCAACAACTCGTCGTCCATCCACTCGACAGTGTCCATGACGTGACGCGGCTGGTGCTTGGACCCGTACAGACGTTCCTCTAGCGTGTCCAGCTCGCAGCGGCAGTAGGCTGTAGACACGTGGACGAAGACCTGGGGGTTGAGGGAGGGGTTGAATTGTGAATGCGGTTTTGAAAAGATATTGTGCAGTTGGAAAGGATTTGGAGAAAGCGCGTTATAGGACTGAGGGATAATGTAACAAAAAATTCAAAGTCGGCTAAGCGCTATATATTAAGCGACCATCTTTTGGCATCGCACGCAACTTACGCATCGCATTCAGTGTTCTTTTATCGCGTCCACTTCATCGGAATTTCCGACGCCGTTTCTCTATAAATTTATGATAATCAGATCTATTTGATGCGATGCGTACTATACCGATAAGAGGTAAGCCTTACCTTTAGATAGCATTTCGCTACTGAATCGATTAAATGATAAAACTGCTGAGGACTGAGTTCCCCAGCGCTTCAGATATATGTACACTTGCCATACCTCAAGTTTCTCCATTTTTTCAGCCAGGGATAATATTTTCTGCGTTCCCCCTGTGTTCAGTCTTACAGCGTCTCGGATACTCTGGTCGAACCTGAAAGTAAGCCAAAACACAATATTGAAGAATGTTTTTTCCAATACCTATATCATCTAAAGAGTTATATGAAGAAAAAATATATATATCCCAAGCGGGGCCCAATAGCAGTCTTCTTCTTAGAGTGTCGTTGACATTCGTGACACACAAGTTAGTGTGTGAACATGGTTGGCCACCTTCTTCTTCTAGTGCCTCTCCACTACTGAAAGGTCTGGAGGTTAGCGGTCAGCTCTGAATACCTCTCTCAACACCAAGCAGGAGTAGTAGGCTTCATCATCAGAGCCAGATAGTCTAAGCAACGTTAAAAAACCCGATATGCACAACTAAAAGCCGCATAACTTTTGAACGGCTCATCCGATATGGATAAAATATGGCTTAGAACGCTTGAAATAACATTACCTAAGAAACAAATCGAAAATCGGTTCTGCCATTCGAGAGCTACGCCACAACAAACAGGCACACAGACACACATACCTAACACACGCGGCGCAGTGAAACAGCACGTGTGTCTCCCTCATCAGCTCGGCTACGTCTTCGGCCGACGCCGCCAGCCCTGCCTGCAGGATGTCTCCAGCCACTAGGCGGAGCTTGGAGAGCTGGTGTGGAGCCTCGGAGTGGAGACGGTCGAATACCTGCAGGTTGGGTTAGGAGTTAATTGGTTACAAGGAAAGGGAGCCGAGAGAAAACCTAGAATGTAGAAGTTTCAGCAGCAGTGCAGCAATGCACCTCTGCCTACCCCGCAAGGGAGTACATTAGTCCAAGGCGTGAGTGTGTGTTAGAAGTTTCAGTCAAAAACGCTCAAAAATCCGTTTCTGGCGGCTATAAGCTACCTGTGAGGTTGGTTGCTTTGATGGTAACGCTATCAAACGTAAGATATGTTTTTTTTTCTGCGCTAGGTGGCGTTGTTTATACCTTAAGTTCATCATAATGGCAACCATTTTACCAATTAATATATTAAGTTTTGTGTCAAATCGCGACAGTGCGTTGTTATTTTGTCGAGACGTTTCTTTTGCACCGAAGCTCCATCTTGTTCGTAATGAAACATCGTTGTTGTAAAATAAAATGAATATCCTTACCCTGTTATTAATAAAGTCATCAAGCCGCTCTTTACTGTTTTGCCCTTTCTTTGGTCGCAATAGCAAATAGATATTCCCAATATCTGGACAGGATCTCAGCAGTTTTTCAACAAGAACTTTTCCCATGAATCCCGTAGAACCAGTGATGAAGACATTTTTGCCCGCATAGTACTGCGCCACGCTAACAGATGGCGCCATTTTGACTTATCTGAAACAATAAAAAAAAAACTTATTTATTTCGCGAGTTTACCGTTCAGAGCCTCGAGTGCGAGATTTTTCACCTATCGAGAAGTGAAATCGAAACGCAAATTTGTATGGAGCGGGAGACACGCCACCTAGCGGTAAGAAGCTGTACTAGCACCGCGCTATACAAATCTGCGATTTAAAAAAAAGGGGCACAGGGCCCTGTTTAAATAACACTTCCGATGTGTTTATTTTTGGCTTTATTTGCATATGCATTAAAAAAAAAACAATGCATAATTTGCATTCGTAATTTAATTACTGGGTGAATGTATTTTTGTAAACCCCAAAATGTGTGCCATTAAACTGTTGCATAATTAAATTTTGAGTCATGATTATCATGAATAAAGTACCCAATTAGGTACCTACATCCTTACTATAAACTCGTTTATGATAAGAAAAAAATCCGATTTTAAGTAGGTAAATAATTGCCTACTTATGGGGATTCCATTGTCATAAGTCACAACGACAATAAAATTAGACCTAAGGCTAAGTTCTAAGGTCAAATTAACTAATGGTTAGTCTAATATTAAATGGAAGTTAATGAATCAATTTGAATGCATGCTACAAATCACGTAGTACTAATTAATAAGACACCCTGTAGAATGTTGACTATGTTTGGTAATGGGGCAATCGATAGAAGTTTTAATTAAGTATATACACCTAGTATATACGTGCTTCGGACGCCACGTTAAGCCGTGGGTCCCGGTTGCTGCTTTGTCAGCAGTCGTTAATCGTAGTCAGAGGCCTTCGAACAGCTTGAAAACATCTGACAGTCGGCTTGCCCACTTACCCGACAACTCTCTCAGAACAAGCTTGCTTGTGTTGAGGTCCACCAACCCGCACTAGGTCAGCGTGGTGGACTAGGTCCAAAGCCCTTCCTTTATTAGACTTCATTGGAGAGAAGGAGACAAGATGGGTCGTGTGATGATGATATACCTAAGTAGGGACCTTAATGATAACTACTTAAATGTCATCTTCCCTATGACCTAAGAAGATATAATGATTACAAAAAAGTACCGTGAATAAATGAGACGTTACAATAGTGATATGAATGGATTTAACCTTACATAGTACCTATATAATGTATCTAATTGATGATACATAATAGCTAACTGTGACAAGTGTAGTAAATAGGGTATCTACTATCTAAGTACATAAGCTATTGTTACCAGTTAAAGTATTAAGTTTTTGCTTCAAGACTGTCTACTAGATTTTTCACCACACTGGCCTGATATGAAGTGACTGATCCAAAAATATTATACAGGGTGTTGCAAAAAGAGGTAAGTATGAACCGAAAGGGGGTGACTAAAAGGGGGTCATTCTGAACAACTTTTGTTTAACCACTTGTTGGGTGTTAACCCAAGACCCTAGTAGAAATCTTAGTCTTATAGTCTTAAAAAAATCTGCCCTCCCGGAAATCGAACCCGGGACCTTCGGCATAGCAGTCAGGTTCACTAACCACTACACCATTCGGTCGTCACAAGTTAATGGTATGATGTACTAAAGACTAAAAACGATTCATTCATATTACGTTTAACTCACTACAATTTGTAATACTTAGGCACTAAGATATACCTAGTTACCTACACCTAGTACCTAGATAAAAGCCGGTTTTGAAATAGTGAGTGGTGTAGGATTACCTACATGTAGATGACCTAGGGAGACGTTGCGAAATCTATTTTTTTTGTCATTTTAACGTTATAAGCATTAAATATCATATTCATAATACTTACCTGTATATATATGTCATATCATATACATCTATGTATATGTCATATGCGACATATACATCTAGACGAGTAGCGATCTGCTTAGATTTAAGTACTTTGAATGACCTCTCGACAATTTATTAATCGTCTTATTATTATATTTGTTTTGTGTCCGTACTTAAGACCACTGCCAAGGTCTGTTGCTATGTAGACGTGACGTACATACATAGTACTTATGTACATAGTATACGCACTAATGTATAACTGTACAGTCGCTTATCCGGAGATCGTCGTAGTCCGGACAGAGAATGAAACTATGTAAGATTTTAGGAACTGTTGAAATTCACCCAAATAGGCTGATTTAAATCTTATTTATTTATTTATCTGTATATTGTGCAATAAAAGAATAAATAAATAAATTTATACTTTATTGCACAATTTACAATAGTAATAATGTACAATCAGGTGGACTTAATGCTAAAAGCATTTTCTGCCAGTCAACCTGTAGGAGGTACCTACAAAGATCAAGAAGTACGGGTGTGCAAAAAAGAATCTTCATTAATTAAAGTTTATACTTATATGAACCATAAAATGTACCATATTATTTATTTCCTACCTACTGACAGAAATAGGCTTCACAACATCGAAAGTAAAGTCTGTTGATGAACCGTTCAGAATACGTCTATTCTATTCTGGTAGGGGGTGAAGTTCCTGTACGTGGCTCTCTCGAGTGGAACCTTTGTACATATCCCCTTGATTTCAGCTCAGCCAGCCTAGCTCCCGAGTAAACTGGAGTAGCAAGCCTGGATGTTGCAATAGCTGAGATAGGCGCTCTGTTGGTCCAAGAATAGATAATCTTGTTTCTGTAGTAGGTGGACAAGCTAACAGAATATGTTCAACCGTCTCATCTACTTCCTTACATGTCCTACATAACTTTACATAAGGGACTAGTTGAGTTACCTATTCACGCAACAGTGTCCTGTTATTAATCCTACCATTACTGATATATGTATTACTACGGGACAGGTTGAGTAAGTAGCGTGTAAATTTATAGTTGTGTGATGGAATGAACGCTTTAGTTTGTTTACAGTCTACCCGGTTTTGCCACTCCTGATTGTGTTCGGATAGTGTTTTATCTGTAAGACATTGCCTTATTGCCTTTGGTGACGAGTAATAAATGGTTGTGGTCCTGTAGGTAGGATATTCGAACGCATTCTCGTTAATCGGTCAGCCTCGCAAGAGAGTTCAGAATATGTCAATTTAGTAGGTATCTGAGATTAAAAAAACAGACCTTATTACTTTCGTTTCGACACAAACACATAAATTATAACAGGAAATCCACGACATAGACCGTAAAATAATGCCTTATTACTAAGAGTAATTTCTTCTAGACTACTATTCCATTATTTGTAAATTTCTCCCTGTATTGTATACCTACCTATCCGTATAATATTCTATGGCAAATTAAATTACTACTAACATACAATACATCCTCCTATGATCTCATTACCTAAGTACCTACTTAATAATGGTAATACCTGACTTCCTGCCAAGATGTATAAATGAAGATAGACCTACAAAGCTTGCAACGTGTAAGTAACGTTCTGCTGGAAGAAATTGCTTTTTGAGGCAATGAGGTCGTCTTTGTATCTCGAAATCTTCAAATACTATGCATTCCGAATTAACTTAAAGGTACCTTATCGACTTATACTAAACTACCTATATATTTTACAAATAAAAATAATATAAACGATACGAATAAGACGACCGAATGGCGTAGTGGTTAGTGACCCTGACTACTGAGCCGATGGTCCCGGGTTCGATTCCCGGCTGGGGCAGACATTTGCTTAAACACAGATATTTGTTCTCAGGTCTTGGATGTGCCCGTAAAATGGCAATAGGCCCGCCCCCTATTACATTGGGACTAACATAACACTCTGGCGAAAAGTGGGTGCAGCAATGCACCTCTGCCTACCCCGCAAGGGAGTACATTAGTACAAGGCGTGAGTGCGTGTGTGTTAAAGCACACTATGGTACCTACTTAAATTAGTTATGCAATACTTTAAGTGCAACTTTACTTAATTGCGTTTTATGATGGCACATACATTTTGTTAATCTTTGCTTAAATCTCATTTTATATGTTGAAATGAAAATAAACGGAAAAGGATTATTTTATTTGTAATAATGATGTACCTACTTATTACGATCTTCGCAATAGTACTATCATTATAAAGATTTTTGCATGCATTATTACGCCATCAAGAGGTCGGTGATGATGACTGTTAAAAGGTAAGCGTCCACCTTTCGGCATATCGTACGCAACGGACGCATCGCATTCAGTATTCTTTGTAATACACTCACGGGCAATGAAAAAGTTCCATTGAGAAAATCACCAAATTAGTTACTTCTAAACAGAAAAAGCTAACGTAATGACGCCTTGTGCAATGTTTATGGGGTATAATATAACATGTTATAAAAATATAACATAAAAAATATAATATTACTAAAAATCCTTCAAATTTTTGCTCCGTTCAAAATTTCGGTTCAGAGATACCTAGCGCTTTTTAGACAAAAAATTAATACACGTGATGTCTAACGAGACGCCCCCCTCCCGTTTCTTTACACGTGAGTGTAGAAATTCACACAAGTGCGTCCACTTCATCGGCATTTCCGACACCGTTTCTCCATATGTACACACGGCAACGTCAAATGGTCGGCAGGGCACACTAACGTAGTGTATGTGTGCACACTAACGTTGTCTATGTGTGCATAAACGCAGAAATCGGTTTACACACCAGTAACAAACCACACACACACACACACACAACAGCACAAACGAGTTTGCGCGTAGGCAAACGCCCGTATACCAGCTGTGACATAAAAATATCAACCGGTAGTGTTAGTGAAATTGTTATAAAATTCATGTGAAGCAAAATTTCACTACCTGTGTCTATACACTTCGTAGCTCATTGGTAGAATGTTAGACTAATGAACCATAGGTCGTGAGTTCGAGTCCACGGATGGTTATTTTTATTTAACTTAATTCAAATTTTGCGTTAATTTAAACGCTGTTGAGTATAAAATTAATATATTTGAAACTGACAAATGACTACAAGCTGCATAGCTGTCGACTATTTCTCTTCGGCAAAAATATATGATTCGTTCTTCATTTGAGAATTAAAACCATTCTACCCTCATACAATATGAATAAACGAAATTTGTTTTTAGTTTTAGTGACAATTCACCTCTGCGTCTGCAAAGTGATTCACTTGTGATTTGTCAATTTAATTAATTACTCTTCGCAGTCAGTATGGAAAGTCACTTAACCATGTTCAAAAAGGCGGAGATAATCGTATTTATATGAACAAAACATTACAATTAGTGAAATCGCAAGACGTTTAACGGTAAGTAACATAGAATTGTAAATATTTTATTTGACTGTTAGAATATTTGTATTTGTATAAGCTAAGTATTTGTTTTTTTTTGTTTGCAGAGGAGAACTGTTCAATTATGGGTTCACCGATACGCAGATTCGGGACATGTAGACAGTAGTCGTCTATACGGATGCATCACCACGCCATCGAGAAATCGTAGCTGCACATAGCGCTGATCCGTTCTGCAGCACCCGTTCTACGGCCACAACACATAATCTATCCTCTATCCCTACAAACCGTACGGGTTCACTTGCATCCTGCTGGGTTGCGGTGTCGGAAGCCGACGAAGAAAATTGCTCTAACCGATCAGATCCGACGATGTCGAAACAGAGTGCGTTTTGCGACTGACTATTTTAAACTTTGATTGGTGCAACAATGTGGTGATATTTAGTGATGAAAAGTCCTTTAAGTCAGACAAGGATGGACGTAAGACATTATGGCGAAAAAGTGGTGAAAATTATAGTTATTGGGGTTAGCTCAGTAATTTTTATTTTTCCATTTGTATAAGATTTTAGTTATATTGTTAAAGACTTATTATTATTTACAATTATGGGTAAGCCAATGTGTTAATGATGTTATTGTTACTGAGGTTGGAATAAGTTATCTTATTTCTAGCTAATTAACATGTTGATTCATATAACTAATGGCTTGCCTATTTACTTTAGTAAAACAGCCAGTCCATCCTTTTCTGATGTTTATTATGATTTAAAACTGCTATTTGAAAATTTTCCTTATTAATATAAACTACAACTATGTTTTAAAACGAAAAACAACAAAAACGTAACATCCTTAATGTTTATGTTACGGCAAGAATAAATTTGATAATTTTAACAATTAATAACTTGTTTCATTTACTTTCTGTGTTGCTTTTATTCGTTTATACTACAATACTATTATTAACCATCTTAAAAAATAAATTAAATCTATAAAAAAAAAACAAAAAAGGAATATTGTAAGTTCAATGGGATTTGAACCACCATACCTATTATTGTATTCTTGTATCATACCAACTGAGCCATTCAATCTATTACAATGCCTTGCAAAATTTTGCTTCATATCATAAAAACAATGAATCATTGTCACTGGCACAACTACATGCTTACAATATCCGTGTGTGGGTTGCCCAGAACTAAATAATTACGTCGACGTCGCCGACACACACATACACTACCTACGTTAGTGTGCCCTGCCAACCATTTAACGTTGCCGTGTGTACACTTATTACAATCCGTTTTTTTTAACGGAGCGGTGGTAGCTCAGTCGGGTAAGCGCCCGCTTCTCACGCCAGAGATGCGGGTTCGAATCCCGGCGCTGACATGTACCAATGAGTTCTTTGAATTTAAGTACAATGTATACCATCGCTCTTACGGTGAAGGAAAACATCGTGAGGAAACCTGCATAGTTATCTAGATTTAGCGCATCTAGATATGTGAACCCACCAACCCGCAGTCGACCAGCGTGGTGGGAAATGGTCCAAGCTAAGGAAGGCAGTTTAGACCTTGGGGATATGCACAACGGTTCCATTCGAGAGAGCCAGGTGCAGGTACCTACACCCCCACAGAGAATAGAATAGAATAGAATACAATCCGTTTGGTACGATATACCGATAGGTGGACGTTTATCTTCATACGACATGCAATCTATTATTGGCACCTTTATAATGATTTTTGCATGCATTACGCCATATTGAAGTGACGGTGGTGTTGTGATGACTGTCAGATCTTACTCAATCATTATAAAGATAATGGGCGCTCTAGATATATTGGATTGGATTGAAAGGGACAATTATTAGGTAAGTATCTAGTAAGTGACGACCGAATGGCGTAGTGGTTAGTGACCCTGACTACTGAGCCGAAGGTCCCGGGTTCGATTCCCGGCTGGGGCAGATATGCCCGTAAAATGGCAAAAGGCCCACCCCCTATTACATTGGGACTAACATAAACACTGGCGAAAAGTGGGTGCAGCAATGCACCTCTGCCTACTCCGCAAGGGAGTACATTAGTACAAGGTGTGAGTGTTTTTATTTTTTAATATATTTTTATACTTACAATTTTAACATTTTATAACACCCAAGAAAGGTTAAAATACTGTTTAATGCTAAATGCTGCTGGTAGATCAGATGTGTCTCTAGTAGATGCGAGGTTCCGTTCGAAAGGTTAAACAAATATCTGCCCCGGCCGCGAATCGAACCCAGGGGACCTTCGGCCCAGCTGTGAATCACTAACCACTGCACTATTGGGTCGTAGCATGTTGTTGTTATTGTAGAAATTCTACTACGTCACTATTCGATGTAATACGCAATGTATGGTAAAATCCCGTCTCTTGACATATACCTACGCAGGCAGTCTAGGAAACCTAGGTCTCAAGTCTGATCTAGTTTAAGTCACAAGCCCATTGTTATACAATAAATGATCGTGCGAAAATATTGTTTGTTAATCACTGCGAAGTACAGTCCAACACAGGAGTATGATAAATTCTACTTAATTATAAATGTTAAAATACAAGCAATGAAAGAGTTCCAGTATTGTTGGCACCAAATTACTTCTAAACGGAAAAGGCTAGTCTAATTACGTCTTCTGCAATATTGAAGTACATTTTGAGTATTTCCAACTTAAAAGCTAAACATTTTAATCCAATCCAATCTGTAAAAGAAAAAAATGTATCTTGACAGAGAGGGACAAAACAGTTCAATAGCTAAAACGTCCTGTAACTAAATCTAAGTGGAACTTTTTCATTGCTCGCGAGTGTGGGTACTTACCTATCTTATTTTTACATAGTAATCATCATCATCATCATCATCAGCCTATGTCAACCCACTGCAGGGTATAGGCCTCCTCCATGTTATGCCAAGTCCCACGGTCCTCTGCTACACTCATCCAGTTTGGTCCAGTCACTCTCCTAATGTCATCGGACCAACGGGTCGGCGGTCTACCGACATAGTAATACATTTGTGTAAACAGCTGGTGTTCCTTATTTATTTATTTATTTATTTAATACTTTATTGCACAAATTTATTTATTAAATAAATTGGCAAAATCATAGATACCTACTTATTTATTTAAGTATTTATAAACGCTTTATTGTACACATACAAACAAACAATATATACCAAACAGTTAAAAATTTAAACATATTAGGACGTATAAAGGCGGGGCTTATTGCCAAAAAGCAATTTCTTCCAGCCAACCTACGACTGGCTACTAACCTACTTACCTAAAATTTTATTTTAATACACTTTTAAGTCAGGCTGTAGGTACATTTTGCATTTTTAATAAGTGTTGTGTGAATTTCGGTTAAAAATGAATAAATGCAATTACCAAGTATATTACCACAGTTTTTAAATGATACTGTTACATAAATGAATACGAAATTACGCCCTTTGACATGGTGTGTGTTATTTTTCTTGACATAAATAATATTGTAATTATTCTAGTACCTAGAATTAATTTAATTTAATTATTCACTACAACGGTAAACCTACGTGCAATATTATCACTTATAAATGCATCTAATTTCCCTACACAACATGAAAACAGTTAGACTCAGGGTCATTACGATCAACGTTTACTGTAAGTACTTACCTATGACTTTTGGAAAGTCATGAAAAAAAACTTTACATAGTTAAAAAAGGCATGTGAAAAAAAAATCTATACTCACTCATGGGCAGTGAAAAGGTTCCACTGAGAAAAGCACCAAATTACCTACTCCTAAACGGAAAAGGCTAGCTTAATGACGTCTTCTGCAACATTTCATTATATATTTAACAGAGCGTCAGGATATTGCCTACATTTTGTTTTATTAAAACGATACTATTTTGTGGTAAGTTTAACTTCAATATTTGAAAAAATTGGGGTCGTTTCGTGTCATCATTTTGTGAGTGGAAATTTTTCATTGCCCGGGAGTGTAGAAGCTACTTAATAGTTTTTTTCTAATTCTCATAATTTGTAAAACAAAGTTGTAGTAGAATTACCCCCTTTCTATCATCCTATACCACTTTTGCAACATCCTGCCTATACTTTATATAGGTCCCGGGTTCGATTCCCGGCTGGGGCAGATATTTGTTTCAAAGACAGATATTATTTGTACTCGGGTCTTGGGTGTTGATATTTATATTTAATATGTATCTATCTATGTATTTGTGTACCGACACCCATAACACAGGCTCTGCCTAGCTTGGGGTCGGATGGCCGTGTGTGAGATGTCCCAACATATTATTATTATTATTATATTACTTATAGGTAGGTAATAAGTGCTTAGGTCTTTTACCTGCAGTACCTAGACCTACCCATAGGGAAAATACGTAAGTACCTACCATTGAGTAATGCCAGAACATGATTAAGTATTATACCTTTATAGTAGCAATTAATTTATTATAGCTGATGTGTTACCCATTAAATTATTTAAACCTTGTAATTTTGTAATGGATCAGCATTTAAAATTGCTACGGTCATCTTTCCATTAACAATGTAACGTAGGCACTTAAATACTTATGACTAATGATATTATTGGTAACTAGTTAACTACCTAGCAGAGAACCTAACCAACGTTAAAAACCGCCGACATTCAACACTAAAAGTCGCATAACTTTTGAACGGCTAAGCCGATTTTGATAAAATATGGTTAAGATCACTCGTGGTAACAATTACTTATCTATGAATGACACAAAATTAAAAAGTAGTTGGCAATGTCCTAATGCGCTGTTGAATGTAGGTACTTAAGTATACCTTAATATTGGACTCCGTCATTAAGCTAGCCTTTTCCGTTTAGGAGTAAGTAATTTAATTTGGTTAAGTACATATTCCTTAGTGGAATTTTTTCATTGCTCGTGAGTAAAAATGAAGAATGCTGTGTCCTTCCTTGTAGTTAAGTGTCTGCATTTTTACTTTCACAAATAAAGCCATATTTGGTCAGACAAGTGCTTGCAATGAACGACCTTTAAGCCTCACTCATCTTTACTCATCTTCCAGGGTTCAAGAACAACTCAGGGGCTTCTAGTTCTTAAACATCCTGTCCTGTCCCCACTGCATGGGTCTGTTATCCCCGTAGATAAACATCACTGTATGGCAATTGGATATAAATACCGTTTATTACGGACCGTGCTGCGCGGACAGCAAGTGTGCAACTTTATCAGTGAATGACCCGAAGGCTTGATGTATGTAGGTACCTACTTAACTAATTTAAAACCATTTTTCCCAAATTTTTTTTTACTTGTCACTTTGAGACATGAAAATGAATCTAATACTTTGGTAGTAAGTACCTAGGTTGGTATCTGGAGTCTACAGTGTAAAACTATGTACCTAATGAAAAAATCGCTAGAAACTATACCTTTTTCTGTCGGAAACGAAATGAATATGTTACAGCTAAAGTTATTTGTGGATCTAAACAGATTAACAAATGAGCTGTATCATCAATAAATTATGATGACTCAATATCAATAATTTAACCACAACTAAGTATTTATATTAAGTACCTGGATATTTTATATCCGTTTATGTAAATGAAGCTTATTTATAGATAAAAAATATGATTTTACTTTATAATATGAAACATTGGTTGAAGGCGCCAAATTTAAATTCACCAATGTCAAAATCTAGAATTCTTTGTTAATTTTAAATATTTTAATACACTTTATGACTACCTAAATATCATTTTAAAATAGCAAAAATTATAATTTGGCATTGCTGCATTTTGTTATCGACATCATTGTTTACATAAATTTATTTTCCTACTACATAATTAAAGCCATTTTTTACATCTATGTAGACACTTACTTAAAATATTTAAGTATAATTTTATACTTGATGGATTCTAATTTTAGATTGAATAAATCTTGGTTTCAAAACCTATAAAGTTAAGTTAGGCTTAGCATGAAATAACCTGAATTGTCATTTAAGCGACAACTAAACCATATTATAGAAAAAATAAAAATAAAAAAAACTTACCTAGTATTTAATGTAACTCACCAAAATCAACTTCAAAACAAAACGCCAGCCAAACACAACACAAAACACTTCAGAGAAAAATCAAACGACAATAGACGCTCATAGATATTTTTATCGTTATAATTTTATTCCAAATTAAATTGACATTCAAAATTGGAAGCGATAAGTTATGGCGGCAAAGGTTCCGCGACGAATGAGTGATATCTGCGCCTGCGCAGGTTTAAACCTCGTATTGTCAACATAAACGGCGCAGAAACCATTGTTGCGCGGTTTTATAGCTTATTGTTGAGATTCTAAGGTCGGGATTTGGTGAGCTTGATGGACTGTTTTGTATGGTATGCGTAGGGTACATTAAGAGAGTGCTTAGGTATACTAATTTGGAAGTTTTCGCATTATTTCAGGAATTTCCAGTAAAAGTTGATGGACTTTTCTGACTAGTCTTGCGAGCAATGAAACAGTTCCACCAACAAAATGCCTATTATTATTATTATACTAGCTGTTGCCCGCGAGCTTCGCTTCGCCTTAAAATTATTTTGCCGTAGACGACTCCCGAACTACCTACCCAATAACATGCCATGGTGGTATTAAATTAGATGAAAGTTGACAAATAAGTACGAAGATACTTGACTAAAAATGATTTTCATTCGTCTGATTTATATGGCCATTTTTTAATTTCATTTTTAGCCCTATAACATATGTTTATATGAAAATGAATACAGCAAATAACATATAATTGGAAAACGCACTCTTTTATCAAGTAGTTTTTTAGTTATTGACGTTACAATTTTTGTGGCCATATGAATCAGAACCAGAAGAAATAACACAATGGAAAACCATCTTTGTTTTAAACATACAGCATTGCTCGTAATTTTCTTGGACTGTCATCGATAGAAGAACTATAAAAGGTTACGCAAAATAAAATTAAAACTTGAAATATTGAATTTTGTACCAGTGGCATGTAAAAAGCTGTTCTGGGGCGGCTATTCTCAGAAATTTTATAAAAGTGTCAATATCTCAAAAACTATCGACATTTTACTAAGGTCATATAGTGATATTCTGGTCACTCCTAAGCTGCACTATCAGCCCTCCAAGGCATGACGTAAACTTTTGGAACATTCTGTTTAGGGTGAGGTTTTTTACCGTATGAATCATATACATATGAATCAGGATTTTCCATAAAACCTTAAGTAGTTCATAATACATTCACACTATAGTGTTGTTTATTTTTTCATAAATCTATAACCCAAGAGTATTACTCAGAGAATAGATTTTTTACTGGAGGAATATCAATGAGAAGGGACCTGAACCAAGACCATATGAATTAGATATTGACCTTCTTTTCACCTGGATGTAGGCATACTAGGAGCATTAGGCATCTACTGGCTGGTGCGTTGGAGAGCTGGCTTCTAGCGAACGGATAGCCAGACTGCCATTGCCACTACGAGACCATGTATAGTCATCAACATGTTACGACATATGAATCAGTACTACATGCCGGACACTCCTTAATTATAAAAAAACTTACGTATTTATTAGTAGTAAATATTTTTTTAGTGAAAGGATAACTCATTGACCTTTGATAAAAAAAATATTTATGTTAATAAACAGGGTGTCCACTTTCTGGAAAGTCAGGGATAGTCAGGGAAAAGTCAGGGAAGCTCAAGGTGGTCATGGAAAGTCAGGGAAATTGATGAGCCACCTGGAAAGTCAGGGAAAAATGACTAGTAAAGCATATATTTTTTTCTAAATTGTAGTTCTTTCCTTTACTAATTATTATTTTTCTTCTATTTTATACGTAAAATACGTAAGTCATAAAATAAAATCTCGTAAGCCAGATTCCAGACTCAGTTCATAGTTTGTTTAATAGTAAAATTATGTTCCCTTTGTTAAATTTCATTCAAAAGAGTGTGACTCAGCTTGCCTTTCTCATCAACTTTTGTTTTAAGAGTTCGTTATGAAAAATAAGTCCTCACAAAAAGTGTTGGTGCAGACGCGCTGTATCGGCGCTCATTTAACTCATCAATTCTCATAATTTGCTACGGCAGCAGGAGCGCTTGCAGAAGCGTTTCCTCCACGCGGCACCTAATGATTTTTTTAAAGCATCGCGCCCATACGAAAATGTTTGATTTTGGTTTTGTTTTATTTAAATTAATTACGGTATTTACAAAGCTTAACACGCTTTACTTGTGTTATTTCGGTTTTGAAGGTCCTAAGATGACTAAACAAGGTGCTAGGACAAGTTTTATACACAAATTAAAAAGTTTATTTTATCTACTTGCTTCCAAACTCTCATTTAAACAAATATATATGAGTAGGCGTATTTCTTCAAAGCACTCTGTACTAATCCTACCATCAATAAGTGTGCTTAAATAAAATTAACTAGATCTAACTAACGTCTTTTGCAATAATATCCAGTAGATCCCGCTTGGGTTTCCAATCTTTAAATGACTTTTTTCAAAAGTAAAATGACATTTTGAAAATTTTAAAAATATACTTAATACCTCTTTCTCAATTTTGCAAATACAAAAAGAATTACATGTTATGGCAAAATAAAAGTATTTAAACTTTGTTGTACAAAAAAATGAAGTAGGTACTTATTTATCATTGCTTTCTATACATAATGTTACAAAAGTGGTAGATGTACGGTGGCCTGCGCCTAAAAGTATACAGGCGGAGTTTTTAAAATAGCGATCCCTGATGATGAAGGGACCAGCTACATCATCATCAGCCAATAATCATCCACTGCTAGACATAGGCCTCTCCCAAGGAGCGCCACAACACTCGGTCCTCGGCCTTCCTCATCCAGCTACTACCGGCTACCCGCCTAAGGTCGTCAGTCGAGCGGGCAGGAGGGCGTCCCACGCTGAGTTTGCCTGTTCGTGGTCTCCACTCGAGAACTCGTCTACCCCAACGGTTATCGGTTCTTCAGCAGATATGACCAGCCCACTGCCACTTCAGCTTGCATATTTTGACAGCTATGCCGGTAACCTTAGTCCTCTGACGGATAACCTCATTTCTGATACGATCCATCAGAGAAACCCCAAGCATAGCTCTCTCCATAGCACGCTGAGCGACTTTAAATCGGTGGACCAGTCCTACCGTCAGTGTCCACGTCTCTGCACCATACGTCATCACTGGCAGGACGCACTGGTTGAAGACTTTTGTCTTCAGGCTCTGAGGAATGGCCGAGGAGAATATGTGACGAGCTACATCTGTTATAAATCCGGGGACGTGTTGTGTGTGATGTGTGTAGCAGTGGTGTTTATGTGGATGTGCTTGAGCAGCATTTGAGCTTGAGATCGCTGTTTTAAAAACTCCGCCTGTATACTTTTAAGCGCAGGCCACCGTACATATCCGAAATAGGGTGACTCAGGGATCACTCGAAACAACTTTTGTTTTACGTGTTTTTGAAATTCGCGTTTTTTTCTCATATAACTTCACCTGTCTAGCAAAGTTTGTGTGGAAAATCTTTTTTTTTTAATTTCATGTTGTTCAAAATGCCTGATCACTCTCGTCTCTTTCGGCTTAATATACACTTTTTACAGCTTTTTTAAATAAGTCTCGCAAATGAACGGAAAACAAGCTTTTGTTTAATTTCATCTCTGGTCAGGGAAAATTTCTGAAATGGTCAGGGAAAGTCAGGGAAAAGTCAGGGAAATTTTTGGAGGATTCTGAGTGGACACCCTGATAAATGAAAAGGGAAATGTGATACTGAACATTTTGTTCCTCAAGCTGGCAAACGGAAGCTCTATATGAATCAGAATAACACACTTCAAATATATATTTTTTCAGTACTCAAACAGCATTTACTGAAAAAATTTGATTAGTTACAAATAAAGATAGAGCTAGACTGTATTGAAAAAAAAATACGTGTCATTATCTTAATTGGTTACAGAGATATCCTCAACGCCGTCGAAAATACGGTCCCTGAAGAATCACCCATCATTATTTACGAAGTAATTAGTGTCAAATTCTACTATTTTGAATCCGAAAATGGTTGTCCAAACAAGTTCGCTGGCCTATTCATGCGATGTACTCAATGATTTCACAATATAATTTAACTATACCTACTTAACGATATACTTACTTGAATAAAATGTCTAATGTAATGAGGCGATTGCAAGTTTGATACAATACTCGTCAAATTCGTCAAATCATCAAAAATAAATATCACAATAGGTATGTCATTATTGAGTGTAAGAGTGCTTTTATGCGAATTTTGATGTACTTACATTAATTATGGTAAGTATAAGTTGGTAGGTAAGTTCATCAATCAAAATAAATAATGTTGGAACTCTTCTACAGGGCGTTGCAAAAGGGTATACTAAGCCCAAACCTGCATGTGCAGCAAGCCCAAAAATGAAATCAGAATTTCAAAATTCATGAAAAAAAATTATTTTTCCATAGATATTTACCTACGTGACGTAAGTTGACAAGTTGGTCACGTGAATTTTTACTAAAGAGAATTTTCTTTTTCGCAAATTTTGAAATTCTGATTTCTGATTCGGGCTTAGACATAACATGCTGCAAATGCTGGTTTCTTCTTATTATACCCTTTTTGCAACACCCTGTATTAAGTAGACCTACAATGGAATGGAAGAACATTTGTGCGGTGAGTGCAAACATTTGGGTTAGGTGAGCGAATACTAAAAACTTACACTAAGTAAACAAGATGGAGTTACACAAACCATTTGCGAAAACTACCAAAAGTCACACTCGTGTCCCGTAACTCAGCAAATATTATGTGTAGTGGTTAGTGGCCCTGACTGCTACGCCGAAGGTCCCAGGTTCGATTCCTGATCGGAGTCGATACTTGTAGTTTTAAAAAAGACAGATATGTATATTTGTATTGGGGTCTTGGGTGTTAATAGATAGATAGATAGATAGAATACACTTTATTTGTACACCAAAACAGAATAATAAAATTAACAAAATGTAACTTAATTAGGGTACAAAAGGCGGTCTTATCACTAAAAGCGATCTCTGCCAGACAACCTTTGGATGGAGGGAAACAGAGATTAAGATTGGGTGCAGTGTACATGTTAAATAGGAATGTAGATTATTTAATATACTACACACTAACTAAAATATTACAAATATACTTAAACAGAGGTAGGTACATACTATATTACATAATAATACATATATAATAATCATATATATTATATAACATACATACAATATATAAATATAATAAAAATATATACACAGTGTTAAATATTATGTAAATAATTAAGTACTTTTACATATATGTAGGTAATGTAGGTTATCAGCTGTCCGATACCCAGCTTGGGGTCGAATGGCCGACTGGCCGTGTGTGATATGTCCCCAAATATTATAACTTTTCATTACCCATGCCACCTGGAATAATTAATAGTTAAGTATACTTACGACTTATTTGTTTGTTTTTAAGTTAGTTAAGTAGCATTTAATAACTATTTGTACTTAAGTAGTTACTCCCAATATGCTGCTAATAGTAAGATACCTATAGGTACAACTAAAATACATGTTTAGCTAAGGTAGCTAATATTTTATTAAAAACATAATTTTCCACCACAAAACAGTAAAAGATTGAGAATAAATTATTATAATTTATTTACTTACCTAGAATAACAAACTGTTTTGCGGTCAAATTGTCCGTCACTGCGTCAGTGTAGTAAGGATAGTGTATCCTAAAACTCATGGGAAAATACAAATACTTAGTTTATTTACCAAATCAGAATAAACGGAATAGACAAAAATCTAAAAATAAAACTCGAGGAGTACCTAGATGATATCAAAATAAACAAATAATATTTTATCGATAAGTACATCCTAACTAATATTATAAATGCGAAAGTAACTGTGTCTGTCTGTCTGTCTGTCTGTCTGTTACTCTTTCACGCCAAAACTACTGAACGGATTTGAATGAAATTTGGTATACATATGGTCTAGACCCTGAGAAAGAACATAGGCTACTTTTTATCCCGGAATTCCCACTGGAAAATCTTTTTAAGGCGAAGCGAAGCTCGCGGGCAGTGCTAGTACAAAATATACTCGCAAGCGTCGCAAGCAATGAAAAAAGATCGATTGACAATAACAACAAAAGAGAATGGCCAAATCTGACCCGCTTTGCAGCCACTAACCAAGCCTATTTTTATTCAGTGACAAAGGTGTTCTAAATGAGGGAAAATATTTTGAAAAATCTAAAACACTTTTAAAAAATACTTAGCTTGAGTGTTTCCCACCTAGTACAAAGGCTTGATCTTTCAACACCTACATCTTCGATCCCCCATGCCTCATAATAATAAAGTTTACACCAGGATATACTGTAGTCATTATGCTACAAATCAGTATAAATAATATTTTTCATCAATGGCTGCTCTGGCGGGTCATGGTCTTAGAGAAATGGCCATTCTCCTTTATGACGCAGTCTGCAATATTGAAATACATTTAACAGCGCATCAGAATATTACTAACTATATCCCAATCCACGGGGAAAGACATCTGACAGAACCCTTATTACATTCGAATAAGGGTACTTAAGTATTTTCTGTATACGTATCAGACGAATGGGATATAAAAACAAAAAATACATTTCCAATTAAAAATTTCCTAAATGTTTTAAAAAATAGGGTCTATTTGGTGTCGGCATTTTGTGGGTGGACCTTTTTAATTGCTCACGATTGTTTTATGTACCTAACTAGGTGTCTAATTAAAACATAAGTAAGTATATAATGTACCTACGTACCTACACACACGTAACCACCGGAAAAGGTTTACCACAGTCAGATGGATTAGATGGAATAAGCAATTATAACGTCGATAAACATTCATTTTGTTACACAAATGATGATACAGCATTACACCGGCTAGAATTCTGCTAATCAGAGCTTAGATTCTCGTGTCACAAACACAGAACTGCGACCATTATGCAACCGTAAAACTGGATTAATTTCCACAAAGGCATTACGATCTTAGCAACGTTTTTTAAAACGCGATGCTCACGCCATTTTATAGAAAATACCTATAATTCATGTTGTCCAGTTAATCTCAACATCAAAAAATTAACCAAGTGTTGTAGTACGAACATCAACTAAATAAATAAATATGTGGGGACATCTCACACACGGCCATTCGACCCCAAGCTAGGCAGAGCCTGTGTTATGGGTGTCGGACAACTGATATATCAACACAAATACATAGATAGACACACACACGCACTCACGCCTTGTACTAATAGATAGATACGTATTAAATATAAATATCAACATCCAAGACCCGAGAACAGCAAATATCTGTGTTTAAACAAATATCTGCCCTAGCCGGGAATCGAACCCGGGACCTTTGGCATAGCAGTCAGGGCCTCTAAGCACTACGCCATACGACCGTCGCGTCGTGCACCGAACGCAATTAATTACCGAATCAACTACCGAATGCATTAAGTAATTCTACTTAAGTATATAAAAGTTTTTTTAACGTCCGATATCCGAAACGAAAACGTTTGAGCGCTAAATGGAAAATGAGAGTTTGCGATTTGTTTAGAATAGAATAGAATACTACTTTAGTGAATAAATAGGGCACAAATAACAATTTATAAGATACAACGCAATAGGCGGCCTTATCGCTAAAAGCGAAGCGTCTCTTCCAGGCAACCTTTGGGTGGAGGAGAGACTTAAAGAATAAATGAGGAATGTGTACAAAGGCTGTAGTAAACATTCATGTTTAATAATAAATACTTCACATCTGTCAAAGAACCGATGACCGATGGGGGAAACGTGTTCTGGGGGAAACGTAGTGTAGGACGCCCTCCGGCTAGATGGGGTGACGACTTGCAAAAGGTGGCTGGTTATGATTGGATGCGGAAAGCTAAAGATCGCATCCAGTGGCGTGTTTTGGGGGAGGCCTACGTCCAGCAGTGGACTGCTATAGGGTAATGATGATGATGATGATGAATAAATACTTAACTAAATAACTACATAACATACAATGTTCACGACTGTCTTAGGCGGAGAATAGACTCACAGAGTGCGGAATGTGAGTTTTTACAGAGTCATTATGTATTTTATGCAGTTATGCAACATATTATGCAATTCAGTACAATTTTCAACCCTAACAGAACCTACATAAGTACCCATCTCAGAATGTTGAAAAAGTGGTTTAAGTACTTACTAGCCGAAAAGGGGTAACTCAGTGGGTCATTGTGGACAACTTTTGTTCTACGAGTTTTGATAATTCGCGAAAAACATAAGGTCCCGGGTTTGATCCCCGGAGCGAGAGATATTTGTCCTCATTTGTATCTGTGTAGGTAAATCAGCTGTCCGATAAACATATTACATGCGTAAATAACTGGCGACAATTTAAAAAAAATTGAGTGTACTGGGAACGCAGCCTAAAGGTAAGCGTCCACAGTACCTCTCGGCATCGTACGCAACGGACGCATCGCATTCAGTATTCTTTGTTTAGAAATCACAGAAGTGCATCCACTTCATTGGCATTGCCGACGCCGTTTCTCCATACATTTATGACAATCCGTTCGGTGCGATACCGAAACCGATAGGTGGACGCTTACCTTAAACATTGAACGACTTACGTAACCTACGATTAGCTCACTGTCTCTCTATGTCAATGGGGTTATATACTTACACCTTATGTACATTTGTAGAAAGCGGACGTGTAAGTCCGAAATCATGTGTGTAAATATCAGCAATTAGGATTTTCAGGTTAAATAAACATAAATATTGAATCATGGGCTAGTTAGATTCGCGTATAGACATCGTCTTGTCAAAATGAGCAGACATTACGAGACTTATATTTGGTAGTTAGATATACATTAAAATAGGTACTTACACATCCAAAAGATAGACAATCTGTTTTAAAAAAACTAGAGACCACGAACAGGCAAGCGTAGCGTGGGACGCCCTCCGGCCCGCTGGACCTTCGACCTAAGATAGGTGGCCGGTAGCGGCTGGATGAGGAAGGCCAAGGACAGAGTTTAGTGGCGCTGCTTGGGAGAGGCCTATGTCCAGCAGTGGATGGTTACAGGCTAATCATAAATGTAGAATACAATAGAAGATACTATAAAAAACAATGGTTTAGAATAGTAATGGAAGTAAAAAAAACATAGTTGTGAATGCAGTAAGTAAGTACCTATAAGTATACACTATACAGGGTGTTGTATATGTATAAGTGGTGCTGCTAAAATATTACGCCGAAAAGGGGTGCCTCGCCTGATTAAGATGTTAAAAAGGCTAAAATTCTAATCCTTATCCTAACTAATATTATAAATGCGAAAGTAACTGTGTCTGTCTGTTACTCTTTCACGCCAAAACTACTGAACATATTTGAATGAAATTTGGTATAAATATGGTCTTGACACTCTTGACCCTTAGAAAGAACATAGGCTACTTTTTATCCCGGAATTCCCACGGGAAAACTTTTTAAGGCGAAGCGAAGCTCGCGGGAACAGCTAGTATATTTTATAAATCATAGTTAGGTACTTACAGATTCAATAATACTTATTAGGTAAGGTAAGCGTACCTGTCTACAGCAACAAGATTTTCTAAGTACCTATTTAGGAGCTCCAACTTACCTGCTTGCAAACTTTGCACTATCTAAAAAATCATATTTTTTTCGGGAGAATATTTAACACCCTGTAGGTATGTGTGTACCTAATCTTAATTATTTGAGCCATTGAACCATTCGAAAGCCATTCTAATTTGCTAATCTCTCACGATTCGCAATAGTTTAGAAGCGTAAAATTTGCGATTTATCCGGAATTTTTACCTTTGTGCTCTTTAAAATAAAAATTGTTCTCAATTGAATTTTTTGACATCTGCACAATGATATTCTAATACAGCATCACTGCATCTGCATTCTGCATACATAATTTTCAGTTTTTTTCAGGATATAAAAGGCGGATGGTTTCTTGTCAGGTTATCAGTTTTCTTTTGAACTTCAAGTTTTAACAAAGTATAAAAATGAAATTCGTTTTTGCGCTTTTTGTCGTGGTAGCCATGGTAAGGATATTTTTATTTCTTTAAGTATTTTCAATTTTGGTTACTTATTGAACAATCACATATCCTCAAGCTCTTGCCTGCCTTTGATCCAAGGTGTACAGGGCCCCTTAGTGCTAGTTTTTTCACCTAACGAGAAGAGGTTTCCTCACGATGTTTTCCTTCACCGTAAGTGCGGTTTACATTGTACTTAAATTCCAAAGAAGTCATTTGTACTCGGCGCCGGGATTCGAACGCGCATATCTAGCTAGCCTACCACATACATACCTACGTATCTAGGTAAAATATTATAATTCCAGCTGGCAACATCAGTCGTCTCCGGCGCATGGTTGCCAGGCGTGACTTCTCCTAACCTGGCCGCCGCCGCCGCCGGCGTGACCCCACCCAGTGCCGTCGGCAAGGTGGTCACTGAGGGTGCACGAGCAGTAGACGAGGTAGGTAAATCGGCTATATAAGATAATTCCTGTAACAGTTCTCAATTTTCCGTTTTTTTTCGTGTAAATAATATTAAGAACACTGTGTGAATTAATTACATATATTCGATACGATTCATACAATATGACAAAATCTACTTATAGAGTTTCATTATGGGATATGTCTAAAACCCTCAGCCTATAACCTCAAAACTCATAACGTCTCCATAACTTCACAGGAATCGAGATATAACCTAGGGTAGTTTTTAATAAGAAGTTATTTTTAAAAGTTGTTCAGAATGACCCTCTGAGTCACCCCCTTTCGGCTTAGTATACCCTTTTAGCAACACTCTGTAAGTATGTAACTAAGTTTTATGTATGCGGTATGAGTAATATTTAACAATTTTTTCTTTATTTTTAATTTTTCTTATTTTTTTTTATTTTTCTTAAAGTAAAATATTTAAATTAATACAACATGCAGGTAGGTCCTTTTTTAATGTTATGAATTTCGTTTCACAGTGGTTTCCCGATGATGGATTCAGCACCACCCGTAAGTTTACTATTATACCTAGGTACTATGTAATTATAAGATTAGGTACCTATATCCTATTCCAGACGACCGAATGGCGTAGTGGTTAGTGACCCTGACTACTGAGCCGATGGTCCCGGGTTCGATTCCCGGCTGGGGCAGATATTTGTTTAAACACAAATATTTGTTCTCGGGTCTTGGATGTGCCCGTAAAATGGCAATAGGCCCGCCCCCTATTACATTGGGACTAACATAACACTCTGGCGAAAAGTGGGTGCAGCAATGCACCTCTGCCTACCCCGCAAGGGAGTACATTAGTACAAGGCGTGAGTGCGTGTGTGTGTTATCCTATTCCACGGGGAAAGACATCTGAAATTCGACATTCGAATAAGGGTAGATTTTTTGGTATCAGATGTCTTAATTTCCCCGTGGAATATAAGAACAATAATAACGTGAACAATGAACAGCTGCCATACTACCACCGACACATAAGCAACTTGTAAGCCACCAATCCTTAAACCGCGTCCAAAATTTGTCAGTGTCAAAAATGTTTGTGACTTTTGCCGAGTTGCAGAAAGGGACTTTAAGCTAATGTCGACATTAAATCTATGCCTGTCTCTTTCTGTCCGTATACTGTCAAAGCAAGGCAACAATACATTTAATGCCGGCATTAACTTAAAGATCCTTTCTGCAACTCAGTGTTTATCCATTGGTACAATGATTATAATTACGCTCATAGACTGAATTTAAGAAGGTTTAAGGTTTGATTGTAAATAAAATGCACTGTCCGCATTTTACTTTTGTTTTGTATGTGACACACACATTTGTTCGTCTATCGTTAATCTAATGTGTGAGCATGTTTCGGTTGCGAAGTTAGCGTTGTTGGACACTAGATAAGTAAATAACTAAAATATACCTACTTTTTTTTCAGCAAGTGATTACTGAAACAGTTCCTGATACTTACTGGTAGTTTTCGGTGTTTAGTGAGTATGAAACAATTTAATACAATAAAACGGTCAGATTAAGTTTTGACACAATTTTTATTTTAATAAAATAATGTTTGCGAGTAGGTATTTTTAACATTGATTTTTACACAGCTTCGAGGGATCATAGTTTTCAAATATATTACAATACAATACAATCCTCTTTATTTGCACCAAAACAGATAAAATACAAAAAATCTATCTAAAAAATAAAAATAGTACGTACAAAAAGGCGGTACTGCTTATAGCACAATCACTGATAGGCAACTTTAGGATGGAATAGAGTTAAAAATAAAAATAAGATTAGAGGTAGCTGTGATGACTTAAATGTGAAATGTGATGACCTGAAATGTGATATTAAACTTGTCAAAAAGTTTACATACATTATCTATAAGTTATATAACTATATTTATTATATACAACATTTATTATTTTCAGATTATGAATTCCGAAGAGAACCACTTGGACCGAACCACGAACGTTCTAATTCATTTATAATTAACAAATGTCCTAACTAATTATCTATATAACTTGTCTTATTAAAAATCATTCTTTTGAAAAAAACCTTTTTTTTACTATTGTCTATTTTTATAATCCTATCTTTTTGCATAAGTTGCATTTTGCATATACCCAGGGGCGTATTTACCCTAGGGCTAAAAGGGCTACAGCCCGGGGCGGCAGGCGGCGAAGGGCGGCCCAGGGGCGGCCGACGGGCCGCCCTTGTGCTTTGGGTTGGAGGATTAAAAAAGTACAGAACAATATTTTAGGACGTAAGCCTAGAACGGCCCTGAGCCACCTTTCCATATGTCTGAAGAAATTTGATTTAAAGTATCAAAGCCGCCCTTTGTTCTTTTCTGAACCGGTGGAATAGTCTAATTTATTTCCGCCTTGGTTTTCTTTTGAAGGAAATCTAAAGAAACAAAAAAATTGTCTCACTCAGTCGCCCTGCGCAAGTTTATTTCTAAACGATCTAAAATGTACTCGTCTATACAGAAAAAAATATTTTTTTTGTTCGGAAGATATTATTATTTATGCAAATCTATCACAACAATGTTCTTACACACAATATTATGTAGGAACATACGAATTTTCTAATTCATAAGTCTTCCCCAGTGCAGGTGGAAGGGCACAGGGGACAGGAGATTAAATGCTCCATAGTCTGGGGGGCGGTACCACAGTTGCATAGGTTGGTATCAACGGTCTATACCTTGTGTCTATCCCCACTTGCAAATATTGTCCTTGCAGCAGCCTACCTCTGCTCGCAACCGATTTAGAGTCGTCCAAATGTGCCAGGGGAGACTGTTACTGGGAGCAAGTTTTTCCTCAAGAGGTAGGAAAGGATCCTGGGGCTGCTTTTCCTCCCAGAGCTTTAGCCTTGCGTTTTGTGGGTTTTCATCCGTTAAGGACACCTCACTATTTAGAAACGCTTTGCGGCTTTTAAGGCAGGAAGGTGCGGCAGTGTGTGAGTAAAGAACATGCCACTTTTCGCCGTATGCTAGGGGGTGCTATCCCAGCCAGAGAGTAGACTTTGTAGATCGGTATCGGTTTGAGGCATCCCGTTACTATACGAACTGTGTCGTAAGAGCAACATCTACCTACTTCTCCAGCATGCGCGGACCTTGCCCATATGGGGCAGGCAAATTCGGCAGCTGAGAAGCAGAGTGCTAGGCTACTTGTTCGTAGAACTTGCGGAGAGGCGCCTCAGCTGGTAGACGTAAGCCGTTGCAGAAGGTTGTTTCGGGAGAAGTTTCATTTATGGACCGATTTTGAAAATTCTTTTATTCTACCGTCAAGGGTGGGTAAAGGGGTAAAAACAGGGTATGAATTTCCATTTTGGGTACCTATTAACCGATTCTAAAGAAATTTAAAACGTAAATATAGTTCTTATAACAAAAAATATGATGGTGACCTTGAGCTGATCTGATGATGGAAACGGAAGGCAGTCAAGGGAGAGTTCCTCAACGATATATAGCAACTACCTCGTGTTTAGGCTTGAATGATTCGTATTGACTAGTAGGACTTATTGTTACGAGTATCATTTGCATCTTAATTTTGATTGACAAATATTGCAAATAAAATAAAAACAATAAAATAATAATTTAAAAAAATAACCTTAAATTATTTCTTACTTTTTAGTGGTTTTTATGAAGTCGGTTTTTTTTTAATTATTATTTTATCTAAAATGTACTCGTCTGTCCAGAAAAATCTTTTTTTTTTGTTCGGAAGTTATCCTTATGTATGCAAATCTATCACCACAATGTTCTTATACATATGTAGGTCGGTAGGTACTCTACACTAACTGCTCTTTTTGTTTTCTTTCATTCCTTGATAGGGCGGAAAACTACAGGAAACCAGGGCGCGCAATCTTTAAATACGCCCCTGCATATACCTACTATACTATATTATGTTTGTGTGAATTTCTACACAAAGAATACTGAATGTGATGCGTCCGTTGTCTACGATTTCAATTGTGGACATTTACCTTAAGGATTCCATTTCGTATACTACTACTACTTACTAGTTTTCCAAAATTTTGTGATGCCACTTCATGTAAAATGTAAAGTGGTTTAATTGGAAATACTTTAAATGCGACTCTCCTATTCATGCTATCTCTAAATTCCGGTCTACATAAATGACGACCGAATGGAGTAGTGGTTAGTGACCCTGACTACAGATAATTGTTCTCGGGTCTTGGATGTTCCCGTAAAATGGCAATAGGCCCGCCCCCTATTACATTGGGACTAACATAACACTGGCGAAAAGTGGGTGCAGCAATGCACCTCTGCCTACCCCGCAAGGGTGTACATTAGTACAAGGTGTGAGTGTAAGTGCTGATTTTTCAATAGTCAGAATTATCTGAGGAATAAAATCGTTGCTGTCACATCTGAATGTTTGTATCAGACAGTGACAGCAACAATTGTATTCATCAGATAACACCTATTTGACCATAGAAAAATCAGCCCTTAGAAGGTTTGTGACGTGGTTCATTGGTACAATGGTTGTCATTGGGTTGACCTCAGAATGGAACCTTATCTATTGAGCAATATCTTTATGTTCATTTCCCTGTTTGTGTTTTGTTAAACTATATCTTGTCATGAAACTTTTCTGGCAAATTTCACACTCGTATGGTTTTGCACCATGGGATCTGACGTGACATTTTAAATTGCTAGCCGTCATAAATTTCTTTTGGCAAATATTGCACTCGTGTGCTTTTTCACCTGTATGTGATCTCATGTGACTTTTTAAATTGCTAGCCGTCATAAATCTCTTTTGGCAAATATTGCACTCGTGTTCTTTTTCACCTGAATGTGATGTCATGTGAACTTTTAAACTTGTTGATGTCGTTAATGCTTTTTTGCAAATATCGCACACATAAGGTTTTTCACTTGTATGTGATCTCATGTGAACTTTCATATTACTCGATGTCGTAAATCTTTCCTTGCAAATGTTGCACTCGTAGGGTTTTTCACCTGTGTGTAATCTCATGTGAACTTTTAAATTACTTGAAGTCGTAAATCTTTCCGGGCACACATCGCACCCGTAAGGTTTTTCACCTGTGTGCAATCTTTCATGGACTTTTAACTGACCAGACTCCGCAAATCTTTTCTGGCATACTTTACATTCGAATGGTTTTTCACCAGTATGTACTCTCATGTGGCCTTTTAGATTAGAATACTTCTTCCATCGTTTGTTGCATATGTCACACTGGTATGGCTTTTCACCAGTGTGTAATGTGATGAGAGTTTTCAAATTATCTTTGACATTGCATCGCACCTTATGTGCAATAAATATTCTTTTCGATTGGAAGTTACGATTGCAGTTTTCACACTCATATTTATTTAGGGCGTCAGCTCGGCGAGGCTTGGTAACAGCATCTGTAAGTAATGTTGTTTGTTGTAAGAAACGCAATTTAAAAAGGATGTTTTTGTTATTTTACATTAAACCTGTAAAATCTGAAAAGAAAGTAGTTTATTAGGTACTCTGTCATGTAAATACGACGAAACGGATTTTCTTGAAATTTGGAATGCTAGAAGTTGACACCTTGGATGAACACATCTACTTTTTATCCCGGAATTCCCACGGGAAACTAATTAAGGAAAACGAGGCTTGTGGGTAACAGCTAGTTGTATTATCATAATATTTCTATGGGCAATGAAAAGTTTCCACTGAGTAAAGCATCCAATTACTCCTAAACGGAAAAGGCTAGCTTAATTTATTTATTTATTTATTTGTAAGTTACAAAAACAGATTGTTATTAACACATTCTTATAAATTCATGCTTGTGGATCTTAATGTAAATACGAGGGCTACACCGAAAAGATCGGGAATATAATACTTAGGAATAAATTAGAGTGAAACCTTTTTGGTGTATCAAATGTAGTGTTTTTTCAAACATAATTCCATTTTCGAATTTTAAAAAAAGTAAAAAATAAAAGAGTATTGACCATTTGAATTTGACAAGTCGGTGTAAAAAATGGAGCTTAAGCGGGAACATTTCCGTGCAATAATTTTTCACAACTTTCGTCGAGGTTTATCTCAAGAACAATGTCTCGCCGAGCTTGTTTCTATTTATAAACTTGAAGCACCAAGTAAAACGACTATATATCGTTGGTATTCTGAGTTTCGCCGTGGACGTTCCTCTCTTACCACAGTCCCTTCTACTGGTCGGCCAAAAACAGCGGTAACACAAGATAACATCGATGCTGTACGCCAGTTAATAAAAGAAGATAGACATGTGACATACGAGCAGATTCGGGCTTCTCTCAGCATTGGTATGACAGCCATTCAAACCATTTTACATGAAGAACTGGGTGTCAAGAAGTTAGTTTCGCGCTGGGTGCCCCACCGTTTGACCGAGGAACAAAAGTCGGCTCGTGTTAATTGGTGTCGATCTGCTCTGCAACGGTTCAATGGAGGCAGTTCAAATGCTGTCTACAATATCGTCTCTGGTGATGAATCGTGGATTTATTCATATGAGCCCGAAAGAAAACATCAATCGGCAGTTTGGGTCTTCGAAGGTGAGGTCAAGCCAACAAAAGTTATTCGCTCACGCAGCGTGTCGAAAAAAATGGTCGCTTCGTTTGTATCGAAAACTGGCCATGTGGCTACGATTCCATTACAAGAACAAAGGACGGTTACTGCTGATTGGTACACAACAGTTTGTTTGCCGGAAGTCGTAAGAGAACTTCGTAAAACTAACCCGAATCGTCGTATAATCCTTCACGCACGATAATGCAAGCTCTTATACCGCTCGCAAAACAAGAACGTTTTTAAATATGGAAAACGTGGAGTTGATGGACCATCCTCCGTATAGCCCTGATCTGAGCCCCAATGATTATTTTACATTCCCAAGAATTAAAGATATGCTACGTGCTCAACGGTTTAGCGGCCCAGAAGAGGCGGTCGAAGCTTACAAATCAGCTGTTTTGACAGTATCCACTTCAGACTGGAATTACTGTTTCAATGATTGGTTTAATCGAATGAAAAAGTGCATTGAATGTCACGGAGACTACTTTGAAAAACAATAAAAGTAAATAATATTATGATATCTTTGTACTTTTTTCTATTCCCGATCATTTCGGTATCGCCCTCGTAACAGTCCAAAACTATGTAACAAAAACATGCTAGAGTAGTTTGCTACACAAACATTTGTTTAGGTTAGTAATTATATTTTAAACTTAATTTTAAATCTATGGGGTAACTAGTTAAACTAAATCATTAATTAGGTTAGTTCTAATTCAAATATGTACATATTGGCATACAAACAACGTAATTAGGTAGGTATATATTATAAGTAGTTTAATTATGTGCTTAACAAGTGTTCATTCATTATTGTAAAGCAATTTTATTGCATAACGGAACCCTGGTAGTGATGACCCAAATATATCAATATGATTATGACTGCTGATTAAACTATTATATAGTTGACACATTCTGTTAATGACATACATAACAGAGCATCAAGATAATATTTTGTTCAAATTTTAAATTAAATGTTAATGAAAAAATTACGGTTATTTGGTGTTGGCATTTTTTTAATGGGACTTTTTCATTGCCTATGAGTGTAGTTACATCAAGAACACTTCGAGTATTCATATATTCATATGCATGAATATGATATATGAATCATCATCATCATCATCATCAGCCTATGTCAACCCACTGCAGGGTATAGGCCTCCTCCATGTTATGCCAAGTCCCACGGTCCTGTGCTACACTCATCCAGTTTGGCCCAGTCACTCTCCTAAGGGGCCGTCCATTAATCACGTGAGGCTCAAAGGGGGGGGGAGAGGGTACGTAAAACCTCACGAAACATCACGAGGGGGGAGGGGGGGGTCTCGATAGACATCACGTGTATTAATTTTTTGTCAAAAAGCGCTAGGTTTCTGACCCGAAATTTTGAACGGCGCAAAAATTTGAACGATTTGTAAGTATGACCTTGATTGACTCGCCCGCCGTTGCTAAGTAACGACTCCCCACGCTAAATTTAATTTTCGTTATATTTTTTTACTCAAAAATAAATAGCGTTTACATAGACTTCAAAAAAATACACGTGATCCAGGGGGGGGAGGGGGGGTCGGAGTCAAACCTCACCAAATATCACCAGGGAGGAGGGGGGGGGGGTCAAAAAATGAGAAAAACGACCTCACGTGATTAATGGACGGCCCCTAATGTCATCGGACCAACGTGTCGGCGGTCTACCGACTGGTCGCCGTCCCTCCCTTGGCCACCACTCCGACACTGCCTTGGTCCATCTGCCGTCTTCCCGCCTTGCCAGATGCCCTGCCCATCTCCACTTCAGCTTCGTGATCCGTCTCCCAACGTCTTCAACCTTTGTCCTGCGTCGAATTTCTACGTTCGGGATACGGTCCACTAGCGAGATGCCTAGCATGGTGCGCTCCATGGCTCGTTGTAATACTTTAATTTTGTGCATGCATGTCTTTGTGAGCGTCCATGCTATATATGAATACTCAAGAATAAATATCTGCCCTGACCGGTGTTGCTCTATTAGTTTGTTTTTATGAATAGTGTAATTTAATCAGTAAACCGTAAAAATATCTAAGTACTAAGTTAGTTTACTTCTTAAGTTTTTTACTTTATGTAAACCTGCTTTCGGGTACTCTGGGATTACCAAATATATACTCTAAGGATTACCACCACCGAAAATTTGCTTACTTGTCAAATCTGATGTACAGTGCCACAAACTTATCTGTTCCGGTGACAGCTCACATAAATGTTTAATATTTCTTAATTCTATAAGATTTTTAGTTTGCTCGTATTGTTAATTCGCTCTTGCGGTGTTAATAAACCCATCTCATCTTTTACAATATACAATTCATTAGTAAGTAATGAGATATGGATCAATTTAGTTCGCTCTCACCTGAACAGATAAGTTTGTCGCACTGTAATTTGTATGGACCTGACAAATGTTTGACAGTCGAGTGACTGCTTATGTTAATGGGGAAGAAAACCAAGTGAAACCTTGGCAGCACCAGCGAGTGTGCCTTTCTGGTTCTGACCAATTACATTGTTGGGGAGAAAAAATCGCGACTGAACTAACCAATTAGAACTGGGGAATAGGGAACATGCAAGTGGTTCAAATAAGGGTCAAATATTATTTATAATAAACTTTGTTATTTCATAACTACGACTCCATCAATATTTTTGATTATAATTTATTTTTGAGCAAGTAAATGAAGTTGAAAAGTACAAAAAAACTTCGGTAAATTCAAACTTCAGAGAAACGTCACCCATTTTCTTAGGGCGGATGTGACGTCAAAATTCTTTATATATCAATCTCAGAATAATAACTTCTTTGCTTTTACGGCGGAAGTTAAATAAATGTCAAGTGTAAACAAATAAATGTTAATGTCACCGAGTGTTTGTGATGCTCGTTGTGATCAGATACGATGGATCACATAAAAATTCTTCCAATAGATCCTAGCCTCCTAAACTCTCCACTTCTTGTTTGATATGCTTGTTTGTTTGCAAAGTTTAGGACTTTTTATATTTTTTGTTGGTAGTGTATGGGCTGCCACTAGTTGTTCTATTGTAATGAGGCGTAAACAGCCATTCGCTAGTCAACGAGCCACTCAAATATGCTCCATATTGCAACACAATAAAATTAAATTTGTATTGTAAGTATTATGACATGAACATGACACAAGTTGCTCTTCTACTTTTAGGTTATAATGGCAGTCGTTAGTATATTTCAAAAGTTGATATTTTTTTCTAAATTAAGTTATGGAAGAATTCTCGTAATCAGAAGAACTGCCAGCTGCGGAAAAGGACAGCAAAGACTATTGAAAAGTCGAGAGCCACATGGAAAATGGAAATGGAGCCGATGGAAAACCACAACCATCCTGTAAATAGAGATATATGAAAGAGTGTGATATGATTACACTGATTAGTAATAGTAGTTTTTATTATAAATAAAAGATAATATGTATGTTATACGTTGTTATTTTTGTAGAATTAAATTCGGGGATAATCATGTATGTGAAAGAAAACATCGTGAGGAAACCTCAATATTTAGATTAAGCACATTTAGATATGTGAACCCACCAATCCGCAGTGAACCAGCGTGGTGGGAAATGGTCCAAGCTTAGGAAGGGGGTTTAGACCTTTGAGATATGCACAATGGTTCCATTCAAGAGAGTCAGGTGCAGGTTCTTACACCCCCACAGATAATAGAATAGAATGATCCACTAACCCTAGTCTCTCTTACTGAGAACCAAAGTTACAGTAAGTACTTACATACAATACAAATATTACTTTATATTCATATTGCCATAATAGCGTAATATTGTGTACAAAGGTCCTCTGGTTTGCTGGTGAGCTACTAGTAGTATTACCATTACAAAACAGCCACTGATCACACTTTATACACTTCCTTTTTCGTTTGTTACCATGACAACATTGGTTTGTTGAAAATACAAAAGTACTCTGTGATTACTTGATTAGGTAAAAAATCTATGCCGACTGACGGGACTCATTATTCTGAGCCGTGAAGTTAAAAGATTATGACGTCACACCAGCCCGCCATCCTGACGGGAATTTCAAAGTGGTCGCGATGGTTGTAATTTTTTAACTTTCTTTAAAATACCTTAAATTACTTATTTTGGCGTTGAATTTTTTTTTACTATAATAAAGTGATGTAAAACTATCCAATAAAAGTATAAAAAAAAATTATGCATATTCCCTATTAGGCACAGTCGCCTAAGGCGCCATCTGTAATTAGCTTTTAGTTTTTCTCCCCATTGCTAATGTGACATTGGTGGTATGGTAGCTGCACTGACTAAATTCTATCGCATATAACTATGACAATGTTACTTACTGTTTGTATCTTTACTCTTGTGGTTGTCTCGAGTATGAGGTTTGCGGTTCATCGCAACACTAGTCAGTGACAGTGTTGCACTATCATCATCAACAGCCACTTGTAAAAACTGTGTTGCATCATAAAACTCTTCAGTGTTTTCCCTAGTGTTTTCCTCATGTTCAATAAGTATTGTTGATTCATTTATTTCATTTCTGAAATTTTCAGATTCATTATTCTCAGGTTCCCCAATAATGCCTTTTTCAGATAATTCAGAGTCAGATGAGTTTTCATCATTGCTATCTGATATGCTCTCTTGTTTCACTTCAACTTGGATTGAGATAGCTTTCCGCGGTTCTGAAACGCAATAATTTAAAAAATATAATTATAAACAAACAAAAAACCCGACTGCACGCTAAAAAAATGAAAACAAGTCCCAATGTTAATGGAAAGTATCGCAGGCGGGGACCAGCAGAGGGTTCACCATTTAGCTGAATGTTATGAGAAAACGGCCATGTGTTGCGGTCAAGTTGGTCCCCGCCTGCGATTCTTTCCATTAACATTGGGACTTGTTTTCATCTTTTTAGTGTGTAGCGTTTTACAAACATCTAAGTATAATTGGGTATTTCTTATTCTTATAAAAAATACTGTCTTACGTAAGAATCGGCTAGCTGGAAGCACTCATAGTTGCTAGGTATGAATTAAAACAGTAAATCATATTTTTTATCATACAGGCAAGTTAATTATGCATTCAAATACATAAGCCTTGTATTTATAGATATCAATATCCCCCCCAAAATGTCACAGCCGTGCGATGTCCGCTCACCGAATTACTCAACAAAATATTTTTCTGGAATTAATTGGTGCTTTTTCAGACAAAAAATCATTATATAATCATTTTATATGCAATTAACTTATCACAATACATATATTTCATGTTGTTTAGCTAAGTAAGTTTAAACCAAAACCTTTCGTAAAGTTTGTCTGATGTTTTTTTGTCACAGCCATGGCTCGAAATATTTACACTTGAAAAAAGGGTAGAAGTTTGCGACACATATCTGCTATAACAATATATTTTTCTGCTATATCAATACTGTATGACCTACCCTTTCTTGGCCGGCATGAATGCTATGTAATATAAAAACATGTTAGGTCCATCCTAACATGTATTTACCCGTTTTTTAAATGTGCTGCGAAAAGTGGGTGGCTTGCTTGTGAGCCACCTCTGACTACCAGTTCGGGGATTACAGCCGTGAGTGCATATGTATATGTATGTATGTTAAGATGGATTCAATGACTATTAAATTTTCTCTACAAACATAATACTAAAATTAAAAGAGACTTATACCCAGCTTCATACTCTTTATGAGAGGTTTTGTCTCGGGTCTCAACAAAACTATTCACTATTAAAATTACTGGTGAGCTCTCCTGCATATGGCCTCTACATTCTCTTATTAGCTGTGTCTTGTGGGATTTTAGGCTGTTTTCTATCACGTTTCTATAAATTACCATTAGGACCATAAGCAGGTCTTTTGAGCACTAGAGTGACTTGGAGAACTGGCCTTCCTATCGATGGGCTGTCTTTCATTCATATTTATATTTTATGCAATGTTTAATTGTCCCAGATGTGGCTTCATCACAACAATAATCTAATAATAAAATATTTTAAATCTACATGTAGTTATTACAATATTAATGTAGATTACATACCTTCTTCATTTTGGACAAAATCAGTTATTTCCATTTTGAAAGATGTGAAAGCAGCGGGAAGCGTTTGGCAGTCAGGTCGAGTCTTCAGTAGAGGAAGTAGAGGAACTAAAAAATAACAATAGTTTAGGGTAGGCAGCTGTTTCTAATTACAACCTGGAAAACTTAGGTCAGCTGCATTAGTAGCTATACACTTTGGTACCTTGCCAAATTGATGAACGTCAATGTTTCAATGAATTGATAGGCGGTTTCAGTTTGACAAGATACAAAAGTATATAGCTTACTTATGCAGCTGACTATACCTATCTATCAGAGATGTGCTATGCAATAATGCTGTGATCATGCAAAAGAAACTCATTTCCAATTAATATGATTGACCAATGAATATAGTGGCTTATATTATGAAACTTTTATGCTTATGCTATGATGTAACATGGCTTTCTCCCCCTGAATTCATTTCAAAATCGGTTCAGATCTTCCAGAGATTACTATTGAAATACTCACAACATAACCTCTTTTATAACATTACTAAAGGTAAGTAACCATTAAAAAACCTAAGAAAATGAAGAATAGGATGTACAAAAGGGGCCTTCTTCAGACATGTAATAAGTATTCACTTGTCATTTCTATAAATGTGTCTGGCCCACCCTGGGTAGACAATGACTGATGGTAATCTAACTGGTCAATCCTTTCACTACAGAGACCAACCTTAGTGCAACCCTAAAGAGCGTTTCAACTGGTTTCACATAATAATTTAGCTGTCTAAACCCTTATTATACATAAAAAAAAACCAATACCTATTTTTACTAGTTTACAATAACCTCAATCATTGAAATAAAGTAACCTTTTGGATTTTTTCAGATGTTTTATTTGATGAAACGCTCTCTAGTCTAGAGTAGGTAGCTCTAATGTTTTTGGGAGCAGTCCGACAGTAGATCGGCTTACCTACACGGGTAGGCGAGATGAGGAAGGCTGAGGACAGCGTTGGCTCTTTGCAGATGTCGGCGGGAGTTCACTTAACTCATGATGATAATGATTATAGCTTCGTCCATGTAGGTCCTGATAATTTTTGGTCGATATATTCTAAAATCTAGCTGAATCTTGCACTGTGTTTGGGTTAGGGTTCGAACGATACTTTCGATACCGAGTAAGTATCGATACTTTCGTTCGCGATACCCGATACTGAGTACTCGATACTAGTCGATACTTTTGGGCCGATACTTTTTCGGTATCGATACCCTCGTCTCGATACACAAATCGCTGGTATCGAGTACTTTTTCGTCACATTATAATATGATAGGCCTTCATAAAAGATCTTAAAACAAAATCAATCCGTTAAAACCTCAGAGACTTGCATTTTTTTGTGTTTATTTGCTATTATCACCAAAACTTTTTTTTTTAACGCAATGGAAAAGTAGATTTTTATGCTGGTGAAGGTACAAAAATTAACTATTTCGCAAGTACTCGATACTGAGTAGTATCGATACTTTTGGACCGATACTTTTTCGGTATCGATACCCTCGCCTCCATACCACATGAGTACTCGGTATCGATACCGGACGCCGATACTTCGAACCCTAGTTTGGGTTCGGTTTCGCACAGAACACCATTTACAAAACTTTGACAGAACACAACTGTCAGGGTAATAGTGTTCTGTGGTTTCAAAAGACTGTTATTATTCTGGAGACACACATAGACATACCGGGGTTGTAAAATTTAAAGACTGTTTTTTAATCTCAAATGCTAAATTAACAGATTCTGAAAGGTCCATCAAACCTTCATTACATACTTTTTTTGCAACACCTGTAAACAAAAGATCACACATCATCACTATTGGAACGGGTACCTACAAGAGGATTTCATTAAGTCTCTTCCATCATCCTTTTGTAGAGAAAGTCTACCACTTTATAGTTAAAAAATATAGCAGAGTCCTAAACAGTTACTGACAAATCCTTATGGATCGATTACACCTAACGAGTACAGTGGCGAGTCAGTGTCCTCGGCCGAGCCATTGGTCGAGGATCGGCAGAGGATACTGACTCGCCACTGTACTCTTTATACCCCATCCACACGCTCGGCGAACAATGGCAAACAGCAAACAGCAAACAGCAAACACTGACGTGTGGATGGGTGTTTGTCGTTGTTTGCCTGTTTGTGTTTGTGTTCGCCAGTGTTCGGCATCGGTGTCGGTTTTTCTTGCCAGATCAAAGGATGTTCGGCAAACAGTTCGCTACGTATCCACACGTCTGGCAGCGATCAGTATGCGCGCTGAGCTTGGAGGAGGCGGACGTATCAACTTGCTACACTTTTTCGTTGGCGCGCATTTTTTTTATGATTACTCCGCCGTTTATGAACCGATTTTGAAAATTCATTTTTTTTGTATTGGGTTGAGCTCCCAAGTGGTCCCATTTTTTTCAGAATTTTATCTCACCCCTAAGGGTGGGTAAAGGGGTAAAAACAGCGTTTCCATTTTGGACACATATTAACCGATTCTAATGAAATTAAGAACATAAAAATATAGTTCTTATAACAAAAAAATATGATGGTGACCTTGAGCTGATCTGATGATGGAAACGGAAGGCAGTCAAGGGAACTCCTCAACGGTATATAGCAACTACCTCGTGTTTAGGCTTGAATGATTCGTATTGATTAGTAGGACTTTTTGGCATCATTTGCATCTTACTTTTGATTAAAAATTATTGCAAATAAACTAAAAACTATAATACCTATAAAATAATAATTAAAAAGAAGAAGTCAGTTTTTAATTTTTTATTATTATTATGTTGTGTCTTTACCATCTCGGGACCATGGGGTCCCGGGCATTTGGAAGGCGTGCATGGGGCCGAAGCCAACATGTAGAGGCCCGTTGGACAACATTAATCTATATGAAATGTGACACCAACCGACGATTTTCCCTGTGCAGACTATAGAAGTAAACCCAAGGAAAATCCCCGGTTAGTGCAGGACTATTGTAGGATATGGAGAAAACTAATAACAGGGTTATGGAAGGGGGTGCTAAATGGACTGGTTAACTGGGACTATGGAAGGACTATGGCCCCTGCCTGACCTATATGTTTCACACACGGATAAAAAGGCAGGGGGTGACTCGCACACACATTAAATGGGCCCCCCAAAACAGTCGCTAGCACATTACAGTGACGTAGCAACAAGGGGGCAACATGGCATGAGGTGCTGAGGGTGGAGAGGTATACCAAGGCTCTCAGAGCAATCGCGGATGCCGGTCAAGACCCCTACAAGCACTTACTGGATATACATCCTTCCTCCGAGCATTTCTGCTCTAGCGGTACACCACTCAAGCCAGCCAATGAAGGCAAGCAAGAGGTGGGAGATCCTGTTCCTCGTCAGTGTTCACTCTGGACAACCAATAAAGGCAAGCCAGAGATGAGGAATAGGGGTTCTCCCCGGCATCGGGTGGGTGGGGTCGCTAATGCCCAACAGCTCGCCACAAGCTGCCCTGCCGCATTATTATTATTATTATTATTATCCCATCATCGTCTTTGCTTTCTTCTTATTTTCCTTTTTTCTTTCTCTTGCTTTAATTTATATAATAAAAATATGTCAACCCGAAAGTAATAACTCGTCGTCCGCCGTGTTTGCCGGTTCGGAATGTTATGAGCGTTCGCCGAGCATGTGGATGGCTGTTTGTGTTCGGTGATTGTGGTTGGTGTTTGTGACTTTGTTTGCTGTTTGCCGTGTTTGTGACAAACAGCAAGCGTATGGATGGGGCTTTAGGTGTAATCGACAATGTACGACTGAGTCCGCGTTGTTTTATGCTCACACCCAACAGCTCTCGGACAAGTTTGGAATGGGTAAATAATATACAGAGAATAGAGTAGTAAGTAACTTTAATTCATAATATTTTTTGTAGTATTAATATGTACATATTTAAATAATAATATTTAACTTCTTTACTTACTGGTGTTATTATCTAACATTTTAATCTCATTTTACATAATTTGGAATAATACATGTTCAAAAAATTACAAATTTACTAGGAAATACCTACTTAAGTAATTTTAAGTAATTTCCTGTATATACCTACTTAAGTATATACAGGATGGGTCTTCTCAAGTCATAGTCTATGGGAAAACAAACCTGTGGGGTTATCGCGAAAACAAACGAAGTGACATTTACGTAATAATCAGCGACAAATTCAATACTATTTGAATCCGCAAATTTTTGCCGTGTTTAAAACTTTTTAAAGCGAAGCTAAGCTGGCTATAATAGAAAGTTCCTGAATAAATGCAATATAATGCTCAGACCCCCTAGCAGCTTGAATTTTCATCGTGAACGTGAAGTAGAATTCATCGAGTAATATTGTATGAAAATATGAACAGCGCCCCTGGCGATCGGTAGCTGAACTAAATTCATCAAGTAATTTTACGTGACGTTCACGATGTAAATACATGCTAAGGGGTCTGATGGCCACGATTTTTCAAGATACATAATTTCTAGTATAGTAGCATAATAATTTGTTATCTATTTACATAATTATTTATAATTTAACTATTCCACACGAACGGTTCTAATCTTTTGTCTTCTGGCAGTAGAAAGTTCAATTCTTCTATGTCTTGAAGTGTCTGAAACAAAAATAATATAATTGGGTAAATTAATATGGATCCACATAAATAAATATGTGTGGACATCTCACACACGGCCAACTGATCTCGTCATTTACCGAACGATAATAACCTAATCAACGTTAAAAACTTCCGACGTCCAACAATAAAAGTCGCAAAACTTTTGAACGGATGAACCGATTTTGATAGAATAAGGCTTAAAACACTCAAGGTAACATTATCTATGATCCAAAAAACATTAAACCAAAATCGGTTTAGCCGTTTAGGAGATATGCTACCACTAACACGACACACTTAATTCAGCCTTGTTTTTTTGTTCGGGGTTTAAAAAGGCGGTCTTATGTCTAAAAGCGATTACCTGGTTGAGCAGCGAGTGGCAGCGGACCAGCTGGTGCGACACCTCGCGCACGCGGCTCAGGCGCTCCGCGGAGCGAGCGTTCGCTCTCTGCCGCTCCACAAACATGGCGTGAAGCTTGGATATGTCTGTGTCTATCTGTGAATGGGATAATGATATGGAAAAATTAGGAAGTTATTTCGTGAATATATTGCCCAGTTAGCTGTTGCAAAAGCTATTTTTTAATGAACCTCCTTATACAGAATTTTGAACAGATCAGGTATTTAAAAAAATGCTTGGGATACAGACATAAAAATAAATGAACGAAACAAAAAGATGAAAAAAAAAAAATTTTTTTTGCTCTATTACTTCTATGACTCTACAGTGCCACAAACTTATCTGTTCCGGTGAGAGCTCACATAAATGTTTAATATTTCTTCATTCTATAAGATTTTATGTTTGCTCGTATTGGTAATTCGCTCTTGCGGTGTTAATAAACCCATCTAATCGTTAACAATATAAAATTCATTAATAAGTAATGCGATATGGATCAATTTAGTTCGCTCTCACCGGAACAGATAAGTTTGTCTCACTATAATCAACTTTTGGGTTCTGTTTTAGATACTAGTGTGTACCAAAGACTGTGTGTCAGCTAGATTCATCATAAATATTTAAATAAAATAAGCATAAGCTAAGTTCATACAAAAGCTGAATACCCATACCTGATTAATCCCCGGCAGCAACCCCGCCTGGTGTTTACTAATAGGGTGAGCGCAAGCAGCCAAATGCGCTTGAAGCCGGGTCGCGGCGCGCACCCACGGCCGCGGGTCCAGCCCGGCCTGCGCCTCCGCGTCCCGGGCCCCGGGGAGCCCCAGCGCGCCGCGCATTATGGGCAGGAATGTGGGAATCTCCTGTGTGGATAGTTACGAGGGTTACTGAAAAAGTACCAGGCGCTTATGAAACACTAGGAGGCCAAATATGGGGATTTCCTGAATAAATACGATTAGTAATCCAAAAGTACCAGGCGCTTATGAAACAGTAGGAGCCCCAGCCAGGAATGCGGGGTTTCCGGAGTAAATATGCAATGATTACAAATCCAAAAGTACCAGAGGCCTATGAAACACTAGGAGCCCCAGCCAGGAATTTGGGGATATCCTGTGTAAAGATGGAATGATAATAGATCCAAAAGTACCAGGCGCTAATACGGCGTTACAAATAAAGGCAGAAGAATGATAGAAGACACTCGTATAGGTTGTATTGTAGTCGGCCCGCGGCGCGCACCCACGGCCGCGGGTCCAGCCCGGCCTGCGCCTCCGCGTCCCGCGCCCCGGGGAGCCCCAGCGCGCCGCGCATTATGGGCAGGAATGTGGGTATTTCCTATAGGACCAAAGACATACATCAAACGGAATGATTAGCAAAAGTACCAGGCGCTTATGAATCACTAGGAGCCTCAGCTAGGAAGTAAAGAAGGATCGATTATAAATTCAAAAGTACCAGGCGCTTATGAAACAGTAGGAGCCCCAGCCAGGAATGTGGGGATTTCCTGAGGAGAGACGGAATGATAATAAATCCAGAAGTACCAAGCGCTTATGAAACACTAGGAGGATTACTATGCTTGTTCTTACTACCTACTTTTTACTGACTAAATACTCCTGCCGTGTAGCCTCAATACCGTTAAATCTGAAAGTACTAGGAGCCTGTAGCCTTTCTCTGATGGCACCCTAAAAGCGGTTGGTTGACATTGTTGAGAATTACCCCACTAATAACATTAATACCTGAAGCCTCAACACATGGGGGTCAGCCTGCTCGTGCGCTGCCGGCTGCTTCACCACCACGATGTCGTGGCGGCGCGCGGCGGGGGGGCGGCTTCTTGACAGATGTGGGGCACGGCTTAGATAGATATACTTAACACAGGTTCAGTGTGCTATACCTTGCGTGTAGCCTAGATACTCAATACTCATCAATGCAGTTTCTATGTTTTCTTGAGAGGCTCAACTCTGGGGAGACCGTTGCGTTGGTAGTCCATCCAGCAATAGACTCAGCTAGAGACGGAATGATTAAAAAGCCTAAAGTACCAGGAGCTTATGAAACACTAGGAGCCCCAGCCAGGAATCAAGGGCGTACCCAGGATTTCAGCTAGGGGGGGGCAGCTCTTGAGATGATGGTCGGTCGGGTATGGGTTCCCAAGTCTTATGTGGCATAAGACTCGTTTCGTCTAAAACTCTTTTGGCATAAACTTGAAACACCTAAGTCTCGTTTGCTCTAATTGTTCATATTGGTATAATCTTGTTTCTCCTAATATTATCTTTACAAATACTATATTAAGTATGTTTTAAATGTAAAAATTGTGGTATTTTTCTCCTACATCCCGAAAATCACGATATTAAATGATCAAAATATCGAAAGTGAATGACCATTATAATTATTACAAACTCCATTAAACCCCATGGGATCGAATCCTAAAGATAGGTGCGACGACGAGCAAAGCGAGGAGGAGCGTGTTAGGTGCACATTATCGTCAAAAGCAAAGCGGAGCGCAGCGAAGCGGAGCGGAGCGTTTTCCACATAGCGGCCACAATACAAGGCACCAGTTTGCGCTATGTAGGGAGACGCTCCATCAAAGTAAAAGCCAAACGAATATTATTACTTTATATACCCTATGCCATAGCATTATTAGACTATTCAAGATTTGGCTATACCATTATTAGGCTAAACAAGATTATGCGAAGTGACTTTTTACTAAAAGAGATTTATGCGATACGATTTTCGGCGAAACGAGATTTTGACCAAACGTTACTATGCAATACTAGATTAGGCAAATAAATCTTAGACCAAAAAAGGTAGAACCGTCGGGTATATTGAAACAAAAATCATGAAAATTGTCTTTTATTAAGGTCAACTAGGCCAATTGTGTCTACGGGCCAAATTAATCTTTTCGATCCTATTTGAAAACGGCTTTATCAATATTGAAAATTGCCATCTAGTTACGGTGGCTTAAACTAAATACTTTACATGAACTGCAGACAGATGGTGTTGTAGTCAACATATTATTATCCAAGTATTCAGTCATTTTGTGATTTGCACATTTTTTTGAAAGTTTGGTACTGTGACAGGTGATTGAAAATGTGAATCTAAAGTTTTCTTTATCAATTGATTTTATTCAGTAGGTATTCTAAACAATAGTCATTGGGCTACTTATACAAACAAAACGTATAGACAAAAATTTTCAATGAAATAGCTTTATTTGATGAATTAATGATGATAATTGTTTTATGTTTGATAAAAGTCTTGGGGTAAATGCGTTAGGCGTAATGGGGCTATTGCGATTGTTGCAACGCATTGCCTCAAAACAGAAATCGTCAACCTTTTAATAGATACATAATTATGCTCACGACTGTAGTCACCCGCTTTTCGCTGTAAATTTGTATCGCCGTTTTTTATTGAGTACAATGCACTAAAGTTGTCGGGTAAGTGTAAGTGTACAACCCGACTGTCAGATTTTTCAAGCTGCCCGAAGGCCTCTGACTAGGCTTAACAACTGCTGCCGAAGCAGCAACCGGGACCCACGGCTTAACGTGCCATCCAAAGCACGGAAGCGTCCAGAAAAGAACCATTTGAAATCGGTCATCCATCCAAGGCTGACCGTGCCATGTGTTAACCTCAGTGATCAGTAACGATCACTGAAACCAGCTCGATAAGGATTTTTACTATTTATGAACACTAAACTTATTGAAGAAACATATTTTAATTGATATCTAAGTTTAATACCCGTATTTGATCCAATCTTACTATTTTTCTAAAGAATTTAAATGAGAGGATGTATGGATGTTACTTTATTTTATTCACAACTGTCACTCACCACTATTAAATCTACATTCTTACTCACTTTACAGGAGTACTTAGGTAGTTCTTTTTTCATAAAAATGTTATTTGGATTTATCATGGAGTAAATGCGTCCATGAAAATTAGACGCATTTTCCTGATTTCTACTAAATCATCTGTGAATTCGTCAATAGTTTCTTTTGGCTAAATTAACTGCCATACTATTGCACAAAAAAATTAACTGGATTCTTCTTCTTCTTTCGTGTCAGTGAAATGCGATTTTTTATATTCGTCCAGACCAAAAAGAAGCAACTTTGATAGCATTCTGGTTGGCCTGGAGTAAGTCTTCCCGTGTGCAGGTGGAAGGGCACAGGGGACAGGAGAGTAAATGCTCCATAGTCTGGGGGGCGGTACCACAGTCGCATAGGTTGGTACCAACGGTATAGCCCCACTTACAGAGATTGTCCTTGCAGCAGCCTACCTCTGCTCGCAACCGATTTAGAGTCTTCCAGATGTGCCAGGGGAGACTGTTACCGGGAGCAAGTTTTTCCTCAAGAGGTAGGAAAGGATCCAGGGGCTGCTTTTCCTCCCAGAGCCTTAGCCTTGCGTTTTGTGGGTTTTCATCCGTTAAGGACACCTCACTATTTAGAAACGCTTTGCGGCTCTTAAGGCGGGAAGGTGCGGCAGTATGTGAGTAAAGTGGATGTCTGGAGTCGCATTCTTGTTTGGCTTTCTCAACAGAACATGCCACTTTACGCCGTATGCTAGGGGGTGCTATCCCAGCCAGAGAGTAGAGTTTGTGGAGCGGTGTCGGTTTGAGGCATCCCGTAACTATACGAACTGAGTCGTTAAGAGCAACATCTACTTCTCTAGCATGCGCGGACCTTGCCCATATGGGGCAGGCATATTCGGCAGCTGAGAAGCAGAGTGCTAGGCTACTTGTTCGTAGAACTTGCGGAGAGGCGCCCCAGCTGGTAGACGTAAGCCGTCGCAGAAGGTTGTTTCGGGAGCTGACTTTCTTCTTGGTGATTTGGCAGTGAGTTTTGTACGTGAGGGATCTATCCAGGGTCACTCCGAGGTATTTTGGTGACGAGCAGTGCTGGATTTTTACCCCTTCCCATGTTATGTCCAGCTCTCGATTTGCCTGGTGGTTGCGTAGGTGGAAAGCACATGACTGAGTTTTTGTTTTGGCCTCAAAGCGTTTTGACTGTAGTAGTCACCCAGCTTCCGCAAAGCTGCAGTCAACGTGCCTTCCACTTCTTCGAACGTAGCTGCCTGCGATGCCAGTGCAAGGTCGTCAGTTAACTGGATAAAACTCTCTTATTTTTTTCACGGAAAGCTTACCTATTGAATAGTTACATACTAAAAACACATTTGCCTCAAACCTGGAAAATGCGTTCAAAATCACGATTTTTTTAAGACATTAAATAAGAAACTTTTTTAAGATTCCAGCAAAGAAATCAATGCTTTAAATTTGTTAAGAAATAGTTGTTCAATAGTCGTTAGTTTCTTAAAGTAAATATCTCACTTTTACATAAAATTTTTCATACCTTTGCTCCCATTATTCCGAAAACTTTTAGTGATCTAAAAATACAACGTAACCCCAGTTGACCTTAATTAGTTTGATTAAGATACAAAACAAAATAGGTAGGTAGGTAAGAGTAAATAACACGTTTTTAATTCCGACTTGGCAGGAAAATTAACGTTTATTTTATCGTCTAGGGGGGGGCAGCTGCCCCCCCCTGCCCCTACCTGGGTACGCCCTTGCCAGGAATAAGGGAATTCCTGGGTAAAGATGTAATAATTAGAAATCCAAAAGTACCAGGCGCTTATGAAACACTAGGAGGCTTTACTGTGCTAGTTCTTACTGCCTACTTCTAACTGACCAATACTCCTACCGTGTCGCCTCAATACCGTCAAACCTGTAAGTACCAGGAGCATATAGCATGCAAGGAATACTATGTTACCTGTAGCCTCAACACATGGGGGTCAGCCTGCTCGTGCGCTGCCGGCTGCTTCACCACCACGATGTCGTGGCGGCGCGGGCGCGGCGGCGGCGCGCGGCGGGGGGGTGGCTTCTTGACAGATGTGGGGCGCGGCTTGGAGTGCTTCGGGGAGTCTGGTCGTGGATTGACAGTGTAGTGAGAAGAGGTAGCGAAATTTAAGGGTGTTTACAAAAACAACCAGTAAGCAGCAATGAGCAACAAGGAGTAGTTTATTTGACTCCGTTTTGCAATGTTTCATTGACAACAGAAGTGAGTTTCGTATGTATAATTTTTCGCACAAGGAGTTAAATTTTTGGATAGGAAGTTTGATGAATTGATGATGGTCTGACAAGCTAACTTTACAACAGTAACAAGTGCCCACTGTTTTTTTTTTAATAATTAATTTCTGATACTGACAAGGCATGATAAGATACAATACACATACAGTAAAAAAAAATGCAATAAATTTACAAAATCTTACCTCCAATAGGCCTATCAACAGTGTACGAAATGTATGGCAGCTCCGAGTCGGAGCACACGCTGGCCCCGGGGGAGTTGTTGCCGCTGGCCGGCGGCTCCGAGCTTCGGGCCACCTCCGCTGTTGGGAGAGTAATGGTTGTTTCAGTACAGTATTTTTTTTTTCTAATTTGTCCACTACCCGCATTTAATGTATGTTTAGTTTTATCCGATGTGAGATGGAACAATCTGAAAACCAGCACTGTAACGTTGGCCACAACTTACAGCAGATGCTGAGATTGTTCCATTTTGCCATTTTTTCATTCAATTGTATATTTTAAAGTTTTATTGCATGTTTTTTTTGGCAAATAAATATATTTTCTTTCTTTCTTACAGTTACTACAGTGGTTTAAGTGTTGTTGAAACCTCTAGGGAGACATTGTTTTTGGTGTCTCTCTAGAGGTTTATATTACAGATTACAGAAATAAAATTAATAAATTTACGTTTTGATGAACTGCTGGACCAGCCACTTCTTGTCTAAACCAGCCTTAAGTGACCTCTTATCTAAAGTTGATGTACCAGTGGATGAGAGGGCATCACACCCTACTTTTATCTGTTTGTGGCTGTCCTACAAGATTTATTTATTTATTTATTTATTCAAAAAGGAACACCAGCAGCTTAAACAACTTACATTAATAAATCATTTCTTAAAATTATAATTTTGTTGTAAAAGCCTATTAAAGGTGTACACAACATTCGTAAAATATCTATGACAACCTAAATAAAAATCTATATAAAATCAACAATGTTGACGTTAAATAAAATAAAAGGTTTATCTAAGTACTATGTATACAGAGATCACAGTAAGAACACAAATATTTATACTTTCAAACTAAACAATAAACTATAAAACAAACAATAAGGTATTAAGAACATAATTTTATGCATTGAATTTTTTTCTTGAAACAATTATAGGAATCGTGAAAAATGTCAAGATTATCATTATCCAATTTGTTACTATAAATGTTATGTAGATCACATAGCCTATTTATTGGTGAATGTGAGCCTAAATTTGTACGCGGTTTGGGTCCACACATTAGTTTTTTGATTGGGTACCTCGGGTATTTGAAGGGGATTGGAAAGGAAATACTCTCAAGAAGATCAGGACAGTCTATAAGATTGTTGATAATTTTATAAAGAAATAAAAGGTCATGGGTCTCTCGCCTATTGCGTAAAGATTTCATTTTAAAAAATGTTAAGCGGTGATCATAAGGAGATTTATGAGACACATTTGGGGAAATAAAGGCAAGATGACGGGTAAAGGCTCTCTGTATAGATTCGATACGATGTGAGTTGGCTGCATAGGAATTAGGAAGGACTCCAGGCAGAGGAAGCAAATTCGAGATGACTACGAACTAGGGAATTAAACAGGATAATCTTAGTGTCAGCTCTAAAGCCTTTACTTTGACGTTTTATAAAACCTAACATTTGCGCTGCTTTTTTAATTATAGAATCTATATGAGAGGAAAATTGTAATTTAGAGTCAATTATTATTCCCAGGTCACGAATCTCAACAAAGATAGAATTTACATTGCCTGGTCATTGAACCCATTATACACCTACCAATCAATTCATAGCATAGAACCAACTCTGAAAATGTGAATAAAAACAGCTGTTCCTTATTTAAGATCTCTTCCAAAATGTATGGGCCAGCTGTATTTATTTATTTATTTATTTAATACTTTATTGCACAAATATGAGAAATAAGTGTACAAAAGGTGGACTTAATGCTAAAAGCATTTTCTACCAGCCAACCTACAACGTACCTGTAACGTACCTGGTAACGGGAAGATTACTGATAAACTTCTACTTATAATTCAATATTACCTGGTCGGCTTGGTGTAGCGATTGTGTATCCTCTTCTTATTTGAGGAGTTCTTTGGGTTGGTCGCTGCGACGATGCAGCTGATGATGATTGTTCAGATCCCATTTTGTATTGATTGGTGTGGGGTCGACCACAAAACTTGCACCTACTTTAGGAACACATTATACAATCTGTAGAATACGAAGAAGCCACTTTTATTTTATAAATAATTAAATAACAACAAATGTTTATTGATATTCGCTTCTTGACAGAGAATTGAATGAATGAGTCGAAGTCGAATTATTTGACAAGTAATATTGAATGAATGAATTAAGACTTTTTTTGTACTTTTACAAGCCTAAAGCTTAATCCTTTTTGAGCCTGAGAAATAAATTTCCAATCTGTTATCGACCCACAATATCTCTGCAACGAACTAACACTGATAGTTGACGTAGTTTGGGTAGCTGTTGTTTTGTTTAGTTAGTTATTGTAGATTGTAAGCATTACATAATGAGAAAGTTCATTTCAAGGAGTTTGTATGGTTCATTTTATGTCTAATGTTTTCAGATGTCTGACGACGACAGAAGACCTCGCCTCGTGGAGAAGGCGCCGAAATATACCTCGGAACAATAACACCCTTAGACACGCATTAGAAACTTTTTTTACTATAGCAACACAGAATAATGCAAAAAGATTTTGTTTCATTCAATTATCATTCATTCATTCATTTACCACCGTTGTTGTGTGATGTGATGTTGTGTAAAATTTTCAATTTGCAAATAAAATAGTGATTTGTGTTCATTACTATTCGCAATGTTTTAATTTGAAAACGAAACTGTAAACTTTACTTGCATAATTTATCTCCCCTTTATAACTCAAGCAGCAATCCGTTGCACTTCAGAAGACCGCTACCGCTAAAAAACATGTCTGCTCCCGAAGAAAAAGAAGTTCCTATCGTAAGTATTACAACGTTTCAACTGCTAACTGTGACCTTTCCCACTAATTAACACCATTATCTCACTAAACCCATATCAATTCATCCCTAATCCACCGTTTTCCGTGTCCTCAGGATTGGGGTAACGAGAGGTTAAGTAGGGCTCAAAGGGCGGTGGATGCGAACGTCTATGATGTGGACTCCTGGTCGCTGCTCATCAGAGAAGCTCAGACGAGGTCCATCGGCGAGGTCCGCTCCATGTACGAGAAGCTGATCACGGCTTTCCCGACGACAGGGCGATACTGGAAGATTTATATTGAGCAAGAGGTGAGGTTTTTAGGTTTTGAGTGTGGTTTTTATGTTATGAAGTTATTTATTAAGTTCGTCGTAGAAACAAGTACAATTTTACATTAACAAAGTCCTTTAAAACTATGAGGTATTAATGTTAAGAGCTGCCTGCGCACTAGAGTGGACTCGGGTAGCAGACTAATTACAAAAAAACTCCGCTTATGAAATTTGATTGGTTGATTATTGTCTTTCAGACTATTCTAATACCCCACTCCGCTTTCTAATTGGCTAGTCCTTTCACCACCGTTACATACACTACTTCAGATATAGTGTTTCCTACCACCATCCTAAAAGGAATATTCAATGGCAAACCTGTTTTAATAGGAGATGATCATATAGGTATCCAAAAGTTGTAGGATGTCTTTTTTGAAATATCTCAGTTTATAAATTAAGTTGGATGTGTTTTCTATTTTCAGATGAAGCAGAGGCACTTTGAGAGGGTGGAAAAGGTATGTAGGTATTTATAAATAAAACAAAAAAATAGACTAAACAACTAAAAATAGGGAAAAAAACTGTGATAATCCTGTGATAAAACTGATGCTTGGGTTTAGTTCTTAAGATTTTAATAAAGAGAGAAATATGGAATAATATCTTTTCTTTCTGTTAGGGTGTCTATCTTTGTGTTCAGACATGTTGGAGGAGATTTTCTTTGGCCGTAAGACCTCCTTTTCTTTATTTAGACTCAAAATAAATTGATTTTAGTGTCAAGTGCACATTTTGTGTTACGGAGGGTCATTTCCGAAGAAGATCACTTTTTACATGTAAAATCCCTACACCATTAGTTTATTTATATAATCAATATTTTGGGTTAAGTTTAATGTTCAGTGTTGTTATATTTTAATTTAATTTTATTATAAATCATAAAGAAATACATACAAGGTACTACTATCTAAGTTTTAACTGAAAATTGCAGACTTATTAAAAAGTTACAACTGTTATTCAATATGCAATAAATTACATACACAAACAAGTAATAAGATACGCCATACCAGAATTGGTCCTTTATTTAACAGATTTATTTGCAAAATTAACTCACTTTTCCTAGTTACCATTACACTACAGTAATAAAAACTTATAAATATACATGCACAGGTCATTAACACATTTGTATTCATAAAAAACTCACTTTTCCTAGCTACCACTAGACTACAGTAATAAAAACATATAAATATACACTTGTCCAAAATTAATAATGCACATGCAGATCTTCACACCCGAATCATTAAATCGTAAGAGCCTTAAAAAAACACTTGCATTTTGCACCTTGTTCGAAGGAAATAGGAGTCAATATCATGTGTCACATAATCGAAAACAACCGATCTGTCAAAGATTTCTATGCGCATTATCAATTTTGGAGCACTGTACATGCACAGGTCCTATATTTAATACATTTGTATGCAAAACTAACTCACTTTTCCTAGCTACCACTCTACACTACAGTTAAAACATATAATATATTATAAAAAATAACATATAAGACATAAATAAATCAAATCAAATCCTCACAATACAAAACCACCAACATACCTATTTTATAAGACATTCCTCCAGTACAGTACCTACATCAAATTGGGACTTTTCTAAAAGGTAAACTTTAATTTATTACAGAAAATTAATCATAGTAATAATTAATCGTAAGTTAACATAACATTTTCACAGATACCTTGCATATTAGTGCTTGTATAACATTTAACACCCCAAATTAATATTTAAATAAGTATAACGCAAGAATATAAAGAAATTATACAAAAATGGCGGCTTTGACATAAGGGGGAGTAGGAAGGAAAATTTACATACCTACTAATGTACTAATGGGGCAAAATAGCTACTAATAGTGTCCATCCGCCATTTTATTTTGTTTCTGTATTTGCGCAAGTTATACCTGAGTTCGTTTAGCACGCTGAAATGGCAATGGGCTGGCCACGTAGCCCGCAGAGCCGACGACCGCTGGAGTAGAAAGGTTCTGGAGTGGAGACCCCGTGTCGGCAAACGGCGTGTCGGTCGCCCCCCAACCCGTTGGTCTGATGATCTGCGGAAGGTAGCGGGAAGCCGCTGGATGCAGATGGCGGGTGACCGTTTGGGGTGGCGATCGTTAGGAGAGGCCTATGTCCAACAGTGGACTACGGAAGGCTGAGAGAGAGATACCTGAGTGCCGCAATGCACCTCTGCCTACCCTGCGCATGAGTACATTAGACAAGCACTTATGTGCAAGGTGTGAGTGGGTGTTACGGAGTTAAGTGTAATGAAATGAAAAGGCTTTTCATAAACTTGCTATACTACTAAAAGTATACTGTTTACTCAATCTCTCTTGTGAATGGATGGGAAGCATAGTGGCAGGGCCATACAATGCTTGCATTGATTGCCCATCTAAGATGCAATGATTAATTAATAATTACCAATGAATTCGTATTTCAGTACAAGAATGGGTAAATTCCCATTCATGATACACTCACGGGCAATGAAAAAGTTCCATTGAGAAAATCACCAAATTTCTTCTTAACGTAAAATACTAATTTAATGAAGCCTTCTGCAATATATAAGCACATTTAACGATGCATCAGAATATTATCAACTAAAAACGTAAATATTTTGATAAAATTTGCTATTAAATAATTAAAAAAATTGGGGCCGTTTGGTGTCTGAATTTTGCAAGTGAAACTGTTTCTTTGCCCGTGAGTGTACATTTCAAACCTATGTCGCCTAGTCTAACCCTGCCGGTGGAACCTTTATTCCATAAAAGTTCTATGCACTTTTATCTAGTTTATCTTATCCTAATGCATGCATAGTTAGTTTATGTATTTTATAATAATAATTACATTACATTATGAATAATCTGGTTATATACAATCTGGGTGGATACAATCAAATTGTATCTTCTGTGAATGTGTAACACATTATACAATCTAGGTACTAAGGATTTGTCGGTCCTAAATCCTAATCTAAACCACACCATGTAACCTGACAAAACCGTTGCTAAAATCTGTTCCACAGTTGTTCCAACGGTGTCTGATGAAGATTCTCAACATAGAGCTCTGGCGGTTGTACCTCAACTATGTGAAGGAGACCAAATGTATGCTGCCTACTTACAAGTTAGTATGATATCCTAGTACCTGAAATCTATTATGTTAGCTTGTCCACCTACTACAGAAACAAGATTATCTATTCTTGGACTAAAGATCGCCTATCTCAGATATTGCAACACCCAGGCTTGCTGCTCCAGTTTACTCGGGAGCTAGGCTGGCTGAGCTGAAATCAAGGAAATATGTACAAAGGTTCCACTCGAGAGAGCCACATACAGGATCTTTGCCCCCTATCAGAATAGAATAGAATATGGTTAAACAATGGTCAAATCATATCTTTTGATGACTGTACATTGCTGCGTAGTTTCCATATTTTTTTAGAGAAATGCCCTATTGAATAAGCATTGCAGCTTAACAATGGGGCTTTACCTTAAATTCAGTATTTAACTTCAGACCAAAATTATCCTTTTAACCCTTTCTACCCAACAGAGAGAAGATGGCGCAAGCTTACGACTTCGCCCTCGAAAAGATCGGCATGGACATCCACGCCTACCCCATCTGGAACGACTATGTGACCTTCCTGAAGAGTGTGGACGCCGTCGGGTCGTACGCGGAGAACCAGAAGATCTCTGCTGTTAGGAAGGTAGGCGGGATTATGATTTTGACATAGATATCTAATAGACGCGTCATTTATTTGCTCACAAAATACACAGCACGAATTCATAAAAGTATAAAATTTTAATACAGTAAGGTAACATGTATAATATTGGTCGAATAATTGTGGTGTGTATTGTACCAGCAAAAGCAAAAGGGCTCTGACTCAGAATGTGCATATTTACACATACAGACACAGACCGTAAATGAGTCGGCAGATAATAATATTGTTATAACTAGCATGTCATATAAAAAGTATTTATATTTTTTCAGGTGTACCAAAGGGCGGTAATAACACCTATTGTCGGCATAGAAACACTATGGAAAGATTACATAGCTTTCGAGCAAAGCATTAACCCTATTATAGGTAAGTTAACTATGTGTCACTGAATAAGTTTTGTTATGTAAAATATTTTTTTACTATAAATGAAGCCTTAAAGTTAAATCTATACGAAACTACTACAATTATAATACAGTACTATAAAGTGTATAAGTAGTGTAAATTTATTTATTTATTTACATTTACAAAATAAATGCCATTACAGTAGATACCAATGCGACATTTTTTAAATATAGAAACTTTACGCACATAAAATAACAATACTTACAAATTTACAACAATAACAAATTTTACAATCAAATAATTTTATACCTACTTGATTTTACTATTAAATAATTTTCTATCTTATAGATTTTATATACATTTATAATATTTACACAAAAAAATATTTAAAAAACAAATAAATAACAATATTATTTTGTATTTCCGTAGCACATGAGATAAATGACTGCTTTCTCTAGCTCGCTCATCTTGCATACCAGGATGTCGATCTCATCTGCCAGTATGTTTAATAGGCGAATGCCTCTAGTGAGGGGTGCTTCATTGACCAGAGCCGTCTTTCCCAGCGGCACCTCGAACATTCTGTTCTTGCGGCGGCGGAGTGAACTGCTTGGTACGACAAATTTTAACAATTTTAGCACATTAGGGTTGCATTCCAGTCCCCGCACTACTTTGGTAAGGAACATCACCAGGGCTAAGTTTCTTCTGACTTCGAGTTTGTTGTACCCCACCATTCCCAGCACAAACAACGTTGGATACATGAGTGGGTAGAAGGGGTAAACACCGTACATTTTTAGATACAAGAACCTTGTGAACTTGTTCTGCATGCGTTCCAACATCGTAATATACTTGTCCTGGTGAGGACTCCAAACAATTGCATTGCATTCCAGTTTGCTTCTTACCAGGGCATTGTATAATGTTCTGACGGCCACCGTATTAGAGAAGCTCTGACATCGTCTAAGGATGAAACCCAGTCTTTGGAATGCTTGCTTGCAGATACTAGTAATATGCTCTCGGAAGTTCAAGTCACTTCTGAACTGCACCCCGAGGTCTCTCACGGCAGAAACTCGCGCCAGTGGCACAACCCCCGCTCTGTACTCGTGGAGTAGTAGATTTTTGCCTCGGCCATAGCTCATAACCTCACATTTGTCGACGTTAAACTGCAACTTATTTAATCCACTCCAATCAATAACGTTGTTTATTTCAGTTTGAAGGAGTTTGCAATCTTCGACATTGGTTATGATCCGTAACAATTTCAGATCGTCTGCGAACGAAATGCTTACTGCATTCGGCGTTAACTACTGATTTCGGAAGATCATTGATCAGTATTAGGAATTCTAGGGGCCCTAGGTTGCTACCCTGGCTCACTCCCGAGTGCGTATAGTACGGTGCTGATAGACGTCCGTTTACATCGACTACTTGACGTCGGTCCTTCAGATAGCTAGAGAAGAATCTCAGTACAAGCGGAGTACAGCCGACTGCTGCCAATTTCGACAGTAGGACGTCATTATCGACTAAATCAAACGCTTTCCGGTAATCGAAGTAAGCGACGTCGACCTGCACTCCAGAGTCCACCGCTGGGGCCACCACTGACATAAAATCCAGTAGATTAGAATTGGTACTGCGTCCCGGCCTGAATCCGTGCTGCGCATCCACTAGTTGGGGTGTTACCTTTTTCAAAATACACGCTTGTAGAGCGGATTCAAAGACTTTAGGGAATGTAGAGAGTACTGCTACTGGTCTATATTTATGCACTTCATCGCTTATTTTGCCTTTTGGAATTGGAGACACTTTGGATATTTTCCAACTGTCAGGGTAGTGCCCTGTCTCCAAGCACCTGTTAAATAAGTAGTGTAAGGGAGAGACAAATGCCTTACTACAATCCTTTACGAGAAATGGTGGGATACCGTCCGGACCCATCGAGTGTTTGGCGGGTAGACGATTAAGCGCCTGTAATATCTGGTGTTTATCAAGATTTGGTATGTGTACGCGGGCGCCGCCGCCGCCGTCCGCTGCGCTGTAAGAGGAACTAGCGCGCTCTACGTTTAGATCAGGCCTCGCTGGGTCGTACACTGACTGAAAGTAGTCGGCAAATGCTTGCGCGACCTCGTCTTCTGGTACCTCTACACCTTCCTTTTGTAGCCGCATTTTGTTAATATGGGTCTTTTTAGATTTCATCACTTTCCAGAAGGTTTTTGGGTCTCTACTAAGGTTAGTTTCAATGCGTCTATGATATTGATCATAAGCAGCAGATATTTTACATTTCAGCGATCTACGGTAATTGGAAAAAATGGTATAATCATCTTCTGATTTGCTTTTCTTGTACTTCTTATGTAGCTTAGCTTTCTCTTTTAAGTCATGTATAATATCTGCATTAAACCACTCTGGATACATCTGATTTCCCTTTGCATCTTTGCTTTTCCTGGGAGTATTACGGTCTATTATGTTATTTACCTCACTGTAAAAATACTCCAGGGCTTCCTCCACCCGGGTTATGGTGTATAGAGTACTCCAATCAAATTCCGCTAAATCGGCGTAAAGTTGTTGGAAATTACATTTCCGGAAGTTCCATCGTGGTATTTCAAGTGCTTGTAATTTATGATCGGCCGACCGCTTGGCCATTGAAGCTCTATGAGAAACCGCCGCTAAATTTCTTAGACTGTGCCTACCCTTTGGAATAGTTACTATTAAGGGGGGGTGATATTTGTCAATTGGCACCAATGGTATATTAGAGGCCGACACCACGGTATTTGATGGTTTCCCATCGCAAAGCGAAAAATTTGTCAATACGAGATCTAGTTGTCTATTATTACAGTTTGGTACATTGTTTATTTGGCTGAACTCTCCATATGCTACGAAAAATTCAAAATAATTCTGAACATCTACTGAAGCTGAGTGCAAGTTGAAATCGCCAATAACTAAAATCTTTTTATACTTTATACATAGTTCTTCAATAATTCTAAACAATTTTAAATATTCAATATCTGGCGCACCTGGCGGGATATATAATACACAACAAACAAACAAATACCTATGTTTCAGGTATACAGAGGCACATACAATTTCGAATAATGAATTATTTATGTCTACACTTATTGGCACTTGTTTAAGTTCATAACTAGGACATGCTGCAACCATTACCCCCCCCTGCTTGCGCCCGTCTGTCCTATCACATCTGTACACTGAAAAACCCTTGGTAAACATTTCAGCATCGTTTATAGTCTCGTTACACCCTGTTTCCGTTATGGCAAAGAGATCACTTTCCGAAGCTGCTGAGAGACGTCCAATTTCGTTCTGAGACCGCGCACGTTTTGGTAGTATATCGTGATCTCATTTTGGTCATAGTTATTATGTCTGTTTCTCACCTGATACTCTCTTAGTGTCCCTCCCCCGCGGCTGGAGATCGGCGCGGGGGCGTCGGAGAAACCACTCTGCAAACATTACTCCGGTGGGCCACGCTGAGGGAGAGTTGAACCTAGGATATATTGACTCTGGTATACCAATGATAAACGACGCATGTCGGTCCGTTTTGATTTCACGTTTTGATACGTAGTATTGATCTGATGGGTGAATTTTCCTCAAGTAATCTTTCAGTGCTTCCTCAGTAGTGTCAGGTGCAAAGCGCCACGCCTGGATATGAATGGTCCGTTCTACCGCTTTTATTTGACTGTCATTGCTTCCAGTGCCTACTACCACGGTACGATCATTGCGCAATTTAGATTTCTGTTTCTTTTTCTCTACTATGGTCCATCCCGAGTCATTTGTACCCTCCTGTGGTTCTTCATGTTTTTCAATGGAAAGTACAGACGGTTTGGGCACTTTGCTGTGGCTCGTAGATTTGGCCAAGATTTGAGAAAAAGATTGATGGACGCTAGATTGTTGTGTCGCATTATCCATTGCTGGCAGTTCAGGTGATGTTTCTGGGATAGGTATCTGAGTTGTTTTTCGGCTAGGTGGATCTGAAATAAAGTCACTATCCACTTCAGCATTCGGTCGTCAAATTATACTAATATACATTATCCATCATGCACCCAACATCACTCTCAGCACTAGCTTGCTTGTGTTGGGGTCCACCAACCCGCACTAGGCCATCGTGGTGGACTAGGCCTAAACTCTTCTTTCATTGGAAGCAGACCCATGCCCCAGCAGTGGGGACGTGGTGGGTTGTGATCATGATGATGCATCATATTAAAAATAGTGTAAACTTAACCATACTATTTTTACAGCGGAACGCATGGCCATGGAGCGTTCCCGAGAGTACATGAACGCCAGGCGCGTGTCGAAAGAACTGGAGACTGTCACCCGCGGCCTGAACCGCAACATGCCCGCCACGCCGCCCACCGTCGATAGGGAAGAGATCAAACAGGTACTTATACATCTCACACAAAGCCATCCGACCCCAAACTAGGCAGAATCCAAGTAGGACAGCTGATATATCTACGCAAATACATCACCACCGACACCATTACATGGTCCTTCGAGCCGGATCATTGATCTGAACACTCACTCGGAGAACTCGAATAGAATTAAACTGTTGTTTGTGAGTGCTGATAATTAATTTTACCAACAACGATATGAAATGACAGAATCTTGCATCATCATATCTTTTTTCTCAGGTGGAATTATGGAAGAAATACATTTCCTGGGAGAGGTCGAACCCGCTGCGATCAGAAGACACGGCTCTGGTCGCCAGAAGAGTCATGTTCGCCATTGAACAGGTAAAACTACACTATTATTTACACTACTATTATACAGAGTGGAATTTTGAAAGTTAACATCTTGTAGGCCGTTGAATATACCAGACTTACTGTACAACCTTTATTATTGTCTTCACAAAATTCTTATCACGACTGTCAATCATTATGGAAAAGCAAAACTCTTTTCTGCCTACTATATATTTTGCAAAACCTTGTAGACAGGATGTAATAAGCTGAGAGGATTTAGGGCGCCTTCAAATTAGTCGCTGATTGTCGCGCGGCTGCAGCGCTGCTGCAGCGCTGCAGCCGCGCGACACTTAGCGACTAATTTGAAGGCGCCCTTAATGTGTACAATTCCTTTGTTTTTTGTTTAACTTCGAAATTCGTAGAACAGAAGTTATTCAGTATGCTTAGACAGTCACCCGCTTTCTTATCACTATGCGTTGTTTCTTCTTTGTACTAAACTGCGTGTTCGGTACCGGCGAACACTTTAATAATTGTATGTGGGTAGGTTCTTATATTTGTATGTGGGTAGGTTCTTATATTTGTATGTGGGTAGGTTCTTTTATTTTTGACAGTCTATTCAGTCGTTGGCAGCCTCTCGTCGGGTTATCTTCTCTTGTATTTCGGCGCGGTCTCGATATTCGCAATATTTGTATTTTCGGTTAAATATTACCAGCTGCTATTAGGCATTATATTTGTGTATACGATTATAAGTGGACATGTGATTTTGTGTGTGAGAACCTCAAGATTAAAACGGATTACTCAAGCATCGGGAGGGCCCTCCACGCCGAGCTTTGGACCTTGAACCATCACGTGAGCAAAAACCTATATAATATTTATTTTATTAAATATATTTATCCAACATTTTGGTAGCAGAGCGTGGTTTTAATACGGCTATATTATTAGGTTTTCGTGTTACGTAAGTTTTTGAGGTTAGCTCAGGGCGGCGTTATCAATTCGGTTAGCTTCATTGCATATTGTTTACGTAATACTGCGAGTACTTTACTTTTTATCTAAAATGACTATATGTTTTTTTTATATACTTACTTTTTTCAACACCCTGTATAAATACACTTCTCTCCCCCAGTGTCTCCTGTGCCTGGCGCACCACCCCGACGTGTGGCACCAGGCCGCGCAGTTCCTGGACCACTCCGCCTCGCTGCACAAGGAGAAGGGGGTAAGTGACACACGCTCCCCTAGTGACACACCATCCCCTAGTGACACCCCGACGTGTGGCACCAGGCCGCGCAGTTCCTGGACCACTCCGCCTCGCTGCACAAGGAGAAGGGGGTAAGTGACACACGCTCCCCTAGTGACACACCATCCCCTAGTGACACCCCGACGTGTGGCACCAGGCCGCGCAGTTCCTGGACCACTCCGCCTCGCTGCACAAGGAGAAGGGGGTAAGTGACACACGCTCCCCTAGTGACACACCATCCCCTAGTGACACACCATCCCCTAGTGACACCCCGACGTGTGGCACCAGGCCGCGCAGTTCCTGGACCACTCCGCCTCGCTGCACAAGGAGAAGGGGGTAGTGACACATACTCCTATAGTGACACACGCTCTCCTAGTGATACACGCTCCCTTAGTGACACCATTCCCTAGTGATACACACACGCCCCTAGTGACAGAAGTTACCTTAGTGTCACCCTCCCCTATTGACACCCTTCACCAGTGATGCACGCTCCCCTAGTGACACACGCTCATTTAGTGAATCTAGTGATACACGTTCCTTTACTGACGCCCTCCTCTGGTGACAGAACCTCCCTCTAGTGACTCACACTCCCTTACTTCCTAAGGGAAGGGAGGGTGGGTCACTACTCACTTGCGGCGGGTGTGTCAGTAAGGTATAAGTACTTGTTTCACGAGAAAAGACATTGGAAAGGGCCCTTATTACAATCGAATAAGGGTAGTGTAACACTCTTATCTTCTTTAGTCCGTCTTAGCCAGCCTATTACATGATGCATATGCAATACATGAACTCGTATAACCCTAATCATTCCCCGTCAGGACTCGAACGCGGCGCGTCTATTCTCGGACGAAGCGGCAGCAGTCTACGAGCGAGCCACCAGCGGCCCGCTGAAGCACTCCACCTTACTGCACTTCGCACACGCGGATTATGAGGAGAGCAGGCTGCATTATAATAAGGTATAGTACCCGTGAGACGCCCTCCGGCCCACTGAAGTCACATTAGACAGCCGGTACTGAGAAAGCCGGGAGAAGCCTATGTCCAGGTGTGGTTATTAAATTGGGTCATCATCATCACGACCCATCACGTCCCCACTGCTGGGGCACGGGTCCCCTTCCAATGAAGGAAGGGTTTAGGCCTAGTCCACCACGCTGGCCAAGTGCGGGTTGGTGGACCCCAACACAAGCAAGCTTGTGCTGAGAGAGTTGTCGGGTAAGTGGGCAACCCGACTGTCAGATGTTTTCAAGCCGCCCGAAGGCCTCTGACTAGGCTTAACGACTGCTGCCGAAGCAGCAACCGGGACCCACGGCTTAATGTGCCGTCCGAAGCACGGAAGCGTCCAGAAAAGCACCACTTGAAATTGGTCACCCATCCAATGGTTGACCGTGTCAGTTGTTGCTTTACCTCAGCGATCAGTTACGATCACTGAGGCCCGCTCGACTACGGAGGCTTCATTAAATTGGGTGATAAACATAAAATCACATAAAGACATTCAGTCTTCGTAAGGACTACTAAAACACATTCACAGACTGGTAACTGTTTCATTATAATCAAGTTAAGTTCGAATCACGTGAGTTGACCAATGGTATGGTGTTTTTAGGTTATCTTTGCCGTTCGTCGAACGTTGTATTCAAATAAAATAATAATTAAAAAAATTAAAAAACCGACTTCAAAAAACCACTAAAATATAAGAAATAATTTAAGGTTTACACAAATTCTACTCGTATGAGACAGTACAAATATACCTAAGCAGGAACTGTTCTTTTTTGATGTTGGTGCGGTGACAAAGTAATCTGAAGAAATATGGCACCAACTTCAAAAAAGAACAGTTCCTGCTTAGGTATATTTGTACTGTCTCATACGAGTAGAATTTGTGTAAACCTTAAATTATTTCTTACATTTTAGTGGTTTTTTGAAGTCGGTTTTTTAATTTTTTTAATTATTATTTTATTTAATAGTTTTTAGTTTATTTGTGATAATTTTCAATCAAAAGTAAGGTGCAAATGATACCAAAAAGTCCTACTAATCAATACGAATCATTCAAGCCTAAACACGAAGTAGTTGCTATATACCGTTGAGGAGTTCCCCTGACTGCCTTCCGTTTCCATCATCAGATCAGCTCAAGGTCACCATCATATTTTTTTGTTATAAGAACTATATTTACGTTCTTAATTTCATTAGAATCGGTTAATATGTGCCCAAAATGGAAATTCATACCCTGTTTTTACCCCTTTACCCACCCTTGGGGGTGAGATAAAATTCTGAAAAAAAAATGGGACCACCTGGGAGCTCAACCCAATACAACAAAAAAATAATTTTCAAAATCGGTTCATAAACGGCGGAGTAATCGGTGAACATACATAAAAAAAAAATATAAAAAAAAAGATCCCGACGAATTTCAATTTCAATTTCATTTATTCATATACGAATTAAAACTTAAAACTAATACACAAACATGCAATTATTACGGTAACATTGTACATCGAGAAAAAATATATATAAAATAAATGACAAATACGAGCAAGTTACAAAGAGGGTAGATTTAAATAAGTTCACATAGTTTACCGATGATCCCACACTAGGCGAACCTGTGTCGTGGCGATCGAGTATTATTCCTATTTGATTGCTATGAACGACAATGTTGGTCACAAGCGGAAGCGATTTTGCATTATTTCATGTGATAAAAAAAATAAAATAAAAATGTAGTGTGTAATAATATTATGATAGTGACAGTGTGTTAAATAAATATTGTTATAACATAGATATACATATATATCCTTATGAATACATACATAAATACATAAAGCATGCAAAATATATAGTACGATAGTTTTAACGCTACGTTTGTATTGTTATGATGGACTCGGTTTGATCATAATTTAGGCTTAGTAACCATCGTTTTACCTTAAGTTTCACTTCGTGTACAGATAATTGTTTTAGAGAACATTCTTTGGCGACATTGTTGTAAATGTGTGGATATAGGAAATAGCTGTGTCTTCTCGCAAAAGACGTACTATAGCTTGACAACTTCGTGCGCGACCCTCCTTGCGGGGTGAGAGACGTGGCGGGGGCGAGGTAGCACGACATGCTACACACGTAGAAAAGTGTGCCCGGATTAATCTCGCGATAGCTTGTAACTATTTCTGACGTAATGTAAGAGTAAGTAAAATTTGATTCTATGAGTGTTCCCGTAAATGTCATATTTAGCTTAAAATTTATAGTTTGACAGCATTAAAATTAGGATGTCTACCTTCAGAATATCTACCAATTTGAATTTATGTAAGTATGTATGAAAAAGTGTTTTATTTTATAAAACAATTTCTATGTCACTTTTATGTTCACTCTCTGTTTGAACTTGTTCATGGTCGTCGTCATCCCCATCTTCATCATCGTTTTCATTAACTTCAATTATAAATCTAAAACAAAAACAAAAAAAAATATACCTACTTTGAAGTATAATGTACTAGAGTGTTCCAAAACTTCGATTTCACCAGAATCATCAGTGACTTCCATTTTCTTTAATGAAAAAGATTATCATCTTCCACCTTCAATTTTGGTTGCTTTCCTAGTTACAAGAACTGACAACTGACGCACTGTCATATGGACTCTTCGTCTTTGTTGTTTACTTTTTCGTATCTGACTGCGCCGCAGCCGCGTAGCAGGACTGATCCGGTACGCTGTTCTACAAGAAGCCCCTTAATTTGAGAAATTATACGATTTGTTATTTTTAACGTTATTTTGTTGACGAATTATAGATAGGTACCTAATTATAATATAATTAAATTTTTAAAAAGGTACCTAAATATTCCAACGATTGTGGAGGCTCCGGCCTCAACACTCATCCTAAGACTAATGGTCTCAGGATCAGTGGTCTCATGTGCGTCGAACTCAGATTATGACAGATTTTACAACACATGTGGCCGTCTCGACTGCTCGGCCGAGACTGCCGTAATAATGACGTGCAGTGCACGCGTTGCCCTTCCCCACTACCTCTCATGCTACCCGCTGTCGTCTTGGGTACCTCGTCCCCTCCGCGTCTGTCACCCCGCAAGGAGGGTCGCGCACGAAGTTGTCGAGCTATAACAGATGAAGTAGGTATTTTATAAACACGTTTTTTTATTATTTCTGGGTAGTCCGGGCTTGTTCGTAGAGTTTTGTGAACTCGTATAGTGACTAAGTGAATATAAAGTCGACGAACACTGAGAAGTTGCCATTCATCGAATAGTTTATTAGTGGAATAGCGAAATGGTTTACCTAACATTACTTTTAAAACTGAGCGTTGTGCGCGTTCAATTTCCATCATGTGTGTTTTGGCCGACCCACCCCAGATCCGCAAGCAATATCCTATGATTGACTGGCATAGTGCTAAGTAAATATATTTCAGAAGGTCCTTGTTAGCACAGTGCCTTAAGAGTTTCATTATATTGATAAGTTTTCTGACTTTCCCCGATAGAGTGTGTATGTGTGCTTTGAAAGATAAGGTGTTATCAATCTTAATACCAAGATACTTGATGGTGTTTGTACTTTGAATCTCCGGGCACAGGCAATTGTTTTGTAAGTTGCACCTATGAACTTTAATACCATTTGTATCTGGTGGACACGAAGCAAGAGTCTTGTAAAACGTGACGTATTTTGTCTTGTCTGTATTTAAGGTTAGAAGGTTTCTATTAAGGTATTTGCCCAGACTCGTCATGCCAGCTTCAGCCTTCTGAAATGCGCCATCCCAAGTAGCATCGCTAAAGATCACAGCAGTGTCATCTGCGTAACAGAAGTGTTGTGCGTCTGCTGGGACAAAGTCCGAGATGTCGTTTATATAAACCAGAAACATGGTAGGTCCTAAGATACTGCCCTGGGGAATACCAAATTGTATCCTACTTTCCGTGCTCATGCTTTCACCAATCCTCACAACTTGTTTCCTATTACTCAGATACGATTGAAACCACTGAAGTGGTAATCCTCTTATACCGATATATTCTAACTTTCTTAACAATATTGGTATTGATACTGTGTCAAAGGCTTTTGCCAAGTCCAGGAAGACACCAATGCAAGCATTACCACTGTCTAACAAGTTGCATATAAGGCTGACTAGGTCATCGACGGTGTCCTCCGTGGACTTTCCTCTCCTGAAACCGTATTGTCTATTGCTAAGCAGATTGTTTGTCTCTAGGTATGATATGAGGCGTTGGTTTATCAGCTTTTCGAGAACTTTTGATAGGCAACTGAGTAATGAGATGGGTCTATAATTAGATGGCGTATCCTTGGGACCACTTTTGTATACTGGACAAACTGCAGCTTTTTTCCATGGCTCTGGAAACTCACCATATGATATACTTAGGTTGCATATATGTGTCAAAGGTGTAATAATGTGGTTTTTTATTTGTTTTATTAAATTGTTATTGCTGCAGTCCAGGCCTGAGGCACCACTCGTTTTGAGGTTTCGTATGATTGAGTCTACTTCAAATTCGTCAGTTGGGTGCATATAAAAACTAGAGATGCCACGAATATTCGGCAACTATTCGGTATTCGGCCTATTCGGCCAGTTTTTTCAGTATTCGGTATTCGGCCGAATAGTGAGTACTATTCGGGCCGAATACCGAATAGTAAATCATGTAAAAAATTACTTGTTATTTTAATCAAAAATGTGTATTTATTTCCAAATCACAACATTTTAGTACTTAAAATTAATCAGTAGTAAGTTGTGCTGGATAAAAACGAGCATTTCAGCATTTTTGGTAGCCCACGATTGCGCTTTTCATTGTAACCATCCTCAGAAAATAACCTCTCACTATAAACGCTACTTCCAGGTGAAGAAAGATAAGTTTTTGCAAATTTCAAAATTTTCGGGTATTGTTTTTTGTTTGCTGACCACCACTTGTAAGGATCGGCCATCCGATCTAGGCGAACTATTATCAAATAAAAATTCAACTCGTTTGCCACAGCATTCTGCCTCCTAATAATTAGCATTTCTCATATAATCCGTAGCGACTTTTTCAAAGCAGTTCCAGGAACAAAAAAAACAGGTTGTAGCGCCGAATATTCGGCGGCCGAATATTCGGCGCTTCGGCCGGCAGCGTCGCCGAATATTCGGTATTCGGTATTCGGCTAATTCACTATTCGTGGCAACACTAATAAAAACTGTGAGTTTTACCATTTGCGATAGAAATTTCATCAGCTAGTAACTGTTCGGTAATACCTTGGTTGTTTAGGATTTCGTTTGCTAACTTACCTCCCACCGTGGAAAAGTAATCATTACAGTAGTCTAGTGATTCTGTGGTGTTATTTTTTGACTTCAATAGTTCCGTCGCAGGTGCATTTTGCTTACTAGTATGACATATGTCCTTCACTATTTGCCATAGTTTTTTAGAATTATTCTTGTTTTCGTCTAGTTGTTTTTGTTCAAACTGGTGCTTAAGTTTATGCAAAAGGTCACAGCAGAAATTTCTGTAACGTTTATACGTCAGTTGAATAATAGCGTCTTTTGGCCTCTTCCGTGCTTTCAGGTGTAGGGCGTCACGGTGTCTCATGCATTTAATTAATCCCGGCGTTATCCACGTTTTAAGGCTGTACTTAGAACGGCTTACCTTGTGTGTGACTCTATGTTTTTCTATTATACCTATAAGAGTTTTGTTAAAAGCCACAGTTGCGTCAGAGGGCGTTTTTGAGTCTAAAACATGTGACCAGTTTACCTCTTTCAAATCATCCTCTATGGCTGCGAGATTTAGTTTGCTGACTAACCGAGACCGACTTCCCCCCTTCATCTGCAATTGGGGTATACCAATCATGACCAAGTCGTGATCGGTCATAGCCGACCTACATACAACGCCTAAAGGTTTAAGTCGGGATCTTGTGAGGATGTGATCAATACAAGTAGAATACCTGGTTGGTTTGTCAATTGCCGGTACAAGATCATACTGCGCTGTTAAGCATAGGTATTCAGAGCGACTTTCCGTAATAGTGTCTGGCATTATATCAATATTCATATCTCCTGCGAGTATGAGACATTGCTTATCTTTTAGTGTGTTCAAAACCATATCTAGTGATTGAGAACAATTGAGAACCTCCTCCTTTTTTTGAAGTCGGTTAATAAGTGTAATAGAAAAAAAATAAGCTCTCTATGAAGCTAAATAAATTAGCTTTTTGTTACTAGGGCAACAATATTATATACAACAGTATAAACAGTAAGCTGAAAAAGTTTATCTTCGGGGTCATTCTTAACAACTTTTGCTCTACAAGTGTTGTAATTCGTAAAAAAAAATATTATTTTCCATAGAAACTTTGTTAATTCTCATCTTATATCAAAAGTTGTTCACATTAACTTCTTCAACACCCTGTATATCAGTTACAAATTTCACCCTCCCTACCCACAGGTGCACCAAGTATACACCCGCTACCTGGACATGGAGGACATAGAGCCGACGCTGGCCTACGTCCAGTACATGAAGTTCGCGCGCCGCGCCGAGGGGATCAAGTCCGCGAGGACTGTCTTCAAGCGAGCCAGGGAGGACCCGAGGTCAGTGGGGCGCGCTTTTATCAGTGAACGTAGAAAAGACAAGTGTCTAAGAGCCCATTCTACAAGCTATAGTTATGCGAAGCATATGTTGGCTGGGTGTCCCACTCTATATACAGGTGTCTAAAAGCCCATTCAATAAGCTATAGTTATGCGAAGCATATGATCTATGGGTGTCCCACTCTACATACTATAGTTATGCGAAGCATATGTAGGGTGTCCCACGGTACTTATCACACCCCTACTTACTATAGCGGCGTGACTCAAAAATCTGTATTTTTGGAGTTTTGGTATTTAAGACATCATACCTCAGATATTTTGAGTAGTGTCGCTATATACCCGCGGCGGCTACACGCCAGCACACGCGGCACTAGACAGCGGCACATAGAGCCCGCGCTGGCCTACGTCCAGTACATGAAGTTCGCGCGCCGCGCCGAGGGGATCAAGTCCGCGAGGACTGTCTTCAAGCGAGCCAGGGAGGACCCGAGGTCAGTGGGGCGCGCTTTTATCAGTGAACGTAGAAAAGACAAGTGTCTAAGAGCCCATTCTACAAGCTATAGTTATGCGAAGCATATGTTGGCTGGGTGTCCCACTCTATATACAGGTGTCTAAAAGCCCATTCAATAAGCTATAGTTATGCGAAGCATATGATCTATGGGTGTCCCACTCTACATACTATAGTTATGCGAAGCATATGTAGGGTGTCCCACGGTACTTATCACACCCCTACTTACTATAGCGGCGTGACTCAAAAATCTGTATTTTTGGAGTTTTGGTATTTAAGACATCAAACCTCAGATATTTTGAGTAGTGTCGCTATATACCCGCGGCGGCTACACGCCAGCACACGCGGCACTAGACAGCGGCACATAGAGCCCGCGCTGGCCTACGTCCAGTACATGAAGTTCGCGCGCCGCGCCGAGGGGATCAAGTCCGCGAGGACTGTCTTCAAGCGAGCCAGGGAGGACCCGAGGTCAGTGGGGCGCGCTTTTATCAGTGAACTTTACGAGGATAGGTGTCTAAAAGCCAAATCTACGAACTGTAGTTATGCGAAGCATATGATGGATGGGTGTCCCACGCTACATAATATAGCTATGCGAAGCATATGTTAGATGGGTGTCCCACTCTAAAAACTATAGTTATGCGAAGCATATGGTGGATGGGTGTCCCACTCTACATACTATAGTTATGCGAAGCATATAAGGGAAACACGGTACTTATCACACCCCTACTTACTATAGCGGCATTACTAAAAAATCTGTATTTTTTGCTATTTAAGACACCAAACCTCAGCTATTTTGAGTAGTGTCGCTATATACTCGGCGGCTACACGCCAGCACACGCGGCACTAGACAGCGGCACATAGAGCCCGCGCTGGCCTACGTCCAGTACATGAAGTTCGCGCGCCGCGCCGAGGGGATCAAGTCCGCGAGGACTGTCTTCAAGCGAGCCAGGGAGGACCCGAGGTCAGTACAGACTGCCACGGAGATATCTGACCTCTATGGATTTCAATCATGGTTTATTTTTTGAGACACGACACCTAATATAACACACTGTTAGTATTGACTATAAAGGGTGCAATTGTATCAGTAAACTATCCAATGGCAGGTTGCTAAGCGCTGAAAAATGATTTTTCATTGCAATTCTTATATTAGGAGTATCACACTCTACAAATTTAAAACTATGCGAAGCATATGAAAGGTGTCCCACGTAAAGAATCCAAAAATCCGATTTTTGTGATTCGTAGAGTTTTTGTGGACTTTTTACTCATAATCATAAAAAACTACAAACCTCTAATTTTATTTTATGTAGCATACGACATTACTCAAATTTAACTCCCGAAGCCGTGATGCAATCTAGCGCGACATAATAATAATCTAGTTTTAATACATAGAGCGGTGGTAGCTCAGTCGGGTACGCGCCCGCTTCTCACGCAAGAGATGCGGGTTCGATCCCGGCGCTGGCATGTACCAATGAGTTCTTTTAACTTAAGTACAATGTATACCATCGCTCTTACGGTGAAGGAAAACATCGTGAGGAAACCTGCATATCTAGATTTAGCACATCTAGATATGTGAACCCACCAACCCGCAGTGGACCAGCGTGGTGGGCAATGGTCCAAGCTTAGGAAGGCAGTTTAGACCTTGGGGATATGCACAAAGGTTCCACTCGAGAGAGCCAGGTGCAGGTACTTACACCCCCACAGAGAATAGAATAGAATACATAGATAACCTCCCTTCTCCCCTCCCCAGATCACACTACCACGTGTTCGTAGCCGCAGCTCTCATGGAGTACTACTGTTCTAAAGACAAGAACATCGCCTTCAGGATATTCGAGCTCGGGCTGAAGAAGTTCCCGCACATACCGGAGTACGTGCTGTGTTATATCGACTACCTGTCGCATTTGAACGGTGAGTACAGTATAAACCACGTGAGTTGACATGACGACGTTTTAGGTCCGTCGGAAGGAATATAGATAGAGAATTTGTTTATTTACTCAACAAAATACGTAATGAGAACCACAAGATACTATATATTATATAGCGAACAGACAGAAAGACGCTTTTTCGCTCTACGGGGCAACGCCCTAAACATTATAAAGGCCGGTTGGCAAGCACAGAGAAAATCGAACGTTGACCTTTGTATCTACAACCAATCACGATCTGCCGCCGGCGATCAAGGTTACTGTACGAGCGTGAGGGCAATATTAGTGCGACGGAGACAGATATAAAAAAGGCAATGATAGGTTTTCGGTGTGTTGAGGCTTTAGGTAAATGAACATTTAGTTATGTACATTATATACAGTGAAACTATAAAGTCCTGAAATTAAATGAGGGCACTGCTATCTTTCATGTAGCAACCCTATATAGCGAAACATAACTGACTTTGATACTTGAAATTTTGCCTGTTAACTTCCTACCTATTTATGTATTTAAAAACAACTTACCATCCACAAAAAAAGCTCTTATACAAGCTAGAAGGTGTTAAAATGAAGGCTAATAGTGAAAACAATAAATATTTATTTAGATAACGTTATTTAACTGTATAAAAAAACTGGATCTGTTGACGAAGGGCACACATAGTAAAGAGTGTAAAGACATCAATTTCTCTTTTTGGACGGCCAGTTCTGTTTCTTCCAGGAGTTAGAAATATTCCATAATTGCCCTCTTTGGCACGCTGGTCCGATATAACTATAAAATAAAATAAAAAAATCTTTTTGCGTTACACAATGCCCCCCAAATTCACACAATGTGAATTTAGTAAGTAAACAAACATATATCTTCAAGTATCAAAATGTTAAGGTTTGACTCAACTGAAACCAGCTGAAACCTACAATCAGTGGTATGTAAACAATGTTCGACTTGGGCTCTAAACCTAGGTTTATCGATAAATGGTACGTTGCGAAGCGTTGGTACTAATAAAAAATGAGTTATTACAATTTGTACAATGCTACATACCCGTCATAGACGCTGCACGAGCGTAAACATCCTCCAAATTCGACAAAATGTGTCCAGCTTGATGTTCCGCTAAACATTGTATTAAAACTCGATAAATAACTTCACTAGCTTGACTACGAATATTTTTCTTCATCTTCCTTATTGCAACCAAGCGTAAATTGTTGCTTTTATCTAGATTATCCTTATAATTAATAAGAAAATTCAAAAAAACAGCCAACCGCCTATTGACATAAACAATTGTTATGACTTTTATGTTTCTTTTCTAATGGTGCCAGGCTCCTGAAAATTTTAGTTCCTCAAACATTAATTTCAGGACTTTATAGTTTCACTGTACATTATATTTAGTAGCGGCGGCTCTCATGGAGTAGGTAAGTTATTGTTCCAAGGACAAGAACATCGCCTTCAGGATATTCGAGCTCGGCCTGAAGAAGTTCCCCCACATACCGGAGTATGTGCTGTGTTATATCGACTACTTGTCGCATTTGAACGGTGAGTTTTATTATACAGGGTGTTTAGGTTATATGCGGGTTATACAGGGTGTTGCAAAAGTGGTATGATAAAGTGAAGTGACTCGGGGGTCTTTCTGATTGTGAATTACTTTTATTGTTCAACTAGGCGGTCCCGCTTCGCCTTAAAAAGTTTTCCCGTGGGAAATCCGCTATAAAAATATATGCAGCCTATGTGTTAATCCAGGGTGTCAGCTAACTCCATACCAAATTTCATTAAAATCAGTTCAGTTGTTTTGACGTGAAGAAGTAACAAGCATACACACATACTCAAAAACTTTCGCCTTTATAATATTAGTCGCACCACTTTGGAAAATTCGCTTACTATGCCACCTTTGCACCGTTCAGCACCTATTTACTATAATAAGGTAGTACTAGGAACATCGCCTTCAGGATATTCGAGCTCGGGCTGAAGAAGTTCCCCCACATACCGGAGTATGTGCTGTGCTATATCGACTACTTGTCGCATTTGAACGGTGAGTACAGTATGAACCACGAGAGTTGACGCTTATTACGTCTACGGAGTAACGATCCTAAAGATTATAAAGGCCGGTCGGCAAGCACAGAGAAAATCGAACGTTGACCTTTGCATCTACAACCAATCACAAGCTCCGCCGCCGGCCTCAAGATCACTGTGCGAGTGTGAGGGCACTATTACTGTGCGCGTGCGACATAAACAAATATAAATAGAGCAATGCTACTTTTTCGCTGTGCTTAGCCTTTAGGTAAATTAAAGTCTCATATATTTCTTGGCGGCCGCTCTCATAGAGTAGGTAAGGTAGGTAAGTTATTCAGTTATTGTTCTAAGGACAAGAACATAGCCTTTAGGATATTCGAGCTCGGGCTGAAGAAGTTCCCCCACATACCGGAGTATGTGCTGTGCTATATCGACTACTTGTCGCATTTGAACGGTTAGTACAGTAGGGACCACGTGAGTTGACATGACGACGCTATTTAGGTCCGTAGGAAGGAAGATAGATAGATGAACACAATACGTAATGAGAACCATACGACACTATATCTAATGACATTATAATATAGCGGACAGACAGATAGACATGGTAAGGGACATGGAGGCGCTTTTTAGGTCTACGGGGCAACGCCGTATAAACATTATAAAGGTCGGTCGGCAAGCACAGAGAAAAGCGAACGTTGACCTTTGTATCTACAACCAATCGCAATATCTGCCGCCGGCTATCAAGGTTACTGTACGAGCGAGATCGCTCCTTTGCTGTGCGCGTGCGATAGAGATACAAATATAAAAAGGGCAATGATAGGTTTTCGGTGTGTTAATGCTTTAGGTAAATGAACATTTAGTTATGTACATATATTATATTTCGTGGCGGCCGCTATCATGGAGTAGGTAAGTTATTGTTCCAAGGACAAGAACATCGCCTTCAGGATATTCGAGCTCGGGCTGAAGAAGTTCCCCCACATACCGGAGTATGTGCTGTGCTATATCGACTACTTGTCGCATTTGAACGGTGAGTTTAGTTAAGGTTATATATTATACAGGGTGTTGCAAAAATGGTATGATAAAGCGGTGACTCGGGCTCATTTTGATTTTGAACTACTTTTACTGCTCTACTAGCTGGTCCCGCTTCGCTTAAAAAGTTTTTCCGTGGGAATCCAGGGTGTCAGCTAAAACTCCATACCAAATTTCATTAAAATCTGTTCAGCCGTTTTGACCCGAAGAAGTAACAAACTCACACTCAAACTTTCGCCTTTATAATATTAGCGGGACGACTATGGAAAATTCGCTCACTATGCCACTTTTGCTCCATTCATCACGTATTTACTATAATAAGGTAGTATTAGGAACATAGCCTTCAGGATATTCGAGCTCGGCCTGAAGAAGTTCCCGCACATACCGGAGTATGTGCTGTGCTATATAGACTACTTGTCGCATTTAAACGGTTAGTACAGTGTGAACCGCGTGAGTTGACGCTTTTTAGGTCTTCGGGTCAACAGTCTATAAACATTATAAAGGTAGGCTAGCACAGAGAAAATCGAACGTTGACCTTTGCATCTACGCCACCGCCCATGAAGGTCACTGTGCGAGCGTAACGGCTTTATTACTGTGCGCGTGCGACAGAGACAAATATAAAAAAGGCAATGCTAGTTTTTCGCTGTGTTTAGGCTTTAGGTAAATTAAAATTCAGTTACATACATTATATTTCGTGGCGGCCGCTCTCATAGAGTAGGTTATGTAGATAAGTCATTGTTCCAAGGACAAGAACATAGCCTTCAGGATATTCGAGCTCGGGCTGAAGAAGTTCCCGCACATACCTGAATATGTGCTGTGTTATATCGACTACCTGTCGCATTTAAACGGTGAGTTTTGTTATACAGGGTGTTGGAAAAACAGTGTACTAAGCCGAAAGAGTGTGACTCAGGGGGTCATTCTGAAATACATTTATTGTTCTACTAGCTGGTGCCGCTTCGCCTTAAAAAGTGGTTTCCCGTGGGAATTCCGCAGTAAAAAGTTAGCCTATGTGGTAATCCGGGGTGTCAGCTAACTCCAAACCAAATTTCATTAAAATCGGTTCAGCCGTTTTGACGCGAAGAAGTAACAATCTCACACACTCACAAACTTTCGCCTTTATAATATTAGTGGGACGACTATGGAACATTCGCTCACTATGCCACTTTTGCTCCATTCAGCACCTATTTACTATAATAAGGTAGTAGGTATTAGGTACATCGCCTTCAGGATATTCGAGCTCGGCCTGAAGAAGTTCCCGCACATACCGGAGTATGTGCTGTGCTATATCGACTACTTGTCGCATTTGAACGGTGAGTACACCAGGGACCACGTGAGGTGACACTTTTTAGGTGTACGGGGCAACGCTCTAAATATTATAAAGGTCGGTCGACTAGCACAGAGAAAATCGTACATTACCTTTGTATCGTTTTATAGTACCTTTGTATCTACAACCACAGTCTGCCGCCGCCATCGACGTTACTGTGCGAGCAGAAGGCACTATTATTGCGCGACAGAGCAAATATAAAAAGGGCAATGCTAGTTTTTCGCTGTGCTTAGGCTTTAGGTAAATGAACAAATAGTTACATATATTTCCTGGCGCCGCTCTCATGGATTATTATTGTTAAGTATTATAGTTCTTAAGATAAGAATAGAGTAGGTATTATTGTTCCAAGGACAAGAACATCGCCTTCAGGATATTCGAGCTCGGCCTGAAGAAGTTCCCCCACATACCGGAGTATGTGCTGTGTTATATCGACTACCTGTCGCATTTAAACGGTGAGTTTTGTTATACAGGGTGTTGGAAAAACAGTGTACTAAGCCGAAAGAGTGTGACTCAGGGGGTCATTCTGAAATACATTTATTGTTCTACTAGCTGGTCCCGCTTCGCCTTAAAAAGTGGTTTCCCGTGGGAATTCCGCAGTAAAAAGTTAGCCTATGTGGTAATCCGGGGTGTCAGCTAACTCCAAACCAAATTTCATTAAAATCGGTTCAGCCGTTTTGACGCGAAGAAGTAACAATCTCACACACTCACAAACTTTCGCCTTTATAATATTAGTGGGACGACTATGGAACATTCGCTCACTATGCCACTTTTGCTCCATTCAGCACCTATTTACTATAATAAGGTAGTAGGTATTAGGTACATCGCCTTCAGGATATTCGAGCTCGGCCTGAAGAAGTTCCCGCACATACCGGAGTATGTGCTGTGCTATATCGACTACTTGTCGCATTTGAACGGTGAGTACACCAGGGACCACGTGAGGTGACACTTTTTAGGTGTACGGGGCAACGCTCTAAATATTATAAAGGTCGGTCGACTAGCACAGAGAAAATCGTACATTACCTTTGTATCGTTTTATAGTACCTTTGTATCTACAACCACAGTCTGCCGCCGCCATCGACGTTACTGTGCGAGCAGAAGGCACTATTATTGCGCGACAGAGCAAATATAAAAAGGGCAATGCTAGTTTTTCGCTGTGCTTAGGCTTTAGGTAAATGAACAAATAGTTACATATATTTCCTGGCGCCGCTCTCATGGATTATTATTGTTAAGTATTATAGTTCTTAAGATAAGAATAGAGTAGGTATTATTGTTCCAAGGACAAGAACATCGCCTTCAGGATATTCGAGCTCGGCCTGAAGAAGTTCCCCCACATACCGGAGTATGTGCTGTGTTATATCGACTACTTGTCGCATTTAAACGGTTAGTATGGTCATGTACAGAGAAGAGACCTGATCGCCTTCAGGATATTCGAGCTCGGGCTGAAGAAGTTCCCGCACATACCGGAGTATGTGCTGTGCTATATCGACTACTTGTCGCATTTGAACGGTGAGTACAGGACGGACCACGTGAGTTGACGCTTTTTAGGTCTTCGGAGCAACGCCCTAAAGATTATAAAGGTTGGTCGGCAAGCACAGAGAAAATCGAACGTTGACCTTTGCCTCTACAACCAATTACAATCTCTGCCGGCCATTACTTACATTGGTTACTGTGCGCGTGCGACAGAGACAAATATAAAAAAGGTCAATGCCCGATTTTCGCTGTGCTTAGCGACCGTGCTTTAGGTAAATCAACATATAGTTATACATATAGTTACATATATTTCGTGGCGCGGTTCTCATGGAGTAGGTAAGTTATTGTTCCAAGGACAAGAACATCGCCTTCAGGATATTCGAGCTCGGGCTGAAGAAGTTCCCGCACATACCGGAGTATGTGCTGTGTTATATCGACCACCTGTCGCATTTGAACGGTAAGTACAGTACGGACCACGTGAGTTGACATGACTACGCTTTTTAGGTCCGTAGTTTTTAAAATAGCGATCCTGATGATGAAGGGAACACCTACATCTGTTTGTTTTTAGTTGTTAATTTCGTAATTATTAAGTACACCTAAGTGCCCTTTTCCAATGTTTAACTTTTTATCTATAACGGTTGTCTGGAAGAGATCGCTCTTAGCGATAAGACCGCCATTTGTGCATGTATGTTAATTAAGTTAAATTTAAGTTATGTTTCATGGTGTGCAAATAAAGATTATTATTATTATTATTATTACATCTGCTATAAATCCGGGGACGTGTTGTGTGTGATGTGTGTAGCTGTGGTGTTTATGTGGATGTGCTTGAGCAGCATGTGAGCTTGAGATCGCTATTTAAAAAATTCCGCCTGTATACTTTTAGGCGCAGGCCACCGTACATATATTTCGTGGCGGCCGCTATCATGGAGTAGGTAAGTTATTGTTCCAAGGACAAGAACATCGCCTTCAGGATATTCGAGCTCGGGCTGAAGAAGTTCCCCCACATACCGGAGTATGTGCTGTGCTATATCGACTACTTGTCGCATTTGAACGGTGAGTTTTGTTATACAGGGTGTTGCAAAAAGAGTATACTAAGCCGAAAGAGTGTGACTCAGGGGGTAATTCTGAACTACTTTTTTATTGTTCTACTAGCTGGTGCCGCTTCGCCTTAAAAAGTGGTTTCCCGTGGGAATTCCGCGATAAAAAGCCTATGTGAGCATTCAGGGTGTCAGCTAAGTCCATACCAAATTTCATTAAAATCTGTTCAGCCGTTTTGACGTGAAGTAGTAACAAACTCTTTGTAATATTAGCGGGACGACTATGGAAAATTCGCTCCCTACACCACTTTTGCTCCATTCAGCACCTATTCACTATAATAAGGTAGTATTAGGTACATCGCCTTCAGGATATTCGAGCTCGGGCTGAAGAAGTTCCCGCACATACCGGAGTATGTGCTGTGCTATATCGACTACTTGTCGCATTTGAACGGTGAGTACAGTACGAGCCACGTGAGTTGACATGACGACGCTAATTAGGTCCGTAGGAAGGAAGATAGATAGATGAACACAATACGTAATGAGAACCATACGACACTATACCTAATGACATTATAATATAGCGGACAGACAGATAGACATGGTAAGGGACATGGAGGCGCTTTTTAGGTCTACGGGGCAACGCCGTATAAACATTATAAAGGTCGGTCGGCAAGCACAGAGAAAAGCGAACGTTGACCTTTGTATCTACAACCAATCGCAATATCTGCCGCCGGCTATCAAGGTTACTGTACGAGCGAGATCGCTCCTTTGCTGTGCGCGTGCGATAGAGATACAAATATAAAAAGGGCAATGATAGGTTTTCGGTGTGTTAATGCTTTAGGTAAATGAACATTTAGTTATGTACATATATTATATTTCGTGGCGGCCGCTATCATGGAGTAGGTAAGTTATTGTTCCAAGGACAAGAACATCGCCTTCAGGATATTCGAGCTCGGGCTGAAGAAGTTCCCCCACATACCGGAGTATGTGCTGTGCTATATCGACTACTTGTCGCATTTGAACGGTTAGTACAGTACGGACCACGCGAGTTGCTTTTTAGGTCTACGGGGCCAAGCCGTAAACATTTTATAAGAATGGTTGGCAAGCACAGAGAAAATCGAACGTTGACCTTTGCGTCTACAACCAATTGCAATCTACTGACGGCCGTCAAGATCACTGTGCGAGCGTGAGGGCTCTATTACTTTACTGCGCGACAGAGACAAATTTAAAAAGGTCAATGCCCGTTTTTCGCTGTGCTTAGCGACCGTGCTTTAGGTAAATTAACATTTAGTTAGGTGCCTATCTATATACCTACATTTCGTGGCGGCCGATCTCAAGGAGTAGGTATTACTGTTCCAAGGTCAAGAACATCGCCTTCAGGATATTCGAGCTCGGGCTGAAGAAGTTCCCCCACATACCGGAGTATGTGCTGTGCTATATCGACTACTTGTCGCATTTGAACGGTTAGTTTAGTGTGAACCGCGTGAGTTGACGCTTTTTAGGTCTACCGGACAACGCCGTAAACATTATAGAGTTTATTATAATAATAATTATAATGTTGTTACATTTTAATATATGTTGCGAGGAATATATGTTGTGAGGATGCGGGCGTCAAACCCGTTTTTAGAATACGACGAAAGTAAATATAAAAACATGGGCTCGGCCCAAGAGAGTTATCCTTGAAATCGATCATTATTCATTTACATCTTAAGAAAAAAAATATAAGAAAGCAATTTTTTTAGAACTATGTACATATTTCCATCCTTATTTTCAGGCAATTCAACCTTTTCTTTCATTTCCAGAGGATAACAACACTCGCGTGCTGTTCGAGCGAGTGCTGTCGTCGGGCAGCCTCAGCCCCGAGTGCTCCGTGGACATCTGGAACAGGTGGGGACATCTCACATATGGCCATCTGACCCTAAGAGTGACATAGCACATAGCCATCCTAATTACCAACGTTTTTGAATGAGTACAATGCACTTAGGATACACATCTAGAATCTAGATGTGTAGGTTTCCTCACGATGTTTTCCTTCACCGTAAAAGTTCGTGATATAATAAAATTTATTCAGGTATTTATTTATTCAAATTTTCAACTTAGGTGTAGTAACAATATTTATACCATGTTAGTATCCTAATTCTACATACCAAATTGTACTTACATTAATTATTTCTAATGAATTCATCGGTTACATGTAATGAAATTGGCTACTTTTTGTCGCGGAATGATGTGTGTATGTGCACATTCCTCAAGTACGAGTCTATTCGTGTGGACAGTCTTTAGCTTTGTTTTTGTATGTGATACTTTATCTAGTTCGATTATTGTTTATCTAATGAACGAACTTATGTGTGTGTAGGTTCCTGGAGTTCGAGTCCAACATCGGGGACCTGGTGTCCATCGTGAAGGTGGAGCGTCGGCGGCAGGCCATGCTCGAGAAGGTAAGGCTTTTTGGCCGTATACATTTAGAAGGTATACGGTATTGCACTGAAAACAATTAAGATAAATCTAAGGGCTATCTTAGGGCCTGTTTCACAATGTCTGGACAATGGCTTTGAGATAAAAGACATGCTGTCACTGTCTAAAATATAATTACAGAGAGTGACAGCATATCTTTTATGCCACAGCTAGCCATTATGCAGACATTGTGAAACAGGGCCTTACGATAAGTAGTAATGCTCAACCTTCACAAGGTGACTTAGTTAGTGGCAAAAAATGAGTGATAAAGCGAGCAATCGGTATGTTAAACGAGATATACATTCTGTGTAAAAAGTATATTTTTTTGTGGTGATTGTATAATTCGTTGGCGTATGTGTATCGTTTCTGAAGGAGCATACTTTGAAAGTGATAAAATAAATTTGGATGAATAACAAACATTTTGTGTTTTATTGATGAAGTCCCGATACTTTTTACACAGAGTAGTAGTCGTGGTTCCATTTCAGCAACAAACGCTCATGTATCCATAAACAAAGGTTGGCTAGAAGAAATTACTTTTTGCCAATAAGCCCGCCCTTGTATGCTTTGACTGTGTTTTCATTTGTGATGTATTTATACTGTGTTATGTATAATTGCGTGTTAGATATAGCTGTTAAGCATTATTGGTTTTTTATAATAAATGAATAAAATTTAAATAAATAAGTTCAATAAAATTTTCTTAAAATACCTACGGCTGTTTTTACCATTTCTAAAGCCCTAGTTGACATCTTGACATTCCTCAGGTATGAAACTGACTAAATGTTTTCCCAAAGCCCCATTTGACATTCTCAGGTATAAAACTGACTGTGTTTTTTCTCCTCTCCCAGATCAAAGAGTTCGAGGGCAAGGAGACGGCGCAGCTGGTGGACCGCTACAAGTTCCTGGACCTGTACCCCTGCAGCATCGCCGAGCTCAAGTCCATCGGCTACACGGAGGTATGATCATCATCATCATCAGCCTATAGCAGTCCACTGCTGGACGTAGCCTCTCCCAAAGCACGCCACTGAATGCGATCTTTAGCTTTCCGCATCCAATCATAACCAGCCACCTTTCGCAAGTCGTCACCCCATCTAGCCGGAGGGCGTCCCACACTACGTTTGCCTAGTCGCGGCCTCCACTCCAGAACACGAGGTATAATTCATTTATCCTTACTTGGCACAAAAGGTAAACAATGTTTGTGTGTCTTTTTAATAAAAATATTCTTTAACAAGTAAACTACAGACAAAATAAACGGTTTCATTACGAAATTAATCATTTTTGCAGTGAGTTTTTCATTTTTTGTTATATTTAATTATAAAACCCAGTTTTTAAATAAAAAGATATACATAAAGATGCCTTTTGCCCTTTAGTGCCAATTAAAAATGAATGCAGTATACGCCAGCCAATAATCATTCACTGCTGGACATAGGCCTCTTCCAAGGAGCGCCACAACACTCGGTCCTCGGCCTTCCTCATCCAATCACTACCGGCTACCCACCTAAGGGTCGTAATGCCCAAAAGGACGACAACGATAATAAATTCATTGTTATTTTCAGGTGGCGTCAATGTCGAATAAATCTTGGGCTCTCGGGGGTCCGTTGGCGGGTATTTCACCCGAACTAGCAGCTGTTATTCTAGGAAATAAGTAAGTATTCCTATTCCACAAAAAAACGCAAAACGACTAGACCTTAGTTTGATTGATACTTCATCATCAGCCTGTAATTGTCCACTGTTGGACCCAATAAGCGCCACAACACTCGCAATAATAAGTGTTTTTATAAAAGAACACCAAAATACTTTTATAGTCAAACGGCAAACGCGGCCTTTTTAAATTATTTCTTTATCAGAGTTATAAATAACGCTAAATTTATTTATTAATAAAATATTTATTTAATTAATTATATTTGGAGAACTTACAGCTATGACAAAATATGAACATCTTAGGTAAATAGCTACTATATGAGAAATTTTACGTGGTAATTGCTAACAATAATATTTTTTTCCAGAGATAACGACCCAAACAAGGACATAGCCCGCCCGGACACGAGCCAGATGATCCCGTACAAGCCCAAGATCAACCCGCTGCCCGGCGAGCACCCCATACCAGGTGAGATAGCAATATGCATAATATCACATAGTACATCTTCGAACCCTTCCTTCATTGGAAGGAGACCCGTGCCCCAGCAGTGGGGATCTGATAGATTGTGATAATATTACATGTATGTACACTAGACTGCAAAAATGATAACTACATTTTATTTATTTATTTTATTTATTTATTTTATGGAAAACTTACAGCTAAAATTTAACAGTATAAAACTAAAAATTAACAGTTGAAAGCCAATTACTAGTTTTCACTCATTGATAACAGAGTATACACAAATGATTCCTATGTATGCAAACATACTAATCTAACTGGAAACACGAAACTAAACTAAGCTATATAAAATATTATTTATACCTACAATATGATATGAGTATTACATAAAATAACCGTTAAGTAAATAATGTTACTACTAATCATAAATAGTTGAGCTAAACTTATTAGTTAGATTATAGCTGATAGAACGAGCGCTACTACAAAACATGTCTATGTCCATACAGTCGTTACTAAGCGTATTGAAAGAGCGCGAAGCTCTCAAAAGAAACGAGTTCTGCCTGTAGTTGGTATGAACGAGCGGAACATGCACCAATGATTTGAGACGTAACGGACGTGAGGGGACTAACAGATTGATTTTATTCAGTAGATCTGGACAATCACTACTATTCTGAGCCAGTCTAGTGAGGAATATTAAATCTGCTGCTTCACGCCTGATTTGAAGAGGAAGAAGGTGGAATTTGTTACAATGAAACTCATAGCTACGTCTTGGAATTTTAAATTTATAACATAGGAAACGAATAAACTTTTTTTGTATGGATTCAATTTTTGAAATATAGACGCCATAACGTGGGTTCCACACTTGAGAAGCGTATTCCAAGTTGCTTCTTACAAGAGTGCAGTAAATTATCTTAATAGACTTCATCAGCTTGAAATTTTTACACGAACGCATAAGAAACCCTAGTAATTTGTATGCTTTCTTTACTATTGCATCTACATGTTTGTCAAAAAGTAATTTTGAGTCCATTATTACACCCAAATCCTTTATCTCATTACAGATGGAAATAGATTGGTCGCTAAGACTATAGGTACTCTGGTACATGTTTCGTTTACGGCCAAATGAAATGGAGAAGCACTTAGAGACATTTATGTCTAAACTGTTAAGACTGCAATATGTCGCAAGTCTATTAAGATCGTCCTGTAGTAAATCAGAGTCCTTCTGGCTGTTGACCACTCTAAACACCTTCATGTCATCAGCAAAAAGGAGAAATTCGGAATGATTGAAGCAAATGTCAATATCATTAATAAAAATAATAAATAGGAGGGGTCCTAATAAGGATCCCTGTGGCACCCCGGAAGGAATGTTTTTCCATGCTGACATATAACCATTTAATACCACTGATTGCGTCCTGTTCGATATATAGGACTTGAGCCAGCCTTTAAAGCTTTAAATCCCTTTTTTCGAGATCCATTTTTGGAAAAAGTGTTATTATAAGCCGAAAGGGGGCTAAAATTGTCAATCTGACCCAAAAGTTGTACCTCCCATACTAAAAAGTCACGTAACTAAGTTGCTGTGAACAGCTTATTTTACCCTAATTTTCATAAGTTTTAAAACAAAAGTTGACCAACGAGCTGACCCATCCATTTGTTACTTCAAATTCGCTTTTACAATAAAGGCTGTAAATGTAAGATTTACAGTATAGTGCTATTTTTTATTCATGCCTTTCTACTCTCTCTACATTTCTAAATTGTGGCGTGTGACCTATAAATTAATTAAATGTCTATCTCTCTTATCTAATTTACTTAATAACACCCCCCCTTTTCCCGCACAGGAGGCACCTTCCCCCTGCCCCCCGCCGCCGCTCAGCTGTGCGCGTGCATGCCGCCGCCCTCCTCCTTCCGAGGACCCTTCGTGGCCGTGGACATGCTGATGGACCTGTTCAATAGGATCGCACTGCCGGATAAGGGTAAGATATATGGGAGAAGTGGTGACCCCGACGTGATAAGTGATGTGATTTACGCGCTTCCTAGTTCAATAGGTTCATTCTTATTATTTTTCTCGTAAATCATTATGTGTTAGCAGTGTAAGATCACTGGCCAATGATGATGTGCGGCGGTTTGCCAAAAGAAAAACAGCTATTATGGAATTTAGTAAAAAGACACCCTAGAAAAACGCTAATAAGAAGGGTGTGTAGTTCCATCGTCCGTCATAGCGCCAGTGTTGCAAGAAATAGTCCGCTTTTGTTTAAGGCGGAATTAATACTGAATCACCTCTAAGAGTCAACCTAAGTATAACATATCACTGACGAATTAACCTATCGTTTGTTATTTCCAGCTCCCGCCCCCACTCAAGAGAACGGTTGTGACACCAAGCTCTTCGACCTGGCGCGGTCCGTGCACTGGATAGTGGATGATGAGGGCATCACCACCGTCGCTAGCAAGGTAAATTACTGTGACAGCGTGTAGGGTGGATTCCGAAGGCATCTTAAAAGTCCAGTTATCCTCCTAAAGTGGAAGTTTAATGTTAGTGTAGGTATACTTGTTACTCTTTCAAGCATTAAGCTGACATAATACGTAATATATATTAACACGTAGGCTACTTTTTAAAGAGAAGCGAAGCTCATAAGCAACTTAAATAACGCAAAACTTTTTTCGATTTGTTGCCAACAGCTAGTCTAAAATAAATGAATCCTTAATTTAGACTAGCTGTTGGCAATAAATCGATAAATGAATACTTAAGTGTCTTGTTAATATTTGTTTGTAAGTGTGCGCTTTTTTGTTGTGAAATAAAACTACATATTCTCTTATTGCAGTCCCGGCGGCGGAAGGCAGCCGATGACTCCGACGAAGACGAGCTCGGCGCAGCCCCGCCCGTCAACGACATCTACCGGCAGCGGCAGCAGAAGAGAGTCAAGTAGACTAGGCTAAATTCAATGTGACACATTTTACACGAGTACATTTTTTGTTGGATTTTTGGAGTCTTGTTCTAACTTCATAAAGTGGCTTATTATTTGACTGTAATCTAAAGGAGGGAATGTATGATTTATCTCCATAATTATATGCTGGGTCCCCCTCGATCGGGACTAAAATCAATAGAGTAAATTCAATAGGACACATTTCACACACGTATTTTTTTACCTTTGGAGTGAGACTCTTCCTTTGATTTCAGATGTATAAAAAGGAACTTTTGAACAAATATATTGTTTTTTGGCCTATTCTTGTGTATAATAGTTCATTATTATTTTTAATGTTATGTCTGAGTATGGCTGGTGGGCCAAAAGCATGGAAATGAACTAAGAATAATGTTTGTCAATTTGATTTTTAGTTTGTAAGGCAGAATTAAAGTGATTTTAATGAATTCCAAGACCAATTGGCTATTATTATTTCCCGCTCCCCTTTATTGTATAGCATAAGACGAAAGAGACTAATCCCTACGACACAGGGAATCCTAGTGTAGGGATATTATAACACTGTTTTGGCTATCAATAAAGATATTTGTATTTGTATTATTTGTTCTGAAAACAAAAATAAAACAATCGCATTAAAAAACTAACTTGATTCAGTTTATTAACTTCAAAACCTCAGGTTTCATCATCCATGATTTCAGGTAAATCTCTGTCAGATTCCTGATTAAAATACCCTTCAGGTACAACATAGTCTTCAGGCGGTCTCATAGGACCAAACATTCTTTTAACTTCTGTTTTTTTACTATCTTCTTTCTCTTCCTTCTGCGTACTGCTGTCTACTACTGGTTCACTTCTAGAAGGTTCTGTTTCTTCTTCCGAGTCGACTTCTTCTATGAATTCGTCCTCTTGTTGTTTCGTTGGTTGTTTTGCTTTTGGCCGCTTGTCTGGGTCTTCTTTTAGTCGTATTCTGTCGGTAAAACAAAATTATGTTAGCATGTTATATGGAAAGAACTAGAGTCATATACCTATTGTTTTTTTCGTTAGTGGTAATCCCAAAATTAATGAAGATGAAGAAGACAATACTACGTAAGTAAAAAGCTCATTATGTCCTTGATAACAAGGTTTCATCATCATCATCATAAAGGCTCTTTTGCACTAGTTGCTTAAATATATCTTGCTTTGCGCAAATTAACTCGTATACATTTCCACTGACTGAGCACATAAATGCAGAAGCACATTAGAAATTCTACAAATTCTATTTATAAAGCATGGGTTAGGACAAACCTACATAATATAACACTATATTTTAATATAAACTATCGACTATTCCTTACCGCTTCCCATAAACCACCGAATTATTCACTTTGACCGCCATCTTGCTGTCATCTTTCTTGATCAGCGGCGGCAGGTGCGCCGGCCGAGCGAGCTCCGCCAGGCGTTGCGTTTTACTGAGCTCTGTCTTTAGCTTCTGTATCTTCATCTGTGAAGAGAAACGATATGAGTTAAATTTTTATCGAGGTTGAGGTGAATGGGGAGGAAAACTAAAAGCTAATTACAGCCATGAGAGCCTTAGACAAGTGTGCCTGATTCCCCAGTTCTAATTTGTTGGTTCAGTCGTAATTTTTTCTCCAATGTAATTGCTAACCTAAAACCTTAAAGCACACATGATTGTACTGCCAAAGTTTCACGGGTTTCAAAGATTTATATTTGCTACTCTTTCACGAGAAACCGGCGTTCATTTTTTTACGAAATTTGTTATTCAGTAAGCTTTCACACTGAATTAAGACTTGGGCAACTTTTTATCCCAGAATTACCTACCATGGGAAAACCATTTTATGGGTAGCAAAGCTTGCGGAATAAGCTATTAAATATAATTGTTAGATCTATTAAAACGTAAAACGAATGTAAAAAATGCAAGAATAGAATCGAATAGACCCAAGCAAAGCTTGCGGATAAAGCTGGTGATTTAATGTGAAGATTGATTGATCTACTAAAACGTTTACTTGAATGTAAAACATGAAAAAATAAAAACGCAATCACATAACCAACCTTAGTACTAGAGATCTCAGCTTTCTGCGCCATACTGTGGCCTTGCTTGCCCAGACTAGACATGAAGTTGTCTAGACTGTCCCCCTCTGCTTCCTCCTCTTGTTTAGGTTTCCCTAGTGCTCGCAGGCGGTCTAGGCCTTTCTCTTCTACGGCTATTTTCTGCTCGATTTCAGTGATCTGTTGTAACTGTATAAGGACGGCTGGTACCGAGGTCGTTTAACCAAGATTAAAAGGATTTGCAAGCTGTTTTTATAGTTAGACGTTTCAAAAAGTATATTCTGTCATTTCTTTCATCTTATGGACCACTAAATAAGAAAACGCAAATATTTCGTTTGCGTAAATCATCTTCGTAAATCATCCAACCCCAAGTTAGACAGAGCCTGTAATATGGGTATCGAACAGCTGATATATCGCATAGATTCCACTCACCGGCCTATCATACTATAGCGTGTCCTCTTTACTTATTCGTGTATTTCCATTTCCTAGTTCCACTACTCACCGCTAGATGGCGCTACCACTTACCAGCCCATCATACGTCAACGGCTCCTCCTGTTTCCGTTATTCCTGTGTATGTTTCCGTTTCCGCAAGTCTCGTTTCCGCTCGACGGTGCCGGTGCGGTCGAGGAACACGTCGTCGTCCGAGTCGCAGTATTCTGTTTCCTAGTTCCACTACTCCCCGCTAGATGGCGCTACCACTCACTAGTCCCAGTACTTGCCGCTAGATGGCGCTAAATCGACTTTTCCACACTTACCAGTCCATCATACGTCAGCGGAGCCTCTTCCTTCCTCTCTTCCTGTGTATGTTTCCGTTTCCGCAAGTCTCGTTTCCGCTCGACGGCGCCGGTGCGGTCGAGGAACACGTCGTTGTCCGAGTCGTAGTAGTCGTCTGCGCTGTAGTCGCGCTGCTTGCGGCGGCGGGACTCTGCGGGTGGATAGGAAAATATTTAAATTTTAAAATATGTAATGGCTTGCCGTGAAGGAGGTGGCGGGACGACCTCGTCAAATATTTGCCGGATTGGGAGGTAGCCGCATTGGATCGGGATGAGTGGAAAATTAAAGGGGAGGTCTTGGCCCAGCAGTGGGAAAATACATACCGCTATATCACCACAGATGGTACTATTTAATTAGTTCCGCTAATTAAACCTAGATGGCGCTGTCACCACTTAATTTTCTCACCATGTTTAGCCTGCCTCAGCAGCCTGCCTCTGTCGAGTATTCTGCAAGACTTCACCGCCACTTCCTTCATGAACCACTTTACCCATGATGTTGTAATGATATTCTTATTTTTGTCAGCTTTACCTCTCTGTAATCTTGCAAGAGCACCGCTATCTCACCACAGATGGCGCTTGTAATATAGTTCTGCTACTCAACCCTAGATGGCGCTATTAACGGCTATGTGACTATTTTATTTCCTCACCATGTTTAGCCTGCCGCAACAGCCCGGCTCTGTCCAGTATCCTGCAAGAATAGAATAGAATATGTAATAAACTGATGCTAAATACACTACAGGACAACTGTGATGATATTATACATAAAAATTTATAATAAATATTTTGAATTGGAATTTAAACCTTCCTCTTGAATCACTATATTAAAAAACCGCATCAAAATCCGTTGCGTAGTTTTTTTAAAGATTTAGGGCTGATTTTTCAATAGTTACATGATATCTGATGAATAAAATTGTTGCTGTCACTGTTTAATACAAACATTCAGATGCGACAACATCAGCATTATTACCCAGAAAAATAGGCCATTAAGTCACTTTGTTTTATACAGCGCCTTGAGTGTGAGTTTTTTCACCATGAGGAGTGAAATCGATGTATGGAGCGGAGCTAGTACAGATACTTACCGCTAGGTGGCGTGTCTCCAGCGCCATACAAATTTCCGTTTCGATTTCAATTAACGATAGGTGAAAAAACTCGCACTCGTGGCACTGTGATAGTGATAAAAACTTAGAGCGCGTTATTACCTGCAAGCCTCCATAGCACAAGCCACCACAGCCTCTTTCTTCTTCCCCTTGTGCACCACCTCTGCCATGACAGGGCGGCCGCGCGCGTCATCTATTGGCAGTTCTACCCTGTGGGTTTGGAGATAAGGGTTATATTTGAGTGGTATGTTGTAGCAATAAGTGTTATAGATAGATAGATAGAATATTCTTTATTTGTACACACACAAGTTATAATATGTGTTAACGATCTTATGATGGCCAAGAGGGTCGTCTATTGTGAGTTCTACACTGTGGGTGTGAGAATAATGGTGAGATTTGAGTGGTATTATGTAGCAATTAGTGCAATGTTAGTAAGATCTTCTTTACGCGAACGTGAAATGTGTAAGTTTAGAATCAGTATATAATTATATCGATTGGATTCATGTGTTGGGAAATGGTCCACTTCTTTGTTGATATGCACAAAGGTTTAATTTGCGTAGTCCAAGTCCACACATGGGACCGTACTTCGATCAGATAAGTACCATCACATGATGAATAGCAGAAATTTCAAAATAGCGGTACCGTTGGTTAAAACTTATTTCGCACAACGCTTTGATCCTTTTATTTCCGCATTTTTGTACAACAAAATTAGTAAGCTCTGCGATATAAAATCCTGTACTTTAAGAGATGCTAAAAAGAAACTAAGTAACTGGCTCCTAAACCTTACCTACAGTCAGACTGAAGAATTGTTTTTACGGCTCCAATAGAAAAATCTTAATTTTACGTAGTAGTCAGAAAATCTATAATTTAAAGTATTATAACTACAAACACAGTTTCTAATAAGTACCTAGTTCCTTAACACACATAAATCATCACATTTCATGTATAATTGTAAATGTATGTATTATTATATAATTTAGTATTAACTTTAGTTTAAGCGCGTGTTCCGACCAAAACTGTTACCTCGTGTACCTGATCCTCACGATACGGGTACGCCTAGTGTGAGGATCAAACTAATTGTCGTCATTTGTACAAGAACGCACTTGACATAACAAAACTGTAATTGTATAAACACATATATAAGTATTTTGTTTGTGTACCGTACCTACTTACTTATTTTATTTCTAATTTTATGTTCTGTTTTGTTGTTATGTTATGTTATATGAAATAAATAAATTTGATTTGATTTGATTTGAGAATAAAATGTAGATTCAAGTTACTTGCATTTTTTATTTTCATTTATTTAAGAATAAAATCTTTAAAGTAGTTTGATGTAATACATATTTTTTTTTTCATACCTGCATATGTACTGCCCAACACCTCTCTCTTCGCAGTCATACACCAATTCGTGACCTTCTCTTTCGTAATATCTGAAATAATAACCAAATAAATTATGTCAATAAACACAGAAATCTAATCAGTGTATAGTGGTGGTGGTACACCAGTGGTGTAAAATAGGTCACAACATCACAGGATGAACTTAGACAGGTGCTAGGTAGTGGCTGGATGAGGAAGGCCGAAGCGAGAATGTTGCAGCGCTCCTTGAGAGAGGCCTGTGCCCAGCAGTGGAAGAATACAGGCCAATGGTGCCACTAGACCGCTATTCTTCTACTGTGACAAGGACTAGCTCCGAATTGACTCTTATCACTCGTTCATAAATGCAACGCATATTTTAATAAATTTAATAATAATTTTAATTGCATAATTGCACGTATGTATGATAGTCGAAGACAAAAGTTGTTTAGAATGGCCCCTTTCAGTACTCTCCAATAACCGACATTCTGTTTCTAAAAATTCTACCAACTCCGAGAATGTTGGTATAACATCTGTTTCCGTACCGTATTTTTGTTCGAACCGAGTTTTAATTGATGGCGGCAATTTAGTACTAGCAATATATAGTAGCAAAAAGGACCATTCAGCTACAGGGAATCCCAAACGTTCCAGCGAGTTTGTTGCCATAATTAATGGATTTAAAAATTGCGATCGCAATCCGATTAAATTTGACGAAATAATTGGCAAGTTCATAATTTGACCGACATGAACGTCGGCTAGATGGCGGGAATTTTGGTATCTCCGCATCAAAAGGTCACGAGCTGTTTTATAACCAGCATCCGATATTTTAATATGTTGAATTAGCCCGCGAGCCTCACCAGAAATGCATGACATTAAATAAGCTAGTTTCTGTGAGGGTGACAAATCCGTACGATTATCTACCAAGCTGTCAAATAAATTATTAAATCCGACCCATTGATCCAAATCACCCGTAAAAATAGGTAACTGCAGGGTAGGTAATCTCGACACCAAAGCCTCTGAGTCGAACCTGTGTCCGTCTGACCGCGGCTCCGACTCGTTCGTGGAACCGCTCGTGCTCCGGCGTTGTTTTAATTTTTCATACATTAATTTGTCAAAAGCTTCTAATGCCCTCACATACTCCTTACGTGCCGCTTCTAAGATTTGATTTTCCGAATTATTTTCCGGGTCCGCGAGTTCAATTATTCGTTGATATGAAGCTTCTAAACTCGTAAATTCCGTATTAACCGTTAACAGTCGAACAGAGACACGGTTGACATGTTCAGGTCGATCCAGCAAGTCAGCACTGTTAATAGGGGAACCCGGGGTAAGACGGGGTCGCGGGGTAAGACGGGCCCCCCCACATATATGCAAAACTATTAGGACACAAACATATATACAAACCATTACTAATTATTATTACTAATCTTAGGAATCTGAGTAATGAGCCAATAGATAGGCTTAACTGATTGACCTTTAGTGCGCGAGTGACAGCAGGTGTGGGCGCGTTCGTTTTTTGTGTTAGCGCAAATGTTTGTTTTTGCGTAGTGTCTATGTTATTTTTAACCGACTTCAAAAAAAGGAGGAGGTTCTCAATTCGTCGGGATCTTTTTTTTTATTTTTTATATTTTTTTTTATGTATGTTCACCGATTACTCCGCCGTTTATGAACCGATTTTGAAAATTCTTTTTTTGTTGTATTGGGTTGAGCTCCCAGGTGGTCCCATTTTTTTTTCAGAATTTTATCTCACTCCCAAGGGTGGGTAAAGGGGTAAAAACAGGGTATGAATTTCCATTTTTGGGCACATATTAACCGATTCTAATGAAATTAAGAACGTAAATATAGTTCTTATAAAAAAAAAATATGATGGTGACCTTGAGCTGATCTGATGATGGAAACGGAAGGCAGTCAGGGGAACTCCTCAACGGTATATAGCAACTACTTCGTGTTTAGGCTTGAATGATTCGTATTGATAGTAGTAATAGTAGGACTTTTTGGTATCATTTGCACCTTAGTTTTGATTGAAAATTATTACAAATAAACTAAAAACTATTAAATAAAATAATAATTAAAAAAATTAAAAAACCGACTTCAAAAAACCACTAAAATGTAAGAAATAATTTAAGGTTTACACAAATTCTACTCGTATGAGACAGTACAAATATACCTAAGCAGGAACTGTTCTTTTTTGAAGTTGGTGCCATATTTCTTCAGATTACTTTGTCACCGCACCAACATCAAAAAAGAACAGTTCCTGCTTAGGTATATTTGTACTGTCTCATACGAGTAGAATTTGTGTAAACCTTAAATTATTTCTTACATTTTAGTGGTTTTTTGAAGTCGGTTTTTGACCGCTAGGAACAACGTCACAACACATTAAGTAAAACAGTGGCATTTTTTCTAATTGTGTGTTTTTATTTTAGGTTTGGTACGCTTTGTTTAGTTATGTGCAAAATCACTTTAACATTGAAAGTTTTTTTTTATGAATTATTTTTATAAAAAATGTAACGTGGGGCAAGACGGGGTAATTTTGGAGGGGCAAGATGGTGTATGGATCAACCTTGGTGAAGTTTTTTTTTTCTCCAATCCGATATTTGACATTGAAGAAGGGCTCTAAAAGGGCTACAGGGAAGTTGGCTAAAAACACAAAGCAGATACTGCCTACGAAGAAGAATAACATGAAGATTCCTCTGCTGTGAGGATATCAACAGTCCTACTTTAAATCTAAGGAAACCTGGGTTGGTTGTCAAAGGTGCAGGCGTTGGGCTCACACTGTAGGTGCTGGTGTTAACGATAAAAACACAGAAGAAGTGTTGTCTGTATGTTTTGTGCCCCACATAGTATACTTACCCCATCTTACCCCGTACACGGGGCAAGATGGTTTATTTCCCATTTTTTACATTTCTTAAAATAAGTCAATAGTAAGGATTACTTTTTTAGAAAAAGCTGTGCCAACGTGTTCGTCATTAAGTTCCTAATGAGCCATAAATAATTGATAACGTTGTGGTTATAAATACCTGTTGTTTTTTTCATTTTCCCTTAGCGACCCCGTCTTACCCCGGGTTCCCCTAAGCCATTGAAGTTTTACTTTAAATACCGAAAACGATGCTCTCAAAGCCATATTACAATCTTAAACAATAAACAACGCAACAATACCGAACTCGATGGTCGGTTATGAATATCACCTCACTTTATAACGTCAATATTTACTAACTCCTGAAATTTATTCAAATAAAACTTTATCCCGTATTATAAGTATAATATTTACTATGAAATTAACCAGTTATCTTTAATCAAAAAGCTATAGTTACTAAGAAATCGAAGTTACAAAGTGACTAAACCAACCGCCATTTAAATTTACAATAATATTAACTACACTTCAATATTACAGCCGTAAATTATTCAACATAAAGTAACTAGCTACTTTCTCAGGTCGAATCACCAAATCACCGACCAAATCTCACCACAGCAATACTGCACGATTAGTTAATAAATAGGTAAGTATGTTTAACTTAAAAGATAAATGATTCAACGCCCATAGCGAGCTGACACAATATGGTAATTACTAACGTGAGACGTAATTGTACCTACCGAATATCTGAGTTACAATAATAATAAAATTATAGCCGTAAAGTTAAGTAGTTAGCTACCGTAGCTATCGTAGTACCTACCGTACGAAAACCAACACAAATATAAGTATTGACCGAACCGAAATAAATATACCTATACTTAGTACAATAGAAACTGTATTCCGAAAGTAAAATTATTACGTAAACAATATGCAATGAAGCTAACCGAATTGATAACGCCGCCCTGAGCTAACCTCAAAAACTTACGTAACACGAAAACCTAATAATATAGCCGTATTAAAACCACGCTCTGCTACCAAAATGTTGGATAAATATATTTAATAAAATAAATATTATATAGGTTTTTGCTCACGTGATGGTTCAAGGTCCAAAGCTCGGCGTGGAGGGCCCTCCCGATGCTTGAGTAATCCGTTTTAATCTTGAGGTTCTCACACACAAAATCACATGTCCACTTATAATCGTATACACAAATATAATGCCTAATAGCAGCTGGTAATATTTAACCGAAAATACAAATATTGCGAATATCGAGACCGCGCCGAAATACAAGAGCAGATAACCCGACGAGAGGCTGCCAACTGTTGTGTATCAATATTGTATCCGTTAAGGGTAGATGTCAAATACTCAGACGCGCAGCGATGACGCAGTCTAATAAACGGTTGTAACGGACGTGCATCTTTTATTTAGCAGTGGCGAACGCGGAAAATAAAATATCACATTTTGGACACTAAAGTGCGTAAATAGTTAAAAAAATGTCGGTCGGACAAATGCGGGAGTTTGTGCTGAAAAGTGGTAACTGGTCAGGTTATGTGGAAAGACTGGAAATGTACTTTTTAGTAAATAAAGTGTCGGAGGATTTAAAATTGCCAACGTTAATTTCCGTTATGGGGGAAGAATCATATGAACTGTTGTCAACGTTATCCAGCCCTAAGAAACCTTCAGAATTAACGTACACAAAAGCTGTGGAACTATTAGAAACTCATTTGCAACCTAAACCGTCGGTACTAGCCGAAAGGTACAAATTTCGGCAGCGGCGGCAGCTCAACAACGAATCAATATCGGATTACGTAACCGAGTTAAAAAAGTTGTCAAAGAACTGTGAATTTAAAACTTCATTAGATGAGAATCTTCGCGACCAACTTGTTTGTGGAATAAAAAGCGATATCATAAGACAACGTTTGTTTGCAGAAGAAGGTTTACTCTATAGTCGAGCTGTTTCGTTGGCATTTTCATTGGAAGCGGCGGAGCGGGACGCGATGGCCGTGGAGCGCGGGAGCGACCAGTTGTCGGAGGGAGTGCACAAGATGCATCTTACCGAGTGTCCAAAGTGTGGAGACAGTAGGCATCGGACCACCGATTGCCCATACAAGGATTACGTGTGCAGCCTATGTCAAGAACTCGGTCACTTGAGACGAATGTGTCCAAGGAGAGGATCCAGGAGTGTGGACTACAACCAAGGGAGGTGGCCAGGAATGGCGGGAGCAGCTGGGGGCCACTACGAACAGCGAGCGGCACGCGGGCGCGGGGCGCGCGGCGGCGGGGGCTCGTGGCGCGGCGCGGGGCGCGGGCGGCGCGGCGCGGGGCGCGGGGGGCGGCCGGCCCCACTCAACTTGCTGGTCGAGCAAGGCGATGACGTCACGGCGGACTGCCCAGCTGATGAGTCGTGCAGCTATCCGGACGAGTTTAAAGAAGAAGAGCCTATGTACCAAATGTCGTTAGGCCAATATAAACCGGTGTGTAATTATAGATATTATGGTTCAAAATTGCTTGCTTAGAATGGAAATAGACACAGGTTCTGCCTTATCATGTATAAGTAAGAGTGTGTACGATAATTTTTTTAGTAACATGAAATTGGAACCGTGCTTATTAACTTTAAAGTTTTATGATGGATCAAATGTAAGGCCGTTAGGTTATTTACATGTTGACGTGAGCTATAAAGGGGTCACAAAGAAGTTAGACCTATATATTATTGACAAAGGTACTACAAACTTGTTAGGACGTCAGTGGTTAGCGGAATTAAATATGACCGTACCTAAAGTACAAGTAGAAAATCAGTTCAATATTAGCGGTTCTAACTTGAATAAAAATGAAGTTTTAAATCAACTCATTTCCAGGCATAAGTCGCTGTTTGATGGCACATTGGGCAAATACACGGGAGGTCAAGCGGATCTGTGCGTGCGAGAGGGCGCGCAGCCAATATTCTGTCGCGCGCGGCCGCTGCCCTACGCCCTGAAGGCGCGGGTGGACCGCGAGCTGGACGCCATGCTCGCCGCCGGCGTCGTGGAGCCCGTCACGCGCTCCGACTGGGCCACGCCACTCGTCGTGGTCAACAAAGCTGATGGGGGCTTGAGAATATGTGCCGACTACAAGGTAACCCTGAACAGAGTCTTAGAGGTTGACAGATTTCCAGTACCAAAAGTGGATGATTTGTTTAGTAATCTAAGCGGGAATAAATATTTCACCAAAATAGATCTCTCACATATAATCATATATTATTATCTGAAGATTCTAGACGGTACACGGTGATTAATACACACAGGGGATTGTTTAAATATACGAGGCTAGTCTATGGCTTGTCATCAAGTCCGGGAATTTTTCAAAAGATGATGGTTTCCTTGTTTCAAAACGTACCTGATGTTATCGTATTTTATGACGATATTCTAATAAAAAGTAAGGATTTTGATGGTCATCTGAATTCCTTAAGGGAAGTTTTTAAAATCTTAGAAGAGAATGGTTTAAAAATAAAGAGGAGCAAATGTGATTTTTTTGCAAAAGAGGTCAAATATTTAGGATTTATAATCGATGTAAATGGGGTCCGCGTAGACCCAGAGAAGGTTAAAGCGATAACGACTATGCCACCGCCTAGCACAGTTACAGAGTTAAAGTCTTTCATAGGAATGGTAATGTTTTATGGAAAATTTATTAAGAATTTGAGCACTCATTTAGCACCTCTATACGAGCTATTAAGAAAGGGTAAGCATTGGAGATGGGGTGTAGAACAAAACGTAGCTTTCGAAAAAATAAAAAAGCTATTATGCAGTACGGAGGCTCTAGTGCACTTTGACATGGAACAGGAGTCGGTGCTGACGGTAGACGCGAGCGCGCGGGGGCTCGGCGCCGTGCTGTCCCAGCGGGGCGCGGGGGGCGCCGAGCGGGTCGTCGCCTACGCCTCGCGGTCGCTGGGGCCGCATGAGATCCATTATAGCCAAATTCATAAGGAGGCGTTGGCTATTGTGTTCGCAGTTGACAAGTTTCACCAGTATTTATTCGGTAGAAAGTTTCTTCTGCGTACAGATCACAAACCTCTGGTCAGTATATTTGGCCCCAACATTGGTATTCCGAGAGCAGCAGCCAGTAGACTACAGCGTTGGGCAATTAAGCTGTCGGCTTATGATTTTACCATTGAGTATGTTAAAACAGATAAAAATACGGCGGATGTTTTATCGAGATTAATTAATTCTCAAAAAGAAGTGGTTGCGTCAGAAAATAACGATTTACCGGAACAAACTTATCTGCATTTCTCAACGGACGCATTGTTACTGGATTACAATGTTTTAAAAAAAGAAACACGCGGTGACCCAATTTTAAGTAGGGTTTTAAGTTATATAGTAGATGGTTGGCCGGTAGAAGTAGATATTAAGGAACTTAAACCTTATTTTAACAGAAGAACAGAACTATACACAGAACTTGGATGCATTATGTGGGGACACCGAGTTGTCATACCAACTGCATGCAGGGCGAAGGTAATGACTGAACTACATGACCCACATATGGGCATTGTTAAAACCAAGTCTCTTGCCCGTAGTTACGTATGGTGGCCGGGGGTGGACGAGGCCGTGGAGGCGGCCTGCCGGCAGTGCGCCGTGTGCGCGGCGGTGGCCGACGCGCCGCCGGGACACGCTCCACGCTCATGGCCGTGGCCATCGAGACCCTGGTCCAGATTACATCTAGATTTCTTAGGACCAATAGAAGGGCTGACCTATTTAGTGGTAGTAGACTCATGTTCCAAATGGATAGAGGCGATTCGAATGAAAAGAACTACGGCTCAAGCGGTGATAACAGTACTCAGGGATATATGGGCAAAATTTGGCCTGCCAAAACAAACCGTAAGTGATAACGGGCCGCCGTTTTCAAGTGTAGAATTTCAACAATTTTTAAGTCATAATGGTATTGAACACATATTTTCGTCACCGTATCATCCGGCATCTAACGGCGCCGCTGAAAATGCGGTAAAAATCTGCAAACGGGCTATTAAAAAGGCATTAAAACAGAAGTTAGATGTAGATGTTGCTCTTAATAGATTTTTGTTAGCATATAGGAACACAGAACATGAAACTACAGGTGACAGTCCAGCGAGCATATTGCAAGGGCGGAACCTTCGCATGAGGTTAGATAATTTGAAACCGGACAGAGAAGCTCGAGTGGCCACTCGACAGGCACGCAGTGAGGCCCTGGCGGGGGGGGCGCAGCGCCAGCTCGACGTGGGTGCCCCGGTGTGGTACCGAGAGTACCGCAGCGTAGATAAATGGGTAGCGGGTACAATCGTTGATAAATTAGGAAACACCGATTACCGTGTGCGATCTATTTTTGGTACTGAAATCCACAGGCATATTGATCAACTGAGACTCAGGTTTACGGGTGCTGTAGAGGGTACATCTTCTGACAGACAAGCAAGTGTAGATCTTAGACAAGTAGAAAAGACTAGATGTTCACGTAAATCGTTAACGTTTCCCATAGCGAGTGGCGAGGAGACGGAAGGAGACGTGAGCGCAGCCCCGGGGTCGCCGCCGGTGGAAGAGGTGGCAACTTCACCTCAAACTAGCTCTTCGTATCAGCCCAATGTGCCAGAAAATATCGACGTGTGCACTGGTAGTAGTAGTACCGAGAGTACAACACGCAGATACCCATTAAGAGATCGTAAACAGGTTGTTCGTTATGGTTTTCAAGAAATTGATTAGTTAACTAGTAATAGCCTATATGTCAATACTACTATTGTAATACCTAACAGTTAAAATGTATACTTACTTACTTAAGTACTGAAAATTGTAAATTATATTAAACGTTATATTATAAATAAGGAGCTAATTAACTTTCAAAACTATACAAGATTGTTTTTTGGTCTGTTACTATCAATATTTAGTTATGTAAGATTAAGTGATTATCTAATTTCGACGATCTCGATCAGTAGGCATAATTAGAGTATCCATTGTTGATTAGTAATTAAGGGTGGAGGTGTTGTGTATCAATATTGTATCCGTTAAGGGTAGATGTCAAATACTCAGACGCGCAGCGATGACGCAGTCTAATAAACGGTTGTAACGGACGTGCATCTTTTATTTAGCACCAACGACTGAGTAGACTGTCAAAAATAAAAGAACCTACCCACATACAAATATAAGAACCTACCCACATACAATTATTAAAGTGTTCGTCGGTACCGAACAGAAACTTTGCTTTTGTATGTGATCCTTTGCTTTTTCGATGTGATACTCAATCTGGTTCGTTTATTGTTTATCTAAATGAATGATTGTATGTGCATTGTTTAGGTTCCTGGAGTTCGAGTCCAACATCGGGGACCTGGTGTCCATCGTGAAGGTGGAACGGAGACGCCAGGCCATGCTCGAGAAGGTAAGGCTTTTTAGGCGTATGTATGGTTAGCTGCATAAGTCGATATACACTTCTGTACCTTGTCAAACGAACGATCAATGTTTCAATGAATGGATAGGCGGTTTCAGATTGACAAGGTACAAATGTGTATAGCTACTTATGCAGCTGACTGTACATTCATTTAGAAGGCACTCACAGGTATTGCACTCAAAACAATTTAGAGAAACCTACTGCCTAAAAACGGCTTTCACAATGTCTGGACAATGGCTACCTGTGAGATAAAAGACATGCTGTCACTGTCTAAAATATAATTACAGAGAGTGACAGCATGTCTTTTACCCCACGGGTAACCATTATCCAGACATTGTGAAACAGGGTCTTAGGATAAGTAGTATTGCTCTTCACAAAGCGAGCAATCAGTACATTAATTCAACGAAATATTATAGTCGTAGTTTGATTTCCGCAACCAACGGCTATTAATGTAACTCTTTTATCCAACAACAAAGGTTCTCTAGAAAAAATGTCTGTGTTTTCATTTGTGATGTATTTATGCTGTGTTTTGTGTACAAACGTCATAAAAACGGTAATTTTTTTGCGTTTCGAAAGCCCTAGTTGACAGTCTCAGGTATAAAACTGACTATTTTTTCTCTTCCAGATCAAAGAGTTCGAGGGCAAGGAGACGGCGCAGCTGGTGGACCGCTACAAGTTCCTGGACCTGTACCCCTGCAGCATCGCCGAGCTCAAGTCCATCGGCTACACGGAGGTACGCCGTCTCTATTGTACAGTATACAGATGGATGGATGAAATTTGGTTAGCTGACACCCTCGATTTACACATAAGCTTCTTTTTATCGCGGAATTCCCACGGGAAAACTTTTTCATGTGACGCTTCGCGCGCCTCGAGGGAATCCTATAGAAAAAAGCGGATGAACCAATTTTGATGAAATTTGGTAAGTATAGAGTTAGCTGACATCCTGGATTTAGGCTACATTTTATCGCGAAATTCCTACGGGATAACTTTTTAATGCGAAGCGTAGCTCGCGGGAACAGCTATACCTTGTTTCACGGGGAAAGACATCTGACAGAACCCTTATTACATTCGAATAAGGGTAGTTTTGATTTGTATCAGATGTCTTTCCCCGTGAAATAAGGTATAGTTACATTATAAAATGTTTGATGGTCTTCAAAGAAGAATAATATACACGTTATGCCGAGCTCAAGTCCATCGGCTACACGGAGGTAACTGGCTCATTTGTATAATATAGGGTTTATATGGTTTTTTTTTTACTTATTTTTTATTACTTTTTAATCTTTTCTTGTAAATGTATGTGTTGTTTCTGTGTTAGAAATAAATAATTTTTCTTTCTTTCTATACACAAAACTGCGACTGTTTTGTCAGTTTTTCAGGGCAAATGCTTGATTACTGTCGCAGGTTTTTGCGATGCGACGTCGCAACGAAGTGTTGTGCATAAGCCCATACTGTCCCGACCGGCGCACCCTGGGCAGTCGGCGACAGAGGCAATTCTAAAGCTGGGTACAGACCGGCCAAACGAACGCCAACGAACGGGTTTCGTAGATCTTCATTGCTGCAATCTGTCCTGTATTATGATAAATATCCATCGTCGGGCGTTCGTTGGAACGGTCTCTACGCAGACAGACGAGGGAAACTGGCCAATCATTCCACCAGGGTGACAAACCCCAGATCTGCTCTAGGTTTTCTCACCGATACGGTTAAAAGAAGACTATTTAGTAGAAGTTGTCCAAATATATTCATTATTGGTTACAGGTAGCGTCCATGTCGAATAAATCCTGGGCTCTCGGAGGTCCGTTGGCGGGTATTTCACCTGAACTAGCAGCTGTTATTCTAGGAAATAAGTAAGTATTCCTGTTCCACAAAAACGCAAAATGACTAGCTAGATCTTAGTTTGATTGATAACCTTTCTTTACTTCATATTCATCAGCTTGTAATCGTCCACTGTTAGGGCCACAACACTCACAATAATAGCCAAGTGTTTTTATAAAAGTGGAACCACCGAAAATACTTTCAGAGACAAATGGCGGACGCGGCCTTTTTTAATTGTCTCACCGTTCAATTGTCGCCAAAATTTATTTATTTAATAATATTTGGAGAACTTACAGCTATGTCACATATCATAATAGGTAAATAGCTACTAGGCAATGAGAAGTTCCCACATGTGGTATTTGACGTGGTAATAGCTAACATTAATATAAATTTGCAGAGATAACGACCCGAACAAGGACATAGCCCGGCCGGACACGAGCCAGATGATCCCGTACAAGCCCAAGATCAACCCGCTGCCCGGCGAGCACCCCATACCCGGTGAGTTAACTATATCTATAATTACGCATATTACACATGGGCCTGCAAAAATAACTACATTTTTAAATCGCTTTTGTTTTCTTATTATAAATTAAAACTATAGTAGTGTTTGAATATAGGGTTACTCAAATCGTCGTGCTGAACACTGAAAAATTCGTAAAAGTTTACCTCCCTTACTCACGTAACCAACTAAAAGTTTCTATGAAGAAGCTTATTTTCACGAATTTTCATAAGTTAAAACAAAAATTAAATTAATTAACAAAAATTTACCAAAATATCGAGCTGACCCATCCACTTCTTACTTCAAATTCGCTTTTACAATAAAAGTAGCAAATTTAAGATTTTACAGCGCTATTATTAAATTTCTTGCCTTTCAATTGTCTCTACATTTCTAAATTGTGCAGTGTAAGACCTTATCCATTAATTTAATATCTAAAATTAACTTACTAACCCCCCCCTTTCCCCCTCCACAGGAGGCACCTTCCCCCTGCCCCCCGCAGCCGCTCAGCTGTGCGCGTGCATGCCGCCGCCCTCCTCCTTCAGGGGTCCCTTCGTGGCCGTGGACATGCTGATGGACTTGTTCAACAGGATCGCACTGCCGGATAAGGGTAAGATGTAATAAAATACCGTTTATTTCAGACCATAGATCCATATGCGGTGTATGTAGGAGCTATAGGTGGTGACCCCGACATGATAAGAATACGTCGAAATGTGCGTGTTTAAAGCGCGCGTGTAAGAGCGTATGCTTACAAGACCGAAAAATACGCTAATCTGAAACGGCTCTTTCTATCGATGACTGAAAGTTACTTGCATAGGATTTAGATAGTTTATAGTAACTTTTTGTGTATGAAAATCGTATAAAAGTAACTATAAGTCATCGATAGATAGAGTTACTGAGACTGCGCGTGCATGCCGCCGCCCTCCTCCTTCCGAGGCCCCTTCGTGGCCGTGGACATGCTGATGGACCTGTTCAATAGGATCGCATTGCCGGATAAGGGTAAGATATAATGAAAAATCTATTATTTCACACCATATGTGGTGTAAGTAGGATCTATAGGTGGTAACCCCGACATGATCAGAACACGCTGAAATATGAGTGTTTGCGCATGTCCGGCTTTTTTAAGCACGCGTGTAAGTGCTTATGCTTATAAGATAGTATACCAGCCGAAAAATAGGCTAGTCTGATACGGCTCCTTATGTCGATGGCTGAAAGTTACTTTCATTGGATTCCGACAGATATATTAGTATTTACTGTAGCTTTTGTGTATTAAAATCATATGACGTTCATTGGAGAGAGAACTGTGCCCCAGCAGTGGAAACGTGATGGGTTGTGATGATGATGAACTATGAAAGTAACTATAACTCATTGATAGATAGAGTAATAGAAACTGCGCGTGCATGCCGCCGCCCTCCTCCTTTAGGGGACCCTTCGTGGCCGTGGTCATGCTGATGGACCTGTTCAACAGGATCGCACTGCCGGATAAGGGTGAGTTTGAGAGTATATGATATAGGTGGTGACCCCGACGTGATGTGAAAACGTAACGTTATGTGGAAGTATGGGCCAGGCGAAATGATACTGTGGCTAACCACTCATTCTACTTGAACTTTTCCAATTACGAGAAAAAATACATTCTTATATGCTAAATCGCCATAAATGTGTTACTTAGGTGTGGACTCATCCATACTACATTGTGACATTTTGTCTATTGCTATTAAAATTTAGAACAAACCATAGAAGGATACTACTACTAGCCTCTACAGTACTATTACCCATTATGTAAGCTTAAATGTAAGAAGAAAACTACCAAATAGATTATCTAATATAAAAATTATTTTTATTTCCAGCGCCCGCCCCCACTCAAGAGAACGGCTGTGACACCAAACTCTTCGACTTAGCGCGATCCGTGCACTGGATAGTGGACGACGAGGGCATCACCACCGTCGCTAGCAAGGTAAATGACTAGGACTGCATGTATTCTGTGGGTGGATTGCAGTAGGCCTATCACGGGCTTACGTGGCAATCGGTCGGTACAACACTAACATATGGAAAAAGAACTGTCACTTTTGGAACTAACGAAAGCCTTACATTTTGACAGTGACAGTTGACGATACGCAACGTAAACGGAGCTCGGAGGTTCGAAAGTCTTATATAATCGCCATACAGGATATTAGAGGGTCATTATATCAGTGAACTTGCCGAAGGCACCCTAAAAGTCCAGTTATCCACCTAATATTATAAACGTGATAGTGTATATGGTGTTACTCTTTTAAGTAGGAAGCTGACATAAGAGATTAACACATATGCTACTTTTTGTCTCGGAATTCCTACGGGAAAACTATTAAAAAGAAGCGAAGCTCATAAGCAACTTAACGCAAAACATTTTCGATTTATTGCCAACAGCTAGTCTTTAATAAAGGAATACTTAAGTGTATTGTTAATATTTGTATGTGTGCGCTTTTTTGGTTTAAAAATAAATCTATTTGCAGTTCTTAAATAAATCTATTCTCTTATTGCAGTCCCGACGGCGGAAGGCAGCCGACGACTCTGACGAGGACGAGCTCGGCGCCGCGCCGCCCGTCAACGACATCTACCGGCAGCGACAGCAGAAGAGAGTCAAGTAGACTAGACGACGAAATTCAATATAACATGTTTCACACCTATACATTATTTTGTTGGATTTTTGGAGAGATTTTGAGAGTATTGTTCTAAAATGTAGCCGTCAACGACATTTATAGTGCGACAAACTTATCTGTTCCAGTGAGACCGAACTAAATTGATCCTGATGAAATGAATGAATGATATCTCATAACTTACCAATGCATTATATATTCATATAGATAAGATGGGTTTATCAAGGGTGAATTACCACTACGGCCAAACTTAAAATCTTATAGAATCAAGAAATATTACACATTTACGTGAGCTCGCACTGGAACAGATAAGTTTGTGGCACTGTACCGGCAGCGAAAGCAGAAGCGAGTCAAGTAGACAAGACTAGAGTAAATTCAATGTGAAACATTTCACACACGTATTTTTTTATCTTTGGAGTGAAACTCTTCCTTTGATTTCCGATGTATAAAAAGGTACTTTTGAACAAATATGTACATTGTTTTCATGGCCTATTCTTGTGTATTATAGAATAATTCATTATTGTTCTAAAGTTATGTCTGTATGCCTGGTGGGCCAAAAGCATGGAAATGGACTAAGAATAATGTTTGTCAATTTGATTTTTAGTTTTTAAGGCAGAATTAAAGTAATTTTAATGAATTCCAAGACAAATTGGCCATTTTTATTCCCCTCCCCCTCTTTATGAAAACAAAAATAAAACAATCACATTAAAAAACTAACTTGATTCTGTTTATTTACTACAACATCTCAGGTTTCATCATCCATAATTTCTGGTAAGTCTCTATCAGATTCCTGATTAAAATACCCTTCAGGTACAACATAGTCTTCAGGTGGCCTCATCGGACCAAACATTCTTTTTACTTCTGTCTTTTTACTATCTTCTTTCTTTTCTGCTTTCTGCGTACTGCTGTCTACTTCTGGTTCACTTCTAGAAGGTTCTGATTCTTCTTCTGAGTCCACTTCTTCTATGAATTCGTCCTCTTTTTGTTTTGTTGGTTGTTTTGCTTTTGGCCGCTTGTCTGAGTCTTCTTTTAGCCGTATTCTGTTGAAAGAAAGATTGTTTTAAGACATTTACATAATATGTATTTGTGTATATGTATCTTGATCAGGAAACCCTAGGACAGAGTGTTGTAGGTCTACATAAGAGGGGCGAATATCCAGAAGTAGAAGTGTAATATTGTGTGATAAAGGTAATGTTTGTAATGCTATTAATGTTGACCTAGTATCAGTACTAGTTAGGATACATATTATACACATTTGACAATAAAACTTTTCGCATACAAAACTACGAAGTGACACCTCTACAACTATCATGAAACATTTTACAGATAAACTATGCCAGATGACAGAAGATATCGAAAATGTTATATTATCATAACAGCTTACCGCTTCCCATAAACCACCGAGTTATTCACTTTGACGGCCATCTTGCTGTCATCTTTCTTGATAAGCGGCGGCAGGTGCGCCGGGCGAGCGAGCTCGGCCAGTCTCTGGGTTTTACTGAGTTCGGCTTTGAGCTTCTGTATCTTCATCTGTAAAGGTAAGGATGTGGGGGTTATGTTTGTGAAAATAGATTGATAGGTAGTCTTTATTTGTACAGAAAAATGGGATAAAAATACAGAACTTATTCCAATATTTATGTACAAAGGGATACTATATCAAAAACATCTAAAATACTTTCTATTTCTCCAAATTCTATATGTAAGTATCTAGTTCAACAAACAAAAATTGCATTTACAAGCCCACCCTTTAAAAATACAGTCAAATATCCCAACCTACGACATTTTCTGGTGCGTAAAACTTTACTATTCGTCAGTAAGTCCGTATATCTGCACTTCTTATTTTACTCAGTATTTTTTTACCATCTATAAAAAAAAGTTAAGGCTGTCACTAAAGCTGGAAGAAAATCAGAATCTGTCAAATCTAGTGAGGGGGGGTTGAGGTATGCGGGGCGTTCTACGGACAATGACATGAAATTTTAACATAGTACTCGAAAACATTAAAGTGAAGACATGCCACTTTGTTAAAAATATACTAAGTAAGTAATATTGTTTTGTGATACGAAAATATTTATTTTTATTTGAAAGTATTTTTAATATTTAATAATTAATTATATATAAAGTCGTACCCGTGCCGATATTTATACAGGTTGTTGCAAAAAGGGTTTAATACTATGCCGAAACCTACGTGTGCAGCATGTTATTGATGTTATTTCTAAGCCAGGAAATGAAATCACAATGTAAAAAAATCTGAAAATATTATCAGAGTTTAATAGTTCAGGGTGTTGTATTAAACTCTGCCCCCGTGTAATAAAAAAAGTATAGTTAGCCGAAAGGGCGTTACTCAGGCGTCACTCTGAAAAACTTTTATCCTACGTAATTTTTTATATTCATGAAAAAAACGCTTCTTCATATAATTTTTTTTTGGTCACGTGACCTTTTAGTTAGACGACCTGTTTTTTTTTGGTGTTTCAAAAGCAGAACAGTAGTTTGCAGAACTCTGCATATACAGGGTGTCACAAAAGGTTACGTAGCTGGCAAAGGGATATGGGGAGGTCACCAGAAAAATAATAACATGTAAGTACCCCCGCAAGGGAGTACATTAGTACAAGGCGAGAGTGTGTATTTTTTTTTTTTAAGTACTTATGTGTATTTGGGATATGATAGAAATAATATTTTTGTTTCTTAAAAACCAAAAAATTTACACCTTGCTGCGCTCTTTTGCTCACTGTAAGTACACCTACAAATATTGCTGTATTAAAAAAAACGGTTTTGTTATAACGATTATAAAAAAAAAGTTATTTTCATGTCAAGGAGTCATTTACCTAATTACGATTTCACTCAACAGCAGGTGAACTGAAAAAATAAGTTCTAGTTCTATCATCACTTTAGATCGCAAACATTGTAACTCCACTTTTCTCGGCGAAAAGTACTCTTTGGTGTCAATAGAAACGTTTTTTGAATTCACATGTTTTCCTCTTTATTCGAAAAAAAAAAAACGGTTTTGTTATAACGATTATAAAAAAAAAGTTATTTTCATGTCAAGGAGTCATTTACGTTTCGTGACTTTTTACTATAGAGACCGAATTTATTTTTCGAGAATTTCCAAAACTTGGAGAACAAAAGTTGTTCAGAATAACCCCTGAGTCAAACCCTTTCGGCACAGTATACCCTTTTTGCAACATCCTGTATAGGTAATATCAGGTTTATAAAAAACCTGGGCCTGTAGAGTGAGACTCGGCATGGGGAGTCATAATTTATAGATCTTTTAGGTTGCAGTGGCGAATGGGCACTGGTAGCCCTGCCCTTTTCTATAACTACACTCGCGAGCAACCAAATCGACTCAAGCCTTCACGGCGCACATATACATTGATTTTCCTAAAACGATAAATGGTAAATATAAAAGTGATATGTCATTCGAAAGCTGAAGAATTAGGCTTTCAATTAAGATCAATACCATAAAAAAAAACTAAGCGCAGATTTAATGACGCATTTTAATTGCCCGTCAGTGTTAATTACCTCATTAGGAATCCACGCCTTGCGCTACCTGATCCCGCTATAAAACCTTTCCACATCCGGTGTACCTTATCAGTCGCTTGTTGCAAGTTGACCGGTACACATCTCGTTGCATTGTATTCCTTGTTTTCGCAAACCCATGGATACCACACCAGAAGAAGCTGCTCAAGTTGTTGCCTTGCTGCAACAAGGGTTAAGTCAGCGAGCAGTCGCTGCCCAGCTCCACTTGAGCCAGTCTGCTGTATCCCGAGTATACAGACGGTTCCAAGAGACTGGTGCCTTCAATCGAAGACCAAGAACGGGCCGCCACCGCTGCACTTCAGAGAGAGACGACCGCTTCATTGTCTCAACCTCGCTGCGCAATCGACACCTTACGGGCGTTGATGTGCAGCAAGAACTGAGACGTGTACGACAAGTGGCTGTCAGCGAGTGGACAGTGAGAAGACGCTTGAAGGAAGCCAACTTGACACCAAAAAGACCTGCATCAGGCCCCAAATTGACTGCAGGCCACCGACAAGCGCGTCTTCAGTTTGCTCGAGAGCATCTCGATTGGAGCATTGCGCAATGGCGGTCGGTCCTGTTTACTGATGAGTGCAGAGTGTGTCTGCATGGCAGTGACAGGAGAGGCCGGGTCTACCGGCGTCCGGGGGAACGATTTGCCCAATGTTGTTTCGCTGAAACAGTAGCATATGGCGGCGGTTCCTGCATGATGTGGGCTGGTATTTCTCTAGAGGGAAAAACCGCACTTGTTTTCGTGCCTGGAGGCGGCCGAGGAGGCGGGTTAACAGCTGATCGGTACATCACCGACATTCTACTCGGTCATGTTGTGCCCTATGCAGAATTTGTCGGTGAAGACTTCGTGCTAATGCACGACAATGCCCGCTGCCACACGGCACGAGTCAGTCGGCAGTTTCTGAGAGAGAAGGAATTGCGCACGATGGACTGGCCTGCGCTCAGTCCTGACCTGAATCCCATCGAACACTTATGGGACGAGCTCAAAAGAAGAGTTCGGGCCAGGAATCCAGTCCCTGCAAGCGTGGACGAGCTGAAGACAGCTTTATTAGAGGAGTGGGACGGCATTCCTCAGGAAACTGTCAAAAAGTTGATAAGGTCTATGAGAAACAGGCTGCAGGCTGTAATTAGGGCAAGAGGGGGCAATACAAAGTATTGATTTAAATAAATAAATTTTTATCTTAACATTTTTTGTTTAATTTGTATAATACGATACCCATACCCTTTTTTCCTAAATTCCCGTTTTTCCTACAATTGCGTTCAGACATCATTTATTTCAAAAATGATGAATGGATTTCAATAATAATGATATCAAATTAAAGCTGACATCTTAAGCTTTTAAATGACATATCATTTTTATTATTTCTATTCATAATTTTACTTGTATTAATGTATGTTTGCGCCGTCAAGGCTTGAGTCGATTTGGTTGCTCGCGAGTGTATAACTATAGGTAATTTTATGGCAATTTAAAAATGGTATAACATTTATCTATTTGAAAAAATCATTAAAAATATACATTACCTATCACCCTAATTTAAAAAAAAAATTCAGCCCTTACTTTAAACTTATAACACCCCTCTATTTCCTTCAGGGGTTAAAAAACCTGTGTATTTAATATTTTCTTATGAGTTTTTTTTTAAAAACTAGGCTCTTACATAGTTGTACATAATATTATGCGGTATTTTATTCCACTTGTAACGCATTAAATTCATAGCTACAGTAAACATTTCATTTTTTTCATGGCGAGATACAGTCGCACTTAACCGCTTTTTTGCAAAGCTTGTTAAATAGATTTAAAAAATTATGTAAATTTTAGATCTTCAATTTTTAAAAATACTTACTTATTTTTAACAACCTGTAGTGTACAGACTACCACATCTTAAAATATATATATTTTTAATTAACTACGGTTTTTGGTTTCAAATAAAACAAATTATGAACTTACTTTTCAACACCCTGTATATTGTGTAGCTTACCTACCATACACAACCGTTAAAATAAAATAAATTACCCCTCAGAATATAAACAGGCTCGCGCTTTGGCATACTGCATTGACCGTATAGTTCTTATTCGGAGAATCTAATAAGTGTCATTATGTGCAATGTTTACCTTTATCTATGCATCTGTAACTCTATAGTAAAAAATGTAAACAAATCGAAAAGGCGAAATGTTTTCTAAGAATTTTCGGCTTTTCTGCATCTAAAATGATTAGAAAATTAACTTTCCATAGCAAATGCATATGTATTATAATACTTGTAGTCATAATTTGTTGATTTAATCAGTTTTTGTGAAATATTTGATAAAAAATAAAATGGCGTGGGTATCGCTCCTAACAGGCCGCCACCAGGGCGACGACTGAAGAAATCTGAAATCTGTCACGGTGTCATCATTTTTAAACCGGAATTTATTAGTTTTTTGCAAAAAAAGTTGACTTCTGGTCCATTAAATCCAACTCTTTAAGGTAACTTTGTTAAGAATTTAATTACCTACACATACATATAAGATTCCATGAAAATGGGCCCTCTGATTTCGAGGGTTTTTTCATAATAAGTCCAAAAATGGCAAAAGACATGGTGTGTTTGCAATTTTTTTTAACATACTTATTATAATCCTGCACCAATTTATAAGCAACTAACATGTTCAGTATACCCTCTGCTACAAAATATATTTTTATCAATGTGATAGAAGCCACCGTTTTTCCAATCTAATCAAGTATATCAAGCCGACTTTAGCATTTTAGCTTTAGGGATCCCCTTAAAACGAATGTAAAACATGCCAAAACAAAAACACAAAACCAACCTTAGTACTAGAGATCTCAGCTTTCTGCGCCATACTGTGTCCCTGCTTGCCCAGACTAGACATGAAGTTGTCTAGACTGTCCCCTTCTACCTCCTCCTCTTGTTTAGGTTTCCCTAGTGCCCGCAGGCGGTCTAGGCCTTTCTCTTCTACGGCTATTTTCTGCTCGATTTCCGTGATCTGTTGTAACTGTGGATGGAAAATTTAGTGTTATTAACGGATCCGTGGTTATTAATTAGGACTGTTGGATGATGGTTCCAGGTATACGGGGGCCGACCGAAGTTGTTTTAGCAAACGTAAAGATGTTTTTTTTTTAAATAAAACAAATAGTATATTCTGTCATTTGTTTCATCTTATTGACCATTACGTAACAAAACATAAGTATGTAAATCATCAGACTTTCTACCAGTTTCACATAGTTCCGCTACTCTCCGCTAGATGGCGCTGCATCAACTTTTCCACGTCATACGTCAGCGGCGCCTCCTCTCTCATTTTTCGTATTTATCTGTTTTAAATCTAAAAAAGGTCAATCATATAACCCAGTTCCACTACTCCCCGCTAGATGGCACTAAATCGACTTTTCCACTTACCAGCCCGTCATAAGTCAGCGGCACTTCTTCCTTCCTCTCCTCCTGCGTGTGTTTCCGTTTCCTCAAGTCCCGTTTCCGCTCGACGGCGCCGGTGCGGTCGAGGAACACGTCGTCGTCCGAGTCGTAGTAGTCGTCGGCGCTGTAGTCGCGCTGCTTGCGGCGGCGGGACTCTGCGGGGGTGTTAAATATTTCCATTAGATATAGGTACCTAGATAGCAGTGTAGGACGCCCTATTGACGATGGACGGGAGTGGTCTGCGTAGAACAGCTGATGCGCTTGGCGAACAATAGAGTGGAGTATGCAGACCTCCATAAGTGGAGAGGACGAAAGAAGAAGAAGGACGCCCTCCGGCTAAATGGGGCGACGACTTGCGAAAGGCTAAAAATATACTGCTTCGGGAGAGGCCTGCTGCAGTAAAGATAAGTTAAAGCGTTTATTTGTTCCACTTACAAACAAAACAAATCACTAGTAATTTAGTTGTCATGTCAAATATCACGGTTCCGCCATTTTCCTTTATGAATCGCTTTAGGTATGAAAGCCTATTTGTAGCTCACTTCTCTCATAACAAAAATATTTCAACAGTACCGCTATTTCACCACAGATGGCGCTTTTAAGCTAATTCGGCTACTCCACAATAAATGTCGTTTATTATTATATTTTGAGATTATTTATTTGTTTACAACATGTTTCCTCACCATGTTTAGCCTGCCGCAACAGCCCAGCCCTGTCCAGACCCCTTAGCATAAATTTTCATCGTGAACGTGAAGTAGAATTCATCGAGTAATTTTGTATGAAAATATGAACAGCGCCCCTGGCGGTCGAAAGCAGAACTAAAATTTCCCTACAAAATTCATCGAGTAATTTCACGTCACGTTCACGATGAAAATTCATGCTAAGGGGTCAGTATCCTGCAAGCCTCCATGGCGCAGGCCACCACAGCCTCCTTCTTCCCCTTGTGGACCAATTCTATTCTAACCTTACTATAGTACCGCTATTTCACCTCAGATGGCGGGGGGCGGCAGACAAGCCCAGGTCGGCGGTGGTGGCTCCGCGGCGGACGCGAGCGCTTTTTATTAGCTCGTCCTTGAGCGCACGCCGCGTCACTCGCACCACGAGAGGCCGAGGCCGCTCCGCCGAGCCGCCCGCCCCCGCGCCCTCCCCGCTCTCACCCGAAGCTCGGCCGGAACGATGACGCGGCCCCACTCGCTCGGCGCTGACTATATCCCGCTCATCAAGCTTGACGCCAAGTTTAGTCGCGACCAGGGCCACAATTTGCAATGGGTTCTCGCCGTTTTCTTCCGGGATTTGACTGAACTCTAGGTCGTTCAGTAGCATGTCCTGGTCTTTCTCCTGTAATTCTAATTTTAAGTCAGCTATCATTTCTTCAAGGTTCTACCTTTTTTGGCATAAGATTTATTTGCCTAATCTCGTATTGCATAGTAACGTTTGGTCAAAGTGTCGTTACGCCGAAAATCGTATGGCATAAATCTCGTTTAGTAAAAAGTTATTTCGCATAACATTGTTTAGCCTAATAATGGTATGGCCAAATCTTGAATAGCCTAATAATGCTATGGCATAGGTTTATTAGGTTTATACAAAGTAATAATATTCGTTTGGCTTTAACTTTGACGGAGCGTCTCCCTACATAACGCAAACTGGTGCCTCGTATTGTTTCCGCTGTTTGGAAAACGCTCCGCTCCGCTTCGCCGCGCTCCGCTTTGGTTTTCATGAACATGTGCACCTAACACACATGGGTCTCGCTTTGCTCGTCGTCGCACCTATTTTTAGGTTTCGATCTCATGGGGTTTGTAATAATTATACTGGTCGTTAACTTTCGATTTTTTGATCATACAATATCGTGATTTTCGGGATGTAGGAGAAAAATACCACAATTTGTACATTTACTACGTACTTAATATATTATTCATTAAGATAACATTACGAGAAACAAGATTATACATAGGTATAGACGAACATAAATTTGAGCAAACGAAACTTAGGTGTTTAAAGATTGTGCCTAAAGAGTTTTAGACGAAACGAGCCTTATGCCACAGAAGTCTTGGCAAAGTGATGGTTCGGCCAAAAAAGTTTAGACCATACGAGTTATGCGAAATGAGTTTTGGTCAATAAAGATTATGCGAGATGAGCGGAACCCTTTCTTCAAGCTTCCCAGTTCCGGACTCTGCCATTTTGGTCTCTAATTCAACTACTCGGGCATCCATTTTAGTCAGCCTGCTATCTGCTTCTGACATCGCTGACCTCAGATCCGACATCTCAGTACGAAATTGTCGTATTTCCTCTCGGACTGCGCGGAGTTCGTTCCTGAAGAGGCGTATTTCAAGGCCCAGCTCGACCTTGGTCTCCTCCGTGAGGTCGCTGGCCGCGGTGTTGCCGGAGACCTCTGCAGTGTACACCACCTCATTGACGTCGGGTTCTACTTGTGAGGGAGCGCCTCTGACCGGGGTGTCCGCCCTGTTGTCCCTAGGGACATGTCGCTTGCATTCGACGCATATCCAGGTGGCGGGAAGCTTGTCCTTTTCAGTTAGACCGAGGCAGGGCAGGTGGTAAATCACCTTGCATTTGTTGCATTTAGCGCCCCCTGTTGGCCCCATGAATTTTCCGCAACCGCCACACTTAGCCATAATTAGTTGTAAGTACAGTTAAGTTGAATATAAGCGTATATTGTAGTACCGCGAGTGGATGCTAGATGGCGCCAAAATATGTCCGATGATTTACGTTATAAATAAGTATTGGGTAGACTTTGGTCACCGAACTGTACCTTGCGTCAAAAAAATGTCAAAATGACCACTTTTTGTTAACAAATTCGGCAATTGTATAAAGTAATTCACTTTTTTCACTGTAAATCGAGCGATTTAACTGTAGATAACAATGTATGTATCTAGTTATAAGGTTAACTTTAAAATACACATATACTATTCACTGTCACGTTCGTTTTTTATTTGTTTATTCAAAATATCCGTACGCAAGTAACGTCTGTCGTAGGCGTCCGTGACGTCAGTGACGTCTACTATGTCACTATTTTATTTCCTCACCATGTTTAGCCTGCCGCAACAGCCCAGCCCTGTCCAGGATCCTGCAAGCCTCCATGGCACAAGCGACCACAGCCTCTTTCTTCTTCCCCTTGTGGACCACTTCCGCCATGACGGGACGGCCGCGAGCGTCGTCTATTGGCAGTTCTACCCTGTGGGTGTGGGAGAAAGGGGGGGATTTGAGTGGCATGAAGTAATAATAATAATATAATAATAATAATTCTTTATTTCAGATATCAAGATCCATATAAAAACACACACAGCATACAAAAAAATAAATAATTAAAAGTACATAAAAACATACTAAACGTAATAATAAGTGCAATGTGTGTAGATCTTATGATGGAAGTAAAGAACGTGAAATGTGTAAGTGTAGAATCAGCACATTTATGGGTATTGATCTAATCTTAGGAAGGCAATTAAAACCTGGTAATAATTATGTACAAAGGTTTTCTTCGAGTACACAAAATTGAATCGAATTTAACAGAATTGAACTAGCTGCGCTTCACTTCGGCCCTTTGCTCCCCAGCGGAGATTGGGAATAAGTAAGTAAGTATGACATAAATATACATGTATGTATTTTTGGATATTATGTAGTTACCTGCATATGTACTGCCCAACACCTCTTTCTTCGCAGTCATAGACCAATTCATGGCCTTCCCTTTCGTAATATCTGAAAAAAATATAAATATAAGTTTCATCAGTAAACGCATAAATATGATTACAATCATTTCAAATTAAGGACAAGGCAAAAGGTAACTCGTATCGTATCAAGAAATGAAAGAACTGGCTTGTGACAAACCGCAGTGGCGGGAACTACACCGACAAGATCATCATCATCATCAGCCAATAATCATCCACTGCTGGACATAGGCCTCTCCCAAGGAGCGCCACAACACTCGGTCCTCGGCCTTCCTCATCCAACCAGGCTAACCACCTAAGGTCGTCAGTCGACAAGACAAAGCTCTTAAATTTAGGAATATGTAATATGCATTCTGTACCCTCTCAAAGTCTTCTTGGGGTCCTCGAGGTACAGCTCCTCGTTGTTGGTGGCTGCGAACGGGTTCTCCGACAGGTCCGTCTCTTCTTCTGCGTCCTCGCCTGCGGGAATATAGAGTTTTGATAATATTTTACTATTGTATGTTCGTGAAATAATCATAATCTATATGTACTGCAACTTCGGACTACTCAGCCCCCGTATTTTGTAACTTTTTGAGAGTTAGCAACCGGTGATAATTGGTATCAACTTAGAGACTTATTAACCGAAAACACCAAAAATCTTAGTGAAAGAAATATGCAAGAAGCCTACCAATATATCCTTACATTCAACATAAACATTTGTGAAATCAGATAAGTCAGTAAAAAGTTATTAATTAATAATGCTCTAAGTTGTCAGCCATTTTATACCAACCAACCCCACTCGGAGTTACATAATACGGGGGCAGGTTTATCCCCCCCCCCCCCCTCTCGAACTTTCAACGAAATTCGACGAAACCGACCTAGTGGTAAAATTTTGTGAAATCGTTTATTAGCGGGTTCCTACGTCTTACAAAGAAAAATTCCTGCAAGTTTCAGGAGGATATGTTCAGTAGTTTAGGGTGTACTTAGAAAAGAAATAATTATTAGGTTGGTCGTGTTTGAAAGCTTTACTGTAAGAGATCCTCTTTGTCCTGATATCCAACTAATGTAGAAGTTTGTAAGTATGTTTCTAACTCTTTCACGTAAAAACTACTGAACGGATTTTAATGTAATTTTTTAACTATGCAGTCTGGAATAACACATAGGATACTTTTTACCCTGGATTTTCCACGATAAAACTTTTTAATCCAAAACGAAGCTGGCAAGCAACACTAAAAAAAAAAAAAAAAAAAAACACGCACTCACGCCTTGTACTAATGTACTCCCTTGCGGGGTAGGCAGAGGTGCATTGCTGCACCCACTTTTCGCCAGAGAAAGCAACACTAGTTATTGAAAAAATCTATTGCTTTGATAGCGTCAAATATATTCCACATACCCATGCCCCAATCAATGCCTTGCTCCTCTCTCTTCCTCTCCTCCTCCAGTCTATCCTTCTCCCTCTGCTCTATGGCCTCCTGGATCATTCTGTCTCGCTCTTTCTTCATCTCCACGGATCTCTGTTTGATCTCTGTCACGGATAGCTCGGATTCGCCTTCGCTGTCGAAGTCTGGGCCCTGAAATGTAAAAATTCATTTTATGTGTATCTTGCCTTCTATTGTAAATAGATTTTAAATGAGTATATCTTTTGTCGAATGCCTATAATTATAAGGTTTCCCTTGGAAATTTCTGAATAATAATTTATTATTTAGAAATTTCCAAGATTCCAGATTGATTGAAATAACTTTAAATTTTAGTTTCAGTTTACAATACAAATACAACTTTATTGAAAAACTAACAACATAAATTACATTACCAAGTAAGAGTAAGCACAATAGGTGGCCTAATGGCTAAAATCCATCTCTTACAGGCAACCTTTGGATTAATGGAAAAGTTATGGAATAAATTAGGAAGGCGTGTATTTTTAATTTGTATTGATTTCTTTCTATATTCGAATTATCCTTGAGGAGCAAAAACTCACCAGCATAACATAAGTCCTCGTGCTCGTCCCAAACTTGATCTGGTGTCCCACTCTAACCCTCGTGTAGTGCTGCGGCTTCACTCTGTCCTTGTTCAGGAAGGTGCCGTGTGTGGAGCCGAGGTCGTAGAGGTACCAGCCGGACGGAGGCTCTCCGTCCTCTGCGAACGCCTTGTATTGGACGACTGCGTGGTGTCTGTAAGGTTTTTTGGGTAACAACTTGCATTGGATATCATAAACATAAAGATAAAATATTATTTTTTGCACACAAACAGAAACAGTTTCACAAACATAGAAAAGAAAATAAATAGCACAATCTGCGGCCATATTACTAAATGTAATCTCTTCCGGACCACCACATATGCTTATGTATAAACTTATGACATGTATGTATGCAATAAATGATTATTAGTGTTTTATAATAAGATCATCTTGTTAACCTGCAGTGTATGCCTTGCTTATACTTAAATAATTAAATCACTATTATCATTCACCTGCACATTATATTAAGATTTCGATCATAAGGAGAGCCACAACACACTCTTATTTTATATACTGAAGTGGGATATCTTATAGGCTGGATGAGAAATGCAAAGACCACAGCATATTATATTTATAGGTTCTCTTTTAGTTTAGGTTGTTAATTAGTTTTAGAGTTTAGTATTTTAATTTATTGTTTGTTTAAATAAAAAACCCATCATAAAAAAATTATGGTGAAAGACAGTGTCTTCTTAGGAGAAGCCTATGTCCATCAAATGCATACTAACTAACAAGGATATTATACAAAAATACAGTCATGTAAACCACAAACCTAGATATAGTAGGATGTGCCATGACGACATCGCAGTTGGCGAGCCTCCCGAACACGAGGTACGGCTTCTGCGTCAGCTTCACCTGCTCCAGGATCATGCCCGACTTCAGCACTTCTAGGGCATACTCCGTGCCTGGAAATTACATTAAGGACATTTGTGTTATCTGCACTGATTAATTTTGATATAAACATAGTATGGCCAATATAGCCTACTAGCTGTTCCCGCGCGCTTTGCTTCGCCTTAAAAAGTTTTGCCCGTGGGAATTCCGGGATAAAAAGTAGCCTATGTTCTTTCCCAGGGTCTAGACCGTGTAGAATGAAATTTGGTATACATATACCAAATTTCATTCAAATCCCTTCAGTAGTTTTGGTGTGAAAGAGTAACGAACAGACAGACACAGTTTCGCATTTATAATATTAGTTAGGATGGCCACTGTACAATAAATTATTGGGCAAGATTATTGTATTTATTATGAAAGCTAATATTTATGGAAGTATAGAAGCTTACCATCAGGACACAACCCAGACCATTTGGGTTCTTTATACGGTATCGGTGTAGACATTTCCTTGAGCAGCAGAGCTGGTGGTAAAGAACTCTTAGCAGAAACACGTTCTTTAGGCTTATCCATTTTGTCATCTTCTTTCGGCTTTGTATCGACGCCTTTCGCTTTTTCAGCCTCATTTTTAACTTTTTGGGGAAGTTTTCCAACACGGCCAAACAGCACTGGCTTTTTAAACTCCGGTTTAGGCGCCGAATCCACATTTTCAGAGACATCTTCGGGTTTTTGGGTTTCCTCCTCCATGGTTTTAGGTTAGAATTTATTTATTTGGTTGTAATATAATGAAAGGTTCGGTTATAGTTTTGTATTGAGGTAAATTAGTGAGATTTCACATTAACATTTTAATCAAAAGCCGCGATAAATAGATAAACGATCGCATCGAAGCAGCATAAAATATCGAAGTGTCACTGTCAACTGCTGTCAATCTGTCAATTGTCAAAATCCTTTGTTTGTTTTAAATTTTGACATTTCTAGGGAGGGGCTGTTGGCAATGGCCAGAAAAATGATGCGTCTGTATCAAGGAACCTTAGGCAGTGGTTCCACCAACGACGAATAAACGATTAATTATCGACAATTTTCTCGCTCAAGAAACGTATAATAGATTTAACATTCCGTGTGAATAAAAGAGATGTATATACAAACTAGAGGTCGCGTTGTGGCGCGGGCTGCAAGCAGCCGCGCGGTGCTTTGATGCTTTTGGTTTAGGTGGGAGACAGTTTTCAGTATGAATTTCAGTTTCAGCAGGGTATTGACTGGAATATACCGTAGCAAATCTTTCTTGCGTTTTGTTACACCTTAAAAACTGTTTTCATTATAAATGTCTTTATTAAAGGGGTACTGATGATTTTATTTCAGGTGGGATTAGTTTTCAGTATGAATTTCGGTTTCAGCAGGGTATTGACTTGAAAAAACCGTAGCAAGTCTTTGTTGTGTTTTGTTTTGGATTAAAAAAATGGTTTTTTCAGTATAAATTTCGCTTTAAAAGGGCTACTGATGATTTCGTTTCAGGTGAGATACAGCTTTTCAGTATGAATTTTGGTTTCAGCAGGGTATTGACTTGAACAAACCGTAGCAAGTCTTTGTTGTGTTTTGTTTTGGATTAAAAACCGTTTTTTCAGTATAAATTTCGTTTTAAAAGGGGTACCTGAAGATTTTGTTTCAGATGGGATAAAGTTTTCAGTATGAATTTTTGTAAGATACGGTTATTAAATTGACCATAACGTATCGAACATTTCATGGGGTTTCGTTTTCCCTTCAAATCTAATTTCAGTATGAATATAGGTAGGTATAACGTATAGGTAGATATAGGAGCATTTAACGTAGCTGAATAATATTTCAGTATGAGATTTGGTAACAGATGGGTATTGACTTTGCCATAATACAACGGATATTTCTGGCATTTGGCTTTACACAAAAAAAAAACTCCACAGGAATGTTAACATTTGCCTTGAAAACTATTTTCATGGTGAATTACGGATTGTCTCACACAAATACGGTAGAGAAACTGATCTATATTGACATTTTATGGTTTTGTAAACTTTTCTTACTTACTTTCGTTAACTTACCGACATAGTTTTGTGTAGAAATATTGGGTTCTTTAACACCTCATAAAAAATCTGAGTCACCTCCATTTGCGCGTTTTTCTAGCTTCTCGATTTACTCTGTCCTGAAGAGAAACTTTCTCATAGCAACGAAATTTACAGGCTTTTTTTGATTCATTCATTTCTTATGTGGGTTTGCTGTTTAAAAGACACAGTAAGTAGGATAAAGTGCGTTTTTTAACATTATAGAACTATACTTTACTTAAATTTAATCCAATATTTTTTTGCATACGTATTATGGAAATATAAACGCGCCCAAACTTACACTTTGTCTTTCTTTTTTATTCATTCAAGATATTTCTTGAATTTGGCTTTAAGTACATGAAAAAACTCCACAGGAATGTTAATAATTGCCTTGAAAACTTTTTTCATTATGAATTACGGATTGTCTCACACAAATACGGATATGATTCGGTTTCGTAAACTTTACCTAGTATCGAGATGACATCGTTTTGTGTACAAATATTGGGTTCTTTAACACCTCATAAATCAGCTGAGTCACCTCCATTCGCGCGTTTTTCTAGCGTCTCTATTATTAGTTTACTCTGTCCTGAAAAGAAACTTTTTCATAGCAACTAAATTTACAGTCTTTTTTTATTCATTAGTTTCTTATGTGGGTTTGCTGTTTAAGACACAGTAAGTAGGATAAAGTGCATTTTTTAACATTATAGAACTATGTTTTACTAAAATTTAATTCTTAATTCGTTGCATACGTATTATGGAACAATGAACGCGGCCAAACTTACACTTTGTCTTTCAAGTTATTTCTTAGCCACAATCGGCTCTCAGGTTATATAGTTGTGTTGACGAGGGTTTGAGTAGTGTTGCCTCGCTTTGCTCGGCTCTCTAGGGTTTGCAGTATGGTGGTTCGCATTGTTTTGCCTCGCTTCGCTCGGCTACTCTTTTACGGTTAGGTTATATATACTTTAGTTGGATTGCCTCGCTGCGCTCGGCTCTTCAGTGGTTGTGGTATGATGTTTGGAAATGTTTTGGCTCGCTGCGCTCGGCCCTCCAGTTAAACAGGCAGTTGGTAATTAAAGTAGTTTAGCCTCGCTTCGCTCGGCTCCTCTCCAGGACTCGGAATGATAGTTTCGGATGTTTTGCCTCGCTCCGCTCGGCTCTCTAGGTTTTGGATTGATGGTTTAGGTTGCTTTACCTCGCTTCGCTCGGCTTTCCACTTCTTAAACGGTACTTTCCCGTAGTTTTTCTTTATTGATTTTAATAATTATGATACACAATGCCTCGCTTCGCTCGAATTTCTTTTCTTTTTGGCAGGGTTACTTGTCGGATGCCTCGCTGCGCTCGGCTGGTTTTATTCTGGTATAGCTTGTAGAAGGTCTATGGCCTCGCTGCGCTCGGCACTTAAACTGTGGTAAAGTTGATTTACATTTTGTATGTTTTTAGGGAAAATATTTTTTCCCCTAAGAGTGGGGTGTTTTTATTTTAAATATAAATTGCATGTTTTTATCTACACAAATGCACCATATACCATAAATCTGTCTGACCACTTCATAGTGGTGAAATTGCTAATGTTGGTTATTTTTTCTACGTTTCTAGGGAAATTTTGATTTTTTCCCTGCAAGTGGGGAGTTTTTATTTTAAATTCAAATTGTACGCATTTAACTACACAAACACGCTATACATTTGAAATCCCTCAGACCATCTCAAAGTGATAAAATTGCATATTTATGTAAATTTTCCCATGTTTTTAGGAAAATTTTGTTTTTTTTCCTTTCAGTGGGGAGTTTTTATTATAAATTAAAAATCTATGCATTTAAATACACAAACGCGCCATACATTCGAATCCCCTCAGACCATCACAAAACGATAAAATTGCATATTTATGTAAAATTTTCCTGGTTTTTAGGGAAATTTTGTTTTTTTCCCTAAAAATGGGGAGTTTTTATTTCATAAGAAAACTAAATGCATTCACCTACACAAACGCGCTCTACAAGACAAAACTGTCAGACCACTCAATACAGGTGAAATTGCCTTAAAACATGTAAAATTTCTCTTTTACAAAATGGCTGCCACTTCATCCGCCATTTTGATTTTTGCAGTTTTCGGAATTTTCCCATGAATTTCACCATATATCCAACCATTTACAAAGAAAAACATCACCCCACCTCCTCCCCTTCTGGGAGATCAATTCACCTCAACTTGAATCGACGTTGAACTTTTTCAAAAATATAATCTCCCGTATTTCTCAGGGTTGCCAGCCGAAAGTGATAAAAATAGTCAAATGTCATTAGTATGAGCCTTTCTGACTAAACTGCATCATTTTTTAAAATCCAAAACGGTTATTTCTATTTTTTATGTTTTTGGGGAAAATCTCAAAATTTACCCTAAAAATGGGGAAATTTTATTTAACTGGTATAGTCTACCCAACAAACTACACAAATGCGCTATACAAGACAAATCTCCCCAACCACTCTAAACATGTGAAACAACCAATAAAAAATCGTGAAAAAAAGTCACTTTTACAAAATGGCCGCCAAAGCAGTCCGCCATTTTGTTTTTTCAACTTTTCGGAATTTTCCCATAAACTGCACCATACATAAGACCGTGTGCAAAAAAAATCATCACCCCACCTGCCTCCCTTCTTGGAGATCAATTCACCTCAAGTTGGGTCGACGTAAAAAAATCCGAAAAAATATAATCTCGCCTATCGCGCAGGGTTGCCAGTCGAAAGTAATAAAAATGGTCAAATGTCATTAGTACGGGTCTTTACGACAAAACTGCATCAAATTTTAAAATCAAAAGTGGCCATTTCTACTTTTCATGTTTTTGGGGAAAATCTCGAAAATTACCCTAAAAATGGGGAAAATTCTTTCACATGGCAACTCTACTCGTCAAACTACATAACCACTCCATACAAGTCAAACCTGTCAAACGCCCCCAACATAATAAAAAAACGCTTTAAAAATCCTCGAAAAAACACGTTTTTATAAAAAAATCTGCCCTCCCCCCGCAATGAAAAAAAAAACATTTTTTGGAATTTTCCCATAAATTTCATCATGTGCTCCACCGTTTACAAAAACCACCATCCCCCCACCTCCCCCCCTTCCGGGAGATCAATTCACCTCAAGTCGGGTCTGACACGCCCTAAACTTTACCTCACTGCAACTCGGCCGCCATTTTGTTTTTTTATTTTTTTATATTTTTTTTATAATCTGTCAGACATTCCGAAAACACCCTCGAAATATAAAAAAATGTATGGTCACCAAAAAAGAGGAGCAAAAAAATTTTTTTTTTTTTACAACTTTTTTTAAAATTTCGGATTTTTTCTCTACTCACCCGAGCACCCTGTACATTTCCCTAAAACATTTTCATATCAAAAAATGGCTCCTTCTGGGAGAACAATCATGTCAGTCAGTCAGTCAGTGGTAATCCAGCTTTATATATTATAATAACTAGAGGTCGCGTTGTGGCGCGGGCTGCAAGCAGCCGCGCGGTGCTTTGATGCCTTCGGTTTAGGTTGGTGTCTGTTTTCAGTATGAATTTCCATTTCAGCAGGGTATTGACTTGAATATACCGTAGCAAATCTTTCTTGCGTTTTGTTATTATGTCTTATAAACTGTGTTCACTATGTTTTTTTTTAAATTAAAGGGGTACTGACGATTTTGTTTGACATGGGAAACAGTTTTCAGTATCAATTTCGGTTTCAGCAGGGTATTGACTTGAACATACCGTAGCAAATCTGCCTTGCGTTTTTTTAGGCCTTAAAAACGGTTTTCACTATGAATTTCTATATGAAAGGGATACTGATGATTTTATTTCAGGTGGGATACAGTTTTCAGTATGAATTTTAGTGAGATACGGTTATTCAATTGACCATAACGTATGTAACATTTTATTTTGTTTCGTTATCCCGTGAAATCTAATTTCAGTATTAATATCTAATAGCTGAAAAATGATTTCAGTATGAAATTTGGTAACAGATGGGTATTGACTTTGCCATAATACACTGACGGGCAATGAAAAGGTTCCACTGAGAAAAGCGAAACGGAAAAATCTAGCTTAATGCCGTCTTCTGCAACATTGACGTACATTTAACAGAGCGTCAAGATATTACCAACTAAAAACTGTAATATTTTGTTCCAATTTTAAATTAAATCTTTGTAAAAATTGGGGTCGTATGGTGTCGGCATTTTGTGAGTGGAATTTTTTCATTGCCCGGGAGTGTAGGTACAACAGATATTTGTTGAATTTGGCTTTACATAAAAAAAAAACTACACAGGAATGTATATTTGCCTTGAAAACTATTTTCATTATGAATTACGGATTGTCTCACACAAATACGGTAGAGAAACTGATCTGTATGGTAATTTTTTGGTTTCGTAAACTTTACCTAGTATCGAGATGACATCGTTTTGTGTACAAATATTGGGTTCTTTAACACCTCATAATTAATCTGAGTCACCTCCGATTATATTCTATTCTATTGTGTGTGGGGGTGTAAGTACCTGCACCTGGCTCTCTCGAGTGGAACCTTTTTGCATATCCCCAAGGTCTAAACTGCCTTCCTATGCTTGGACCATTTCCCACCACGCTGGTCCACTGCGGGTTGGTGGGTTCACATATCTAGATGTGCTAAATCTAGATATGCAGGTTTCCTCACTATGTTTTCCTTCACCGTAAGAGCGATGGTATACATTGTACTTATGTTAAAACAACTCATTGGTACATGTCAGCGCCGGGATTCGAACCCGCATCTCTTGCGTGAGAAGCGGGCGCTTACCCGACTGAGCTACCACCGCTCACGTCCATTCGCGCGTTTTTCAACCCTTTCGATTATTAGTTTCATAGCAACGAAATACACAGGCTTTTTTATACATTAATTTCTTACGTTGGTTTGCTGTTTGAGACTATTTTTTACAGAACTATGGTTTGCTTCAATTTAATCCATAATTGGAACTATAAACGCGCCCAAACCTTTGTCTTTCTTTTTTATTCATTCAAGGTATTTTTTTGCCACAATTGGCTCTCAGGTTATAGGTATAGTTGTGTTGACAAGGGTATAAGTAGTGCTGTCTCACTTCGCTCGGCGCTCCAGGGTTTGCGGTATGGTGGTTTACATTGTTTTGCCTCGCTTCGCTCGGCTACTCTTTTACGGTAAGGTAATATTTAAGTTTTATTGCCTCGCTGCGCTCGGCTCTTCAGTTGTTGTGGTATAATGTTTTGAAATGTTTTGCCTCGCTACGCTCGGCTCTCCAAGGCTATGGTGGTTTGGATTGTTTTGCCTCGCTGCGCTCGGCTCCTCTCCAGGTCTCGGAATGGTAGTCTCGGTTGTTTTGCCTCGCTTCGCTCGGCTCTGAAGTTACATAGGCACTTGCTGTTTATTGTGCTTTAGCCTCGCTTCGCTCGGCTCTTCGGGTTTTCGGATGTTGGTTTCAGTAGTTTTGCCTCGCTCCGCTCGGCTCTCTAGGTTTTGGATTGATGGTTAAGGTTGTTTTGCCTCGCTTCGCTTGGCTTTCCACTTCTTAAACGGGACTTTTCCCGTAGTTTTTCTTTATTGATATTAATAATTATGATACGTAATGCCTCGCTTCGCTCGGATTTCTTTCCTTTATGGCAGGGTTACTTGTCGGATGCCTCGCTGCGCTCGGCTGGTTTTATTTTGGAGCTAGCTTGTAGAAGGACTATGGCCTTGCTGTGCTCGGCTTTTACACTTTGGTATATTTTTACGGAAAATATTTTTTCCTCTAAAAGTGGGGAGTTTTTATTCAAAAATATAATTCTTTGTATTTATGTTCACAAATGCGCCATATACCACAAATCTGTCTGACCACTTGAAAGGGGTGAAATTGCTAATCTTGGTAATTTTTTCTACGTTTTTAGGGAAATTTTGATTTTCTCCCTACAAGTGGGGAGTTTTTAGTTTAAATTATTATTGTTTGTATTTATCTACACAAATGCGCCATATACCATAAATCTGTCTGACCACTTCAACGGGGTGAAATTGCTAATGTTGGTAATTTTTTATACGTATTTAGGGAAATTTTGTTTTTTTTCCCTACAAGAGGGGAGTTTTTATTTTAAATTAAAATTCTATGCATTTAAATACACAAACGCACTATACATTCGTAACCCCTCAGACCATCTCAAAGGGATAAAATAGCATATTTATGTAAATTTTCCCATGTTTTTAGGGAAATTTTGTTTTTTTTTCTATAAGTGGGGAGGTTTTATTATTAATTAAAAATCTTTGCATTTAACTACATAAACGCGCCATACATTCGAATCTCCTCAGACCATCAAAAAACGACAAAATTGCATATTTATGTAAATTTTCCCATGTTTTTAGGGAAATTTTGTTTTTTTTTCCTATAAGTGAGGAGTTTTTTATTATTAATTAAAAATCAATGCATTTAACTACACAAACGCGCCATACATTCGAATCTCCTCAGACCATCACAAAACGATAAAATTGCATATTTATGTATAATTTCCCATGTTTTTAGGGAAATTTTGGTTTTTTCCCTAAAAATAGGGAGTTTTTATTTCATTAGAAAACTAAATGCATCCACCTACACAAACGTGCTCTACAAGTCAAAACTGTCAGACCACTCAATACAGGTGAAATAGCCTTAAAACATGTAAAATTTTTCTTTTACAAAATGGCTGCCACTTCATCCGCCATTTTGATTTTTGCAGTTTTCGGAATTTTCCTATTAATTTCACCATATATCCAACCGTGTACAAAGAAAAACATCACCCCACTTCCCCCCCTTCTGGGAGATCAATTCACCTCAACCTGAATCGACGTCGAACTTTTTCAAAAATATAATCTTCCGTATTTCTTAGGGTTGCCAGCCGAAAGTAATAAAAATAGTCAAATGTCATTAGTATGAGCCTTTCTGACTAAACTGCATCATTTTCTTAAATCCAAAACGGTTATTTCTATTTTTCAGGTTTTTGGGGAAAATCTCAAAATTTTCCCTAAAAATGGGGAAATTTTATTTGACTGGTATAGTCTACCCAACAAACTACACAAATGCGCTATACAAGAAAAATCTCCCCAACCACTCTAAACATGTGAAAAAACCAATAAAAAATCGTGAAAAAAAGTCACTTTAACACAATGGCCGCCAAAGCAGTCCGCCATTTTGTTTTTTCAACTTTTCGGAATTTTCCCATAAACTGCACCATACAAAAGACCGTGTCCAAAAAAAATCATCACCCCACCTGCCTCCCTTCTGGGAGATCAATTCACCTCAAGTTGGGTCGACGTAAAAAAATCCGAAAAAATATAATCTCGCCTATCGCGCAGGGTTGCCAGTCGAAAGTAATAAAAATGGTCAAATGTCATTAGTACGGGTATTTCCGACAAAACTGCATCAAATTTTAAAATCAAAAGTGGCCATTTCTACTTTTCATGTTTTTGGGGAAAATCTCGAAATTTACCCTAAAAATGGGGAAAATTCTTTCGCATGGCAACTCTACTCGTCAAACTCCACAACCGCTCCATACAAGTCAAACCTGTCAAATGCCTCGAACACAATAAAAAAACGGTTTAAAAATCCCCAAAAAAACACGTTTTTATAAAAAAATCTCCCCTCCCCCCGCAATTAAAAAAAAATATTTTTTTGGAATTTTCCCTTAAATTTCATCATGTGCCTCATCGTTTACAAAAAACAGCATCCCCCCACCTCCCCCCCTTCCGGGAGATCAATTCACCTCAAGTCGGGTCTGACACGCCCTAAACTTTGCTTCACTGCAACTCGGCCGCCATTTTGTTTTTTTATTTTTTTATATTTTTTTTATAATCTGTCAGACATTCTTAATACACCCTCGAAATATAAAAAAATGTATGGTCACCAAAAAAGAGGAGCAAAAAAAATTATTTTTTTTTACAACTTTTTTAAAAATGTCGGATTTTTTCTCTACTCACCCGAGCACCCTGTACATTTCCCTCAAACATTATTATATCAAAAAATGACTCCTTCTGGGAGAACTACTATGTCAATCAGTCAGTGAGTGGTAATCCAGCTTTATATATTATAAACTAGAGGTCGCGTTGTGGCGCGGGCTGCAAGCAGCCGCGCGGTGCTTTGATGCTTTTGGTTTAGGTGGGATTGTTTTCATTTTGAATTTTGGTTTCAGCAGGGTATTGACTTGAACATATCGTAGCAAATATTTCTTGCGTTATGTTATGCCTTAAAATCTGTTTTTACTATGAATTTCTTCATTAAAGGGGTACGATGATTTTGTTTCAGGTGAGATACAGTTTTCAGGATGAATTTCGGTTTCAGCAGGGTATTGACTTGACCATACCGTAGCAAATCTTTCTTGCATTTTCTAAGGCCTTACAACTGTTTTCACTATGAATTTCTTTATCAAAGGGGTACCTGATGATTTTGTTTCAGGTGGGATAAAGTTTTCAGTATGAATTTTGGTAAGATACGGTTATTAACTTAACCTTAACGTATCGAACATTTAAGGGGTTTCGTTTTCCCTTGAAATCTAATTTCAGTCTGAATATAGGTATAACATCTATATGGAAGCATTTAACGTAGCTGAAAAATGATTTCAGTATGAAATTTGTTAACAAATCGGAATTGACTTTGCCATAATTCAACGGATATTTCAGGCTTTACAAAAAACTCCACAGGAATGTTTATATTTGCCTTAAAAACTATTTTCATTATGAATTTCGATATCAGCATGTGGGTATTGAAGCTTTTGCCTTTGTTTTGTGGACAATTTTTGGTTTCGTAAACTTTACCTAGTATTGAGGCGACATAGTTTTATGTACAAATATTGGGTTCTTTAACACCTCATAAATCTGACTCACCTCCATTCGCGCGTTTTTCTAGCATCTCGATTATTAGTTTAATCTGTCCTCAAGAGAAACTTTTTCATAGCAATGAAATTTACAGCCTTTTTATTCATTAATTTCTTATGGAGGTTTGCTGTTTAAGACAATTTTTTACAGAACTATGTTTTAATACTTCAATTTAATCCATAATTCGAACTACGAGTATAAACGCACCCAAACCAACACTTTGACTTTCTTTTTTATTCATTCAAGGTATTTCTTTGCCACAATCGGCTCTCAGGTTAAAAAGTCATTTTCCATAGTAAAAAGTCACGTGACCAACATAGTTTCTATGGAAATTGATAAAATTTTTTCGCGAATTTTTAAATTCTGATTTCTTTTTCGGGCTTAGATATACCATGCTGCATATGTAGGTTTCGGCTTAGTATACCCTTTTTGTAACACCCTGTATAGGTAGTTGTGTTGACGAGGGTTTTAGTAGTGTTGCCTCGCTTCGCTCGGCGTTCCAGAGTTTGCGGTATGGTGGTTTGCATTGTTTTGCCTCGCTGCGCTCGGCTCTTCAGTGTTTGTGGTATAACGTTTTGAAATGTTTTGCCTCGCTGCGCTCGGCTCTCCAGTTAAACAGGTAGTTGGTGATTAAAGTACATTAGCCTCGCTTCGCTCGGCTCCCCTCCAGGTCTCGGAATGGTAGTCACGAGTGTTTTGCCTCGCTTCGCTCGGCTCTGCAGTTACATAGGCACTTGCTGTTTTTTTTTTTTTTTTTTTTATTAATTTAAGGACCACATAAAAGATAGTTACATTAACACATTTGATAACATTTGAGTGAAATACAGGACATATGCACTTCTAAATAAAAATGTAGCCACAGCATGTGTAACATTAAAGACCGTTACCTAACTAAAAATAATAACTTAAATATAAAATAAGTATACAGATCACAAAATATTTTGAATAGGTACATTAAAAGTAATGTGTGTGAGCAATTGTCACATGGGCATGAGAACTATATGAGATATGAGTTAGTTTTTTTTTTTTAATATAAATTATATAGATTCTTTATTTATCATGAGCACAGTTGGATAATTTTGAGTAGGTGGATAGTAGTGTGGTAAATGTCGATGCTATGTTTTAAAGTATTATATAAAGCCATTGTGCCTGTTTATTGTGCTTTAGCCTCGCTTCGCTCGGCTCTTCGGGTTTACGGATGTTGGTTTCAGTAGTTTTGCCTCGCTCCGCTCGGCTCTCTAGGTTTTGGATTGATGGTTTAGGTTGTTTTGCCTCGCTTCGCTCGGCTTTCCACTTCATAAACGGGACTTTTCCCGAAGTTTTTCTTTATTAATATTTATAATTATAATACGTAATGCCTCGCTTCGCTCGGCTTTCCACTTCTTAAACTGGACTTTTCCCGTAGTTTTTCTTTATTGATATTAATAATTATGATACGTTATGCCTCGCTTCGCTCGGATTTCTTTCCTTTATGGTTTACTAAACTTGTCGGATGCCTCGCTGCGCTCGGCTGGTTTTATTTTGGTATAGCTTGTAGAAGGACTATGGCCTCGCTGCGCTCGGCAGTCGGCACTTACACTGTGGTAAAGTTGATTTACATTTTGTATATTTTTAGGGAAAATATTTTCTACTCGAAAAGTGAGGAGTTTTATTTAAAAAAATAATTCTTTGTATTTATCTACACAAATACGCCATACACCATAAATCTGTCTGACCACTTCAACGGGGTGAAATTGCTAATGTTGATAATTTTTTATACGTTTTTAGGGAAATTTTGATTTTTTTCCCTACAAGTGGGGAGTTTTTATTTTAATCATTATTGTTTGTATTTATCTACACAAATGCGCCATATACCATAAATCTGTCTGACCACTTCAACGGGGTGAAATTGCTAATGTTGGTAATTTTTTATACGTTTTTAGGGAAATTTTGATTTTTTCCCCCATAAGTGGGTAGTTTTTATTTTAAATTTAAATTGTATACATTTAACTACACAAACACTCAGACCATCACAAAACGACAAAATTGCATATTTATGTAAATTTTCCAATGTTTTTAGGGAAATTTTGTTTTTTTTCCCTACAAGTGGGGAGTTTTTATTTTAAATAATTATTGTTTGTATTTATCTACACAAATGCGCCATATACCACAAATCTGTCTGACCACTTCAAAGGGGTTAAATTGCTAATGTAGGTAATTTTTTCAACGTTTTTAGGGAAATTTTGATTTTTTCCCTACAAGTGGAGAGTTTTTATTTTAAATAATTATTGTTTGTATTTATATACAAAAATGCGCCATATACTATAAATCTGTCTGACCACTTCAACGGGGTGAAATTGCTAATTTTTTCAACGTTTTTAGGGAAATTTTGATTTTTTCCCTACAAGTGGGGAGTTTTTATTTTAAATAATTATTGTTTGTATTTATCTACACAAATTAGCCATATACAATAAATCTGTCTGACCACTTCAACGGGGTGAAATTGCTAATGTTGGTAATTATTTATACGTTTTTAGGGAAATTTTGATTTTTTCCTAAAAGTGGGGAGTTTTTTTATTATTAATTAAAAATCTATGCATTTAACTACACAAACGCGCCATACATTCGAATCTCCTCAGACCATCACAAAACGATAAAATTGCATATTTATGTCAAATTTCCCATGTTTTTAGGGAAATTTTGTTTTTTTCCCTAAAAATGGGGAGTTTTTATTTCATAAGAAAACTAAATGCATCCACTTACACAAACGCGCTCTACAAGTCAAAACTGTCAGACCACTCAATACAGGTGAAATAGCCTTAAAACATGTAAAATTTCTCTTTTACAAAATGGCTACCACTTCATCCGCCATTTTGATTTTTGCAGTTTTCGGAATTTTCCCATTAATTTCACCATATATCCAACCATGTACAAAGAAAAACATCACCCCACCTCCTCCCCTTCTAGGAGATCAATTCACCTCAACTTGAATCGACGTCGAACTTTTTCAAAAATATAATCTCCCGTATTTCTCAGGGTTGCCAGCCGAAAGTGATAAAAATAGTCAAATGTCATTAGTATGAGCCTTTCTGACTAAACTGCATCATTTTTTTAAATCCAAAACGGTTATTTCTATTTTTCAGGTTTTTGGGGAAAATCTCAAAATTTTCCCTAAAAATGGGGAAATTTTATTTAACTGGTATAGTCTACTCAACATACTACACAAATGCGCTATACAAGACAAATCTCCCCAACCACTCTAAATAGGTAAAAAATCCAATCAAAAATCGTGAAAAAAAGTCACTTTTACAAAATGGCCGCCAAAGCAGTCCGCCATTTTGTTTTTTCAACTTTTCGGAATTTTCCCATAAATTGCACCATAAAACAGACGATGTCAAAAAAAAATCATCACCCCACCTGCATCCCTTCTGGGAGATCAATTCACCTCAAGTTGGGTCGACGTAAAAAAATCCGAAAAAATATAATCTCGCCTATCGCGCAGGGTTGCCAGTCGAAAGTAATAAAAATGGTCAAATGTCATTAGTACGGGTCTTTCCGACAAAACTGCATCAAATTTTAAAATCAAAAGTGGCCATTTCTACTTTTCATGTTTTTGGGGAAAATCTCGAAATTTACCCTAAAAATGGGGAAAATTCTTTCACGTGGCAATTCTACTCACTAAACTACACAACCGCTCCATACAAGTCAAATCTGTCAAATGCCCCCAACACAATAAAAAAATGCTTTGAAAATCCCCGAAAAAACACGTTTTTATAAAAAAATCTCCCCTCCCCCCGAAATTAAAAAAAAATCATTTTTTGGAATTTTCCCTTAAATTTCATCATGTGCCCCACCGTTTACAAAAAACACCATCCCCCCTCCTCCCCCCCTTCCGGGAGATCAATTCACCTCAAGTCGGGTCTGACACAGCCTAAACTTTACTTCACTGCAACTCGGCCGCCATTTTGTTTTTTTATTTTTTTATATTTTTTTTATAATCTGTCAGACATTCTAAATACACCCTCAAAATATAAAAAAATGTATGGTCACCAAAAAAGAGGAACAAAAAAAATTTTTTTTTTTTACAACTTTTTTTAAAAAGTCGAGGTTTTTCTCTACTCACCCGAGCACCCTGTACATTTCCCTAAAACATTTTTATATCAAAAAATGACTCCTTCTGGGAGAACAATCATGTCAGTCAGTGTGTCAGTGGTAATCCAGCTATATATATTATAATAAAATAAAATAAAATAAAATAATAGTTGATCACTGACTGTTCACACTGCGCCGGCGACGACTCGCTTTACTAGTTTTATAGCTGAGCGACGAGCTTTCAAAAATAAATTCGCCCAGCGATACTCGCACAGCGACATTCGCCGGCTTCATCATTTTTATAGTGCGGCATTTTTGCACAGGTTTGCACAGAAATGAGCGAGTGGCGCGAGTAATCACTCGTTGCACGTCGCACAACGCACACTCGCTGATAGCCGTTAGAGCCCGGTGACAAAACTATCAAAACAACACTCACTTGCAGCTGATAGTTTATAGTTACCAGTTCACTCGTTTCTTGCTCATCACCGCCGCGCCAGTCGGACCACTGCCTTAAGTAACGAGAAAGTTTTCTGCTAACCACAATAACGCAATAAATCAACGCTAGGCCTGTGTTAGGCAGTTATTATTCTGAGTTTGAAATGTCTGTCATATGATGGTCATATGTTTCTCTTTATATTTTATTTGTGAACGCATTCTTAGTATAAACTTCATTCACAGTTGACCGAATGACAGTTGCTTGAATGAACGAATTTGACAAGTCAAATGAAATCAATCAACCAAACCAACCAACCAAAAAAACGAACGAAAAAATTGATGCGATGGCTAACTGATTGACGGATTGTAATTTCGTGAAACTTTAAAAAAATATAAAAGATAATTGCGATACTAAATTGTGCCCTCCATCTGTGTATTTACTTTCCTCATTCGTATCGTGTGTTTGTTCAGTGAAAAACTAAAATTAATCTACATCTTTGTGTCTGAAAACCTGTGACTGTTGGGTGTTTATGTGTTTTCTTCTTTTATTTATTCTTAATTTTAACCGTTCTGCTACCTCTATACGTGCTGTGCATGCAAGGAGAACTCTCAACTACAGGGAAAACGTTTTGGTAAGTACATTTCTTCAATATCATCCATAAATAATGACTATTTCAAAGTCGACTTCCAATGTTCCAATCATTTTACCTACGTGTAGAATCCAACCTACGAACAGTTTTGCATAGTCGAAGTGGCGGAGCAGGTAGATTTTTGCAAGATTATTATCACTCCGTTGTAGCGTAAAAGTGAAAGCGTTTATTATTGGAAGAACATCGCTGCAACACCACATTTCGCATTGTTCAATATGATCCATTGTTTTGTTGGCACTCTAGACGTCTGAATTTCCATATTTTTTGCATATTTTTAGGTTAGGAATGGAATTAATCTGTAGTATAATAGCCAGCCGTAATAGCTTCCTCACTGGTAACCTGTCAAACCACAAGAGTTCACTGGTGCATATTGTGTTGCTCAGAAAAATTCCCTTGTAGGTAGGTAGTCATCCATCCTTATTTCTTTCTTTTGTGGTCCACGATTGGTGGGTTGTTTGAGTAGTAATATGTGTACAATCAACATAATATATTATCAATTAAATATTATTTACCACCCTAAGCTGTACTATGCTTTATCCTAAGAGTCACAGGTGAATGATAAATGAGCTGAACATATCAATTTTTAAATTTTTAGATTAAGATTAAGTCATTCCTCCACCCCAAGGATGCCTGGAAGAGATCACTTTTAGAGATAGGGCTGCCTATTGCAGTTTTATATTGTGTTATTTCCACAGTATAAAACTGCATATCTATGTTTTGTTTAATCAATAAAGTAATAATCCATTCTATTCTTTGCCTCATCTATCTTTCACCTACAATTTTATGGATCAAACTGTTTTGCAGGTAGATAGGTTTTGGGGTAGTAAGACTTTCTAGTCTAGCCAATATGTTTAGTTGACTGTATTATAATAAGTGCCAATTTCTCCATAGTCGGTTATCTAACCGACAGGGATCAATTTATAAATTAAACATCATCTCCATATAAAATTCATGACAGATGTGTTAAAAATAAATCACTACTCCCTGGTTATGCTCTAACCGACAATGGAGAAATTGGCACTAAGTATGTATAAATAGTATTCCGAGGATCCTGAAGTGGTGAAACACCCTCCCACATAATCCAATATATTCAGCACTTTCGCTAATCTTCTTAGCTGTAATCCTAAAGACCTTGGTTCTTTATTGACACACCTAACCAGCCATATCCCATTCCACGGGGAAAGACATCTGATACAGACAAAAACTACCCTTATTCGAATGTAATAAGGGTTCTGTCAGATGTCTTTCCCTGTGGAATGGGATATAGTATACAATACTATTTTAATAACACTCAACTTCTACCACTGAGCTCTTACTTAGAATAAGTTTGGTCAAAAGATTTGTAACTTTATTTATTTGCACAATGGTTGTGATTAGGTTGAACAATCGGTTTGACAGTAAACAAAATCAGTTTTCACCGTCTTGTTTGTATATTGTTTATCTAAGCATAGGCATCTTCCACGGAGGATCAAAGCTCTCTGTCCTTGGCTTTCCTCATTAGTCCACTACTGACTTGATTAAGATTTTACCTGTCTAAGATTTTATTGCACAACTGGCTGGAAGTGTCTCCAAAACCATCTTTGCCTGGTTCTGCTTTCTTGATATGAACTTATATTTGTCAATTGGTTTATATATATAGGTAGGTTCTTTATATTTGGTAAAATATTGAAGCACAGTATAGAACAGATGGGACAGAATTCATGAATCATAACAATAATATATCAACATGATTGTATGAATCAGACTCTTGTTTTTTAATACACATTGACAGACTTGGCCATTTTAACATTTCATATCTCTTTTAAAAAGTGTTATGTTAGCTTAACACATGGACTGATACAAATTATTTTTTAAATATGTATGCAACCTCTGTGACTTTATAAAGTTTAATATCTCCCATCTTTTACCCATTGTAAATCCAATTTAATAGTGGTGTAATATAAAACAACTTGTATGACTTATAGATTGTTGATTGCTAATGTCTTCAAGAAAGTATGGTAGCTGGTAAGTTATTAAAATTACCCTAACTATCTATCACTACAAGAGGTTTCAAGTTTACTCAGATAACAATACAACCAGTTGTTTGTAGATAAAACGTTACACCTTTTACTACGTCACAATCTTATCAACATTGCCGCAAGGTTCAAGCAATAGATAAAATGGCTTTTACTTTTATTTACGCATTATTAATAAATGTGTTTTGTTTTGATAGCTACCTCTCTTGCTTTCGATTGGAGTGCATTAATTGATTTTATTTATAGACTTTCCGATGGCGTGTACGGTCAGCTGCATAAGTAGCTATACACTTTTGTAAATTGTCAAACTACCTACATAACCAACTGCCATTGTTTGAATAGGCAGTTTGTGAGTTTGACAAGGTACAAATGTGTACAGCTACTTATGCAGCTGACTTTACATGAATGATAGAGGTAAGCGGCACCTTTCGGCAACGGACGCATTGCATTCAGTGTTCTTCATATAAAAAATACACAAGTACGTCCACTTCATCGGCATTGCCGACGCCCCCATACATTTATTAAAATCCCATATTATTATTTTTTATTCATTTAATAGTTTACATTATTGTTCTATTAAATAATGTGACTTAAACCTAGTAAAAGTTTATCTGCACATCAGATTACATTGGTGTTACTTATAAATTAGGTCCAATAATTCCAATATGGTTTGGTCCCATACGTACGATACTGAGGGTAGTATAGATAGTATAGTGCCTTAAAAAAGAGTATTAAGGACACTTGAGGATCGTTTTGTGTCGTTCCTTGGGAGAGGCCTACCCTATGTCGAGAAGTGGCAGTATTATTCTGATGATGCCGATAACTTATAATAATCATTTTAATATTTTAGGTATTAAATAAGCTAATCTTCGTAAAGTACCTATTAAGTGAACACCTTTTCAAACACAACCTTCATAATTATTTAGGAAGCCACACCAATATTTGCTAGTTTATATTCGTTGGTACATAAACCTATATTATGTGTTTGCTTTATATTATCGTGAAGAAACCTTGGTATAACCTTGCTATACCTTCAGGTTTCATTAGAGCCTGGTTGTACTGAAAAGCCCTTTGTTGTCGACATAAAAGAGAGGTTCCGGGGTTGTACGGATGTTTTATTACACCCGACGGAAAAATTCGGATTTTAAATTTTAATTGTTTTAAGCTTAACGTGTAACCACCACCGACATTCAACACAAAAAATAGCATAACTTTGAACGGCTGAACCGGTTTTCATGAAACATCGCTAAGAACACTCGGGGTAACATTACTTACCTATGACCCAAAAAAAGCAAGCAAATCGGTTTAGCCGTTTGGCTGCTACGCTAGAAAAGACAGATACACACAAACTTATAACACCCCTCTTTTTGTCGCGGGTTAAAAAAAAAGCTGCTTATAGTTTTGTTCCTATCCACACGTCTTCCATAGTTTTACGATCGCTACATCATTCTATTCAAGCAGAATTGCACGTAATCACTTTTAGAATTAGGTGCAAATTGCTCTGCCGCCCGGTAAGTAGGTACAGTCGCCGGCAAAAAGTTTGGTTCCCACACAACGGTATTACATAGCGTGTCAGTGTGTCTGAGTGTGGATGTACAGTTGGGTTGACACTATGCGAAGTTGCGAACATGTACTAAAAGCTTAACAATATACGAACAAGATGGTGTGTCACATACAAAAACAAAGCAACCACTGTATAGTCGTTTGCAATAGAATCCAACAATCATGTAAACAAACCAAATTGTCACGATTACTCCGTAATCACATACATTTGACGATCAATTATGAACATAGTCTGATTTCAACGAACGCACCATTGTTTTCACATTATCTTCAACACGATTTAACTTGTATTTATAAGTTAAATTAGTTAAAACATTTGCAACGTAAAAATTTCGAAGTATTTGACAAGCTGTCATCTTAGTTTTTTACTCATCGAACTCTATAAGTCATTGAAAAGTTAGTGTTGTTCGTAATCTGAAGTTATCTTTTATTTTTAATTTAATAAATTATTTTAATTTAATATTATTTGAATACAATAAAATATAATTTTCAAGAGCTTAATATAATTAACCAAAACGAAAAAAGGAAGAGGAAGAAATGAAAAAGCTCGACGGCATTTTAAACACGGCAAGCGATGACACAGTGGTTCCATTTATAATTACGGTCACCGGCGACACTTCTGATAGTGATGATGAAGACGAAGATTTAAATTTGTTTTAATAAACACTTTTTTATATATACCTAATCAGTTTTATTTTATAGTCTATGGCTTATATATTTAATCTAATTAGAACACCATGACATCACTATGGGCATAAACAATACGCTGTCAATGTCAGTCCGCCATATTTGTTTACATGATTGTTGGATTCTATTGCAAACGACTATACGCATTTTGTTTACTGTCAAACCGTTTTAGGTTGAACATAATGACAACCAATGACAAATTGTAACAATGAATAAGGTCACACAAATTTAATAACCGAACCAATTCAAAATAAGAGCTCGTGGTAAAAGTGGGTGTTATTTTGTCGTGACGTTTCTTTTGCACTGGCACTCCATCTTGATCATATATTGTTAGGAAGTCTCTAGGAACGAGTGAATCTCACAGTAATAGACTATTCATCACTACCCATCACGTACTAACTGCTTGGGCACGGGTTTTCTTCTTACTTTTATGGCCTAGTCCACCACCTAGACCCCAACACAAGCAAGCTTGTGCTGAGAGAATTGGCGGGTAAGTGGGCAATCCGACTGTCAGATGTTTTCAAGCCGCCCGAAGGCCTCTGACTAGGCTTAACGACTGCTGCCGAAGCAGCAACCGGGACCCACGGCTTAAAGCTTTAAGTGCCGTCCGAAGCACGGAAGCGCCCAGAAAACAACTACTTGAAATTGGCCACCCATCCTTCATGGTCTGTAATAATGTAGGGCATTTATCCAAACACTAAGATGTCTGAACTTTGTCCATTAGTCAGTCAGATACACAACACATAGACACACAAAAGACGGGAAGACATAACGACACAGTTATACAACGCAATTGTAACTAAGTAAGTAGTAATGCGATAAGGTTTTTGTCATGGGTTCTCCAAAGACAATAGACGTACGTATGTATTGTATGTAGTAACGCTATTAGATATATAGGTCGGAGACACAGTGTAAACAACTTTGACGAAGTAAATAACTTAAAATCTCCTGATAGTTATAAGGAAACGTCATGTCTTGTATTCGGCTAGCGCCCATTATTGGCAATTTGGCACACATTATACATTAACTTCATGAAAATAAACTAGAATTTTCCATCATAATAATGGTACGACCAAAACTCAACAAAAATAATGGTTCATTATATATCGTGGAAGCAAATTCTAAAGTTAATGTAGGTAATTCTATTTACCACGTAAAACCCTGATGCCTTTCGATCACCCTCATATCCATTTTACCCCCATTTTACATCTTAAGAGGTGGTACAGTGTCACTCTCAGGTATGAGGAAGGATACTCTATATTGATGAACGAACGAGAGCAATCGGCACGTTTAATACAACGAGATAGAGTCGTGGCTCGCGCAGCAGCGCTCCTAAACATAGTTTTTCGTCATATAGAGTAAACCCCCTTTGCATGCCACTGAGGGTCTAGTACAGGTTTGTTAGATTGTCGGAAACTATAAAAGTTTACGTTTTACCGCATACAAAGTGGCGCCTCTAGCGGAAACAATCATGCAACTTTTGACAGATAATGTATGCAGACCCTTTAGTACGGGTTTTGCTATCTATGAAAACGAAAAAAGTTTACGTTTTCTCCTGTCATCTGCACACATTCTCTGTAAAAAAATTCATCATAGTTTCCATTGGAGGCGGCACTTAGTATGCGAGAAAACGTAAACTTTTATAGTTTTCGACAAACTATTATACCTGTGCTAGACCTGCAGATGACAGAAGAAAACGTAAACTTTTATAGTTTTCAAAAATTGCAAAACCTATAATGAGCAAACCTATACTAGACGTACTGTAAAGTGGGGAATTTTCTGTCCAGACTTTACTTAACCACGTCCTTTACTTAAGAGACACAGTTATTTAGCTATTAACGCTTCACGCATAGTGCAGTGGTTAGCGTCGCGGCCTCTCAACAGGGTTTCCTGGGATGTGGCTGGATGGAAATTATGCTTAGAATGGAAAACATGTTTTCAACGCAGATTGTTCTTCTTTAGGTAGTTTAGGTGCCATCTACTATCGTAGGTCGGCTATCATTATGGCCACTTGGGCCCGGGAAGTCGCAGCTCAGAATAGCTCTATGGTGGACATATTGAACCATTCAGCGAGGTTCAACGCAGATAAGCTACATTTAAATAATTAGGATGTGTATGTTATCGGTTGGCTTTCAAACGCCTTATAAATATTATCAAATTTTGTTCTAAGCATCCATTAAACTTTTTTTTTTTATAGTGCCACAGCCACCACAGCAATAGATTTTAGGTTCACCATAATTCAAAGTTTAAAGAAACTTGTGCAACACTGTACTGTGGCATATTTCATTCATGAAGTCTCCTAGAATCGTACCTCAAATACACTTTAGTTCACAAGACTGCCTGCTCGTAACCTGCAGTACTAACGCCTGCATAGTCTAGAAGTCTAGACCCAGACCCAGGTCAGGTATTGTACGTAGTATTAATACTTGATGACTTGCAGTAACAGTATAGACTTGGGAAGCTCAAGAGAAGGAATCTGTAAAGGCAATACCATATTGGAAAAGAAGGGTGCTATAAGTTCTACGTCATTGGTTTTGTGTTTGTTGGGGTTTGTCGTGTATATTTCGCAGGCATCTGGTTTAATCTCCTGTTTGATTGAACCGCTAGCCCGTTCATTGGATGACGCTATTCAGTTATATGACTAGGCCGAACGTTGATTGTACAAGCGTCACAAAACGTCCAACTAGTTAGCGGACTTAAAATCAGTCAGGTGGTGAATAAAACAAATATGGCGTCTAACAGCGAACAGCTGACACAAAAAGCACTTGTATTGTTATTTTTTGCAAATAAATTAGCTTTAAAGTGCGTTATTTATGTTAAAATAGTGTGACGACATGGATTTACCTATTATTACACTGCCGGCGGATAGTTTCAAAGAAAAAAATGTGCTGAAACTGGATAATTATGAACAACAATATCAAGGTACGTTTATTGTTATTGCTTAGTTAATTTGTGAGATGAGAGCTTTGAAACATAGTCTTTTTGTTGACTCTTGTCTGGTCATGTTCATCCTAACCAGACATTACAAAGTTGCTATACCATATCCCATTTAACGACTTCGCTGAATAACGTTCAGTCAAGACGTTGGACGTTACAGTCAACCACTTGACGAGTTGTTCTTTAGTCATTCAACTGAGTAGCGTCTTCTAATGAACGGGCTAGCGGTTCAATCAAACAGGAGATTAAACCAGATGCCTGCGACATATATATGTATATCAATCCTATGAAAGGAGGGAACGGTCCACTAAAGTTGCTTAAAAATAAATTATTTTATCTTTTCAAATTGAAACTGCGATATACTGTATATGTATGTAAATTGATTTGTTAAGTAGATTACTTTACTAAGTTATTGGGAAAGAGCGTTCATCTCTAATACAGGTTCTGCGCACTTAAAAGGGATTAGGGACTTTAATATAGGTTTAGACTATTTACTTAATAAAGATATTTTTGATGTAGAATTTTTGATTAAATGTATACAACTTACATGCACCTACAAATCAACAAGCAAAACAATGCTGAGACAAGACATTTTGTTGCAGTTTTGCTACAGAGCATCTGTTTCACATATATTTTGTCTCTTTTCCTTGTATAAATATTATTAATTCAGTAGCTTAAAGTTCAGTGGACGTCGTCTGAAAATAACTTTAGTGTCGTGCGATTCTGAAATTATGACAAAGTTTGTGCTAACTGTGACAGTGGCATCTGTGACGTTGCAAATCCCCACATTTAACTTGTCACTGTCACGAAAATGGTGACAATTTGAGCTTATAATGTGGCAAGTTACTTGGCGACCCTCCTTGCGGGGTGAAAGAAGTGGCGGGGGCGAGGTAGCACGACATGCTACACACGTAGAAAAGTGTGCCCGGATTAATCTCGCGATAGCTTGTAACTATTTCTGACGTAAGTTAAATTTTATTCTATGAGTGTTCCCGTAAATGTCATATTTAGCTTAAAATTTATAGTTTGTTTGACACCATTAAAATTTGGATGTTTACCTTCAGAATATCTACCAATTTGAATTTATTTATGTAAAAGTGTTTTATTTTATAAATCAATTTCCATGTCACTTTCATGTTCACTCTCTGTTTGCACTTGTTCATCGTCGTCGTCATCCTCATCTTCATCATCGTTTTCATTAACTTCAATTATAAATCTAAGACAAAAACCAAAAAACATTATACCTACTTTGAAGTATAATGTACTAGAGTACGCCAGTCATATTGGTTCAGTGTACACTTAACTATAATATTTTATGTTTAATGTACATTAAATTATAAATAAACAATAACATACCTGTCCAATACATCGTCAAATACTCTATCAGATTTATAATATTCGTCTTAATTTTTTATGACATGGTCGTCACAATTTCTCCACTTTTCAGGCGAATAATTAGAGAAAAGCAACTCTAAGTCTTTTATCTCCTTATCTAAGTTAGAGTCAATCGACGTTCTTGCGAGCTCGCCTTTCACGTACCGCCACCCAAGTTCAATAGGATTTAATTCTGGGTGGTATGGGGGTTGGCGAAGCACGATATAACCACCAACCAACTAACCATTTTCTTTCAAAATTTCATCAATTTTGTAATTTTTCTCTGTGTTTTGCTCATTAATTACTTTCAAATTTTGGTTGCTTTCCTAGTTACAAGAACTGACAACTGACGCACTGTCATATGGACTCTTCGTCTTTCTTGTTTACTTTTTCGTATCTGACTGCGCAGTACCAACCTTTAGCCGCATAGCATGACTGATCCGCTACGCTGTTCTACAAGAAGCCCCTATATTGAGACATTATACGATTTGTTGTTTTTAAGATAAGATAAGATAAGATATTCTTTATTTGCACACAAAAATATGGACAACAATACAAAACTTAATCTAACACATATGTACAAATGGCGGTCTTATCGCTAAAAGCGATTTCTTCCAGACAACCTTTGGGTGGAAGGATATTTAGATGTAAAGGGTTGTTTTTAAGGTTATTTTGTTGACGAATTATAGATACCTAATAATAATATTAAAAAGGCCTCAACACTCATCCTAAGACTAATGGTCTCAGGATCAATGATCTCATGTGGGTCGCACTCAAATTATGACAGACTATATAAGACATGTGGCCGCCTCGGCTGCGCGGCCGAGACTGCCGTAACAATGACATGCAGTGCACGCGTTGCCCTTCACCCCTACCCCTCCCGCTACCCGCTGTCGTCTTGGGTACCTCGTCCCCTCCGCGTCTTTCACCCCGCAAGGAGGGTCGCCAAGCAACTTGCCAATCTATAGTTGCTATGATAATTTTCTGTTCCTTGAGAATTGGAAACTACATTTCACCAGTGTTATGTAATCATAATAATTATTATAAATGTTAGTATTGCCTATGTTCAATAGCACTTTTGGGACACATATAAAACCAAAAAAAAAAAAGTCAGTAAAGGCGCAATTATTTTTAAAATATTTCTTCTGCCATAATGATTAATGATGTTAGTCCTGAAAGGAGAAACCTAACTGCGCAGCCAAGTACAATTCTTAGAACTTCAAAGCGTTGTGTTCACGTGTTTTTGTCCCTGAATATTTTAGGGGCTAATCCTGCCTGGACTCGCGCCAAATGTCACATTTAGCATCCAAATAAGGTGTAGCGGTTCAGTAGTCACATGTGTGGTAGGTACACTCAGATGCAATAGTGTTCAACTTTTGATAACATCAATTTCCATATAATTTATAGTCTTTAAATATTTTAATTTTTGAATCCAGATATCAATAGATTCAATCCGTAGTTAGGCAGCCATGTAAAATAAAAATAGCTCCACTTTAACATTTACATGATATGTTTTTTCATTGCTTTGTGAGTGTACTATTATTATTTGAGTAATATTTTTTAATAAATACATATTTGATATCAAGAGCGGTGGTAGATCAGTCGAAGAGCGGTGGTAGATCAGTCGTAAAAATGGTCCAAGCTTAGGAAGGTAGTTTAGACCTTGGGGATATGCACAAAGGTTACACTCGAGAGAGCCAGGTGCAGGTACTTAGACCCCCACAGAGAATAGAATAGAATATTTGATATCAATTAAATAAGACAGTGTACAAGTTGAGGCATGAATTAAAAAAAATAAGAAATCGAAAAAAATATTAATCGACAAAATATAAACCCCTCTCGGTACGCTGACACAAACATTCAAACTTTTACCGTACTTCATTATTCGATTCTCGGAATCGTTTAATCGATTCGACACAGTGAATCGGATCTATATCGATTATTTCACGGGCCGTATTCAGTGCGGTGTAATTGTTTGCGGCCCGGTCTAGTGGCTAGAGTATTTCTTTCTGTTGTTATATTATTTAAATTATTTGGATATTAAACCTTTATAAGGCCGAAACCATTATTATATTGTATGTCAACCTGAACTCTATGGCATAAAGTTCTAAATTTAGAGATGTTTGGCCACTGCCTGTAAAATTAAGGCCTTGTGATGTAGAATGTTTTTGTGATCTAGATTGTGGGCAATAATTATCATGATCAGCAATCGTCCACTGCTGGACAATCTGGACATAAGTCTCTCCCGAGAAGTCCACAACACTCGGTCCTCGGCCTTCCTCATCCAGCCACTGCCGGCTACCTGTCTGAGGCCGGAGGGCGTCCCACGCTGTGCTGGTCTACCCCATCTTGTCCTACGTCTGCGAAAAACGAGGACAGTGAAAACATTTTTCTTAATCCTAATCCTAACTAATATTATAAATGCGAAAGTTACTGTGTCTGTCTGTCTGTTACTCTTTCACGCCAAAAGTACTGAACGGATTTGAATTAAATTTGGTTTACATATGGTCTAGACCCTGATAAAGAACATAGGCTACTTTTTATCCCAGAATTCTCACGGGATAACTTTTTGAGGCGAAGCGAAGCTCGCGGGAACTGCTAGTAATTTAATAATTAGCCAGGTGCTTTCTTTTGAATGTGTTTATGCCTATATTGAGAAACACCACAACTTCTGTCATTCCAGTAAGTAAGTTATCTTTTCTCATCATCATATTGTTTGGTGTTATCAAAATTGACCTTTACTGACGCTTTTACATTTTAATCATTTTATAGGGCCACTTCGCGACTTCGCCTTTCAAGTTGCGACCAAATAAATTATCTTTATGGTTCATTCGTATTTAACACATTTTCTCCTCGTTATACTACACTCACGAGCATTCATCTGAGTCGCTAGCACAATTGTTTCGATCCTCCGTTAACGTTGCGTATCGTCAACTGTCACTGTCAAAATGTAAGGCAAAGTTAGTTCCAAAAGTTACATTTGTTTTTACCATAATATGTTAGGTGGAATTTCACCAAACGCTAAACGTATTTAGTAGCCTGTCATACGTCTGTCAGTACAAAATGTATTTAAAATTTCATTTAAATACGTTTAGCGTTTGGTAAAAGTGACCCTTCGTGTAGATTCGAAAATAGTATCGAATCCTATGCTCGCGCCTCTGGTTCTCTCGAACCTTTCAAATAGAAGATTTGTGCATGTCCCCAAGGTCTAAACTGCCTTCCTAAGCTTTGATTGAAGCCATTTTCCACCACGCTAGTCCTCCGTGAGTTGGTGGGCTCACATAATATTATCTATTTATCATTATTACCTCTAGATGTGCTAAATCTAATGGCCCTTAATATTTAGCAAGATAATTGAATAGTCTTTATCCATATGAATGGATTTGACTGCTACATATATCCAGTAATGCAACAAACAATACACTTTTATAAATAATACACATAGATGGAGTACAACGACATCTTTCTGCTAATTGGAGCGTGCCGCGTCTGCGCCGGACATGTCCGCTCTGTGCGCTGTATTGTGGACGAGGAGGCTTTTGTAAGGCGATTGTATTGCGATCGCGAGTCCGGATGGAAGTGGAAAAGACAAGTTTTTTTAAACAAAAAACACATAAATATTACATTAGGGTGACATGTACTTACCAAAGTGTTAAATCTAGATTTAGTGTCTAATCTCTGCATATATACATTTATGGCATAGATCGAGATTTATCAATAAATCTAGGTTTGATATTTTGGTGCAAGTGGCCCTTAAAGGACTGCTAAACTATATAGTAACAGTATCTAACTGCCATGCAGTCTAGAGGCTATCTATTCTATTCTCTGTGGAGTGTTACTCGCTGTAAGTAAAGTGCCTGCACCTGGCTCTCTCGAATGGAACCTTTGTTCATATCCCAAAGGTTAAACGCCCAAGTTTAACTGGAAGAGAATTCTTTTAAGCATTAAGTTCGCCTATGTAAAAATTTAATTTTATGTGCATTAAAGAATTTAATAATAATAAAAGGTCCTATCCGTCCCCTACCCCTAACATCTCAACAGAATCGTATTAATTATCCAGAATATCTTACAAATGTACGCAGCGCTCCCGTTATTGTTATGTGACTAATATTGGTATATTATATTGTTTACTTTTACATGTAAATATTTTTTTTATGTAGAAATGAGCTGTCGAAATCATCTGTTTTAATGCACTTGAAAAATCACAAGTTATTTTTCATTTTTGTATAAGGATTTTACCGCCGACATACTCATTAGACAATCACATTGTATAAATAACTGTATGATTATGTTAGTAATGTACCTACCTAGTTACAATTCTTTTCAGACGATTTCCCGAACACAAACAAAAATATCTCGGAAAGTCGTAGAACAAAGGTTCTTCAGAAAGAGCCCCAGATTCGGGTGACTCAAAGTCAAATGTTCATCGTATTTAATTTATATTTATAATATAAAATTTTCTGATGAACGTCAATTTTTACAAACTACTCTCCGTTCAGATAAGGGGCTCTTACTATACATCTCTGAAAAACCCTGTATGTTACATAGTTGTCAATATCACTGCAGTATCGATTACACATCGGGGCCTCTAGTACGGGTTTTGCAATTTACGTAAACGAAAAAAGTTTACGTTTACTCCTTCTTCTTATCGTGTCCACGACAAACAAACAAAGTCGCTAAATAATACATGCCCAGAACTGATGGGCCACTGATACTGCACCGCTTTCTCCTGTCATCTGCATACATTATCTGTCAAAAGTTTAATCATAGTTTCCGCTAGAGGCGCCACTTTGTATGCGAGAAAACTGAAACGTTTCCAGTTTTCGACAATCTATCAGACCTGTACTAGACGTACTGTAACGGGAGTGCGTTCGAAACATCCGATCGTATTCTCGATTCGCGTCATCGAGCACGCATTATCGATTCATTCACAATCGGATCCGTTTATGAGGGTATTGTTTGCTCATTGTTTTATTTTATGTGATGTGACAGAGGACTGGGTTTTATGGATGCTCTTGTGTACTTTAGTCTTTATAATAGTAGATAGCCACAGTGAGTTAATAGAATACTAGATCACCGCATTTCAGCGAGTGGAGTGCGAGTTTTTACTCCGTTTGGGTAGTGGCGAGTTAAGTTAAGCGTCCACCTATCATCCACCTATCACGATGACGCTTCCGTTGCGTACGATGACTACGATGCCGAAAGGTGGACGCTTACGTGAATTTGGGCAGAATCTCAACCTAGCTTTAATCGCGCTGCACCATAAAAATTCAAGTCGATTTTCACGGCTCGATCGGTTAAGAAAAACCTACACTCGGCCCTCAGTGTTTCAAAAATAAATCGTATCTAAATTCTGCGCATAATTCAAACATTGAATTCAAATGCGCATTCTCATAAGAATCCAATGTTCTTGTGAGTTACTTGGGACTAACAAACAGCCCTTCTACCTGTGCAATTTGTATAACAATTTATTGTAATACATCGTTTAGTATTCATTGCTTGTAGTCTGTGTCGATGTCGATCATCCACACTCTTGGCCTCAGATCCAGCCGGAGGGCGTCCCACGCTTTCATGTTCATGGTCTCCAATCGAGGATCCTAGAGATTATTTATTTTATTACTTATCGAAAATGCTTTATTTACGAGGTGTGGTGTTGTGGTGCTCCTTGGGAGAGGCCTATGTCCAGCAGTCGTCGATTACGGGCCGATGATGTTGGCTGGTTATTGTTTTTTTGCGGCAAATACGCTATTATCATCCGTAATGCAAAATGGCTATCATCCCATTTTCACCACAGTGCTCTTATTTTGAATTAGTTCGGTTATAAGATTCGCGACTTTATTCATTGGTTGAAATTAAACGGTTTGACAGTAAACAAAATAAGGACCGTTTTTTACTTGGTTTTTGTATGTGACACACCATCTTTTTCGTTCGTGTATTGTTGATCTAAGGTCGAGGGCACCCTAGCTCTTCTGTCATGCTCCTGATGAACCGCCAGGGCTACACTCCAACAGTTCGTTGCACGGGGCTGGCGCGGCGCCAGACGATACCTGGTTATGTCACTCCATTGTCTCCCGGCGTATCTTTTAGGTTCACTAGACATTCTAGACAAATATTGTGAGAGAGGGGTCTTTGACACGAAAACTCTGAACTACGAAGGAAGGAACGCTAACTCAAGCTAATCCAAATGACCCCAATTTAAAAAAAAATAGAAATTGATCAAAATATTTACGTTTTTAGTTGGTACTAGCTGTTCCCGCGAGCTTCGCTTCGCCTTAAAAAGTTTTCCCGTGGGAATTCCGGGATAAAAAATAGCCTATGTTCTTTCTCAGGGTCTAGACCATATGTATACCAAATTTCATTCAAATCCGTTCAGTAGTTTTGGCGTGAAAAAGTAACAGACAGACAGACACAGTTACTTTCGCATTTATAATATTAGTTAGGATTTCATTCAAATCCGTTCAGTAGTTTTGGCGTGAAAAAGTAACAGACAGACAGACAGACACAGTTACTTTCGCATTTATAATATTAGTTAGGATAATCTGATGCACTGTTAAATGAACCTACTTCAGACAAAATGCAGACGGCATCGTTTAGGAATTATTTGGTGACTTTTACCCTGGAAAATTGGGGTCGTTTGCTGTTACGTTTTTATGGGTGAAACTTTATCATTGCTCGCGAGTGTATAACACATAAATAAATGAATATTTGGGGACATCTCACACACGGCCATCCCACCCCAAGCTAGGTAGAACCTGTGTTATGGGTGTCGGACAGCTGATATATCTACACAAATACATAGATAGATACATACTAAATATAAATATCAAGACCCGAGTACAAATATCTGTCTTTGAACGAATATCTGCCCCAGCCGGGAATCGAACCCACGACCATCCCTTCGACCTCCAGTCGTCATTCACACTACATTCACTAACGGCTGGCTAGGCTGTAAGTTACGTATATGAATATGTAAATATATGTAATTAATGCATTACGACACGTGTTGGGAATGCAATTAATTAATTATTTATTATGTAGGTATGTTAATTTGAATAGCCTCAGCCAATGCCTACATCAAGCCGTGGGCAACTACACTAGAGAGCAATGAAAAAGTTCCACCCACAAAATGGCCCTTAATACAGGGTGAGTCTTTCGTAGGTGCATATCCGGGAGTATGTTACAGTTACAGAGCTGTTCATTCTAAACAACTTTTGTTGTAATGACCTTGGGATATTCTCGAAAAAAACATACATACACAGTTTCGCGTAAACAACCAATTTTTGTATGGGGAAGCATCTTTTTTTTTTCGTTATATCCCAAGGTCATTATAACAAGAGTTGTTTAGAATGAAGAGCTACAGAGCTTATACATAAGCTTACACATAACATACTTCCGGATATGCCCCTACGAAAGAATCACACTGTATTTTCGTTTTTAGTTTGTAATATTGTGATGCGCTGTTAAAGCTAAGCATTCACCTATTGGTATCGTACATATCGGACCAAACGAATTGTCATAAATGTATGGAAAAACGGCGTCGGCAATGCTGATGAATTGGGCGCACTTGTGTGAATTTCTATACAAAGAATACTGAATGAGATGCGTCCGTTGCATTGCATACAATGCAGAAAGGTGGACCTTTAAATTCCTTTATAGTTTTTGTTCATATTATTGGATTCATCTTACCGTTTAAATATGTAACGAAAAAATACCCGTCCCATTATTGTTTACGAGGTGGTTTGACATTATAAGTAATAATATTCTTCTTTCTCTTTCACAGGCACATTGAAGAGGGAGACGGAACTACTAGTATCTGCACAAGTCTGTCACCGGTAGCAGTAGCATAGACAACCACCGCCAAAATTATTAAAAAAATAAACATTATTTTTAAAAAGATAATGAGATAATTCCGTTCAAGTGCTCAATTTAAAAATTAACAATAATTGTTCCTCAAAATGGCTAGTGAAATCAACAAACGTCCAATGGTGAATTGATTAGTTTTACAAGTGTTGTTCTAATAGTGATAAAATAGTGGATCGTGTGTTATGTTTGCGGTTTTCGGTTTGTGCGTAACAGCGCCATCTATTGTAGAGTGGCGGCGATGCTAAGCACTTGACGCGATGGAGGCCGGTTTCATACCGGTAGGTGGCGTGGGTGCGGGCGCGACGGCAGCGCCGCCGGCCGTGGTGGCGAATTCGGGAAACGTCATTCGCGCTCCCGGCTTGAAGCGCGGGAAAATGGAGGAGGCCATTTCTGATCGGGTAAGTATTTTTTTTGATAAACAAAGATCCTATACTTTGTAAAATATACCATGAGTCCTATGATGTTTGAGTGACAGATACTTATGCCGGGAAAACAAAGTTTATTTTACCTTTGAACGCGAGGAAAAAAATATACATTACATAGACTAGAATATTGTAACTGGCTATATTATATAATTTGTATATACAAAGCATAATCTGTTTTCAGCCTACGTTATTTTACAGCCTCACGTATTTTTACGTTCAATTGAATTACTTTTCGGTGATCATCACGAGTTCATTCAAGGCTATATAATGGATTTTTATTAAACCGTAAAAGATATAATATGGAATGAATAATTTTATAGTTCAGTCCTACCTAGCTCGTAAAATGACACAAAAGGTTGGTTACGATTATTTTATCGTCATATTTTATTGCTGTTTGACTGACTTCATACCGGTAAATAATTTGCATAGGTTTAGAACCTCTAACACTTAACATACATTTACAAATGTGTTAAGTACATGTTATTTATTTTGTACAATTTGATTGCAAAATTCTTGATCATTCACCATACTTATTTATGAACACTTTATTGTACATTTAAAAACGTAGAATAAAATGAATAATAACATTAACAATTAATAACATAAAAAAGCCCTTAGTTTATAATTAATTGTTATACCTTTAAATTGTGCTGTAAGTTTTCCTAAAATAAAAGAAATAAATAATGTGGTATCTGCGATTTCCACACGAGTTAAACCTCAAGATTACTCGCGAGGGAAAGTGAGGACCCTCGTACACGGTCTTAGCCTAGCAAAAAGTAAGTAGGTACCTATGTACAGTCAGCAAAAGAGATACATATGTATGTATACCATGCTGACACGTTACTAGAAAAATACTCACCCCCGAACTCATATGCCTCTTTGACACTTTAAATTGACGTTGTGATACACAAATTTGAACTTATTGATTCATTTAAATTAAAGAGTCGAAACTCGTGTGTTAAAAACCTTGTTGTAAATTTACAATACGGTCTATAAATTTGAGGGTAAACTTATAGAGATCGTTTATGTGTATCGATAAAATGTTATTTGATTCACGTATCATCAATCCATGAGTCTTAGAATCAAACTGATTGCACTGGGTGGCACACATATATAATCTTTTGTTGCTGACTGTACCTACATATTCCTAGATCTGAATTTCAGAAATGTTATCGCGAGGAATGACATAGTTTTTGACCGGCTACCGCAATGCCGAGTTTGGGCCTATCCCAATTAGATTTAGAGCTTATTAAACTTCGAACAGGAGGGTAAACAAAATTAACTTTTCCTCTCAGGGGCAGCATCACAGAAGCCGATGCTATTTTCAAAACTACACAAACATTTGGAAAAAGAACAGTGCATCGATTATAAGATTCGAAACCTCCGTTTACGTTACGTATCGTCAACTGTCACTGTCAAAATGTAAGGCGAATTCGTTAGTTCCAAAAGTGACATTAGTTTTTTCCATGTTAGGTGGAATTTCACCAAACGCTAAACGTATATTTAGTAGCCTGTCATACGTCTGTCAGTTAGTACAAAATGTATTTAAAATTTGATTTAAATACTATTTTATATACGTTTAGCGTTTGGTAAACCGTTAGTGTAGTTTCGAAAATAGTATCGAATCCTGTGATAGGCCCTGCGGTCTCTACTGGTTGACAGAAGTAAAAGAGGCGATCCCTTTACGTTACGCATATAAATATGTATGTGCGGTGACGTCTACACACACTCTCAGCCGTAGATTTAAACGTCACTATATCCCGATTCGCCATAAATACGGTCCTGTGATTGGTGGAACGCGTAGCAAACGACTTTAACGACGTGGATAACGGACCCGTGCCGCAGGGCCAGTGGGGTCACTCTCTTATTTGAGTGGTGGTGAGTGAGGGTGACCCCCCAGGGAAGTAGGAGAAGGCTCTATAAACGTGTTCCCAAGCCTCTCCTAACCTCTGTGATTGCACTAAACACATAATGACACACACATTAATGTGTAGTTAAGTGCTCTTATCATTAACTGTAATAGTTCACGGTCCGTTTTCTGTTGTTTTCGTGTAAACTGCACCATTGAGAACTAAGAATCTAGATTTAGGGTTTTCCAGCTGAAACTCTGGCAAGAATGGAATAGAATATAGTTTATTCAACGTAAAATTTTACTATAATATGTTGATTATGAAGATTGTGAGTCAACCACCATTTCACGAAGGCTCAGACACTGGAGACAGGAGGAGAAATGGCGAAAGAAACTCCTCGAGCATCTTTTCAACTTTTTGTCGATAAATTATGCGATGTTGTAGAGCAATGTCGCATGTCGTCATGACCGCTTATTGCTGCACATGGGACTCTCATAAGAAGCGCAACAACATTCTGTCTTTGGATTAAATAAATATGTGGGGTAGTTTACATAGGATTAGTTTAATCGTCATCATCACAACCCATCACGTCCCCACTGCTGGGGCACGGGTCTCCTTCCAATGAAGGAGGGGTTTTAGGCCTAGTCCACCACGCTGGCCTAGAGCGGGTTGGTGGAAGTGGTGCGACTGTAGTTTATGTTCCAATAGTAGAATACGATAGCGCTTCACTTTATCTTTATTATCTTACGTCGCTTCTTCTGAGAAAGCGAGTAGTCTTTCTGTCTTCTCTGTGCAGCCGTGAAATAAAAAAAATGCTGTTTATGTTCCCAATATTACTCCAAAGTCTTTCTGCTATTAGGTAATAGGTGTAGGTCAAGTGTAGTTAGTATGTTTAAACTCTTATGGTTCAGTTTTTTTATGGTGTTATTTTTCCATTGCCATCAACGACCCATAAATGTACTGTCAACAAAAAAGATCAAGACCCACCCTATCAATAAAATTAATACCTAATATGTTTCATCGATACATGTATGATGTACTGACAAGGTCAAATTTTGAAGGCGCCTATTACCCGAACTTACCTAAATACATGTCTTTCTCTTTTGCTGACTGTACTTTCTTCTCCGTTCGTCTGTTAAACCAAGGTAGGTATAAAGACTGATCAAAGGAGTACAACCGCACTCTGTCTTCGGCCTTCCTCATTACGAATTAACTGCGCTAATGTGTCTGGGATATCGCTCAGAATAATCCCATCAGCATGTGAAATATGGCGGAAAGGATTTAGGATTAATAAACTCAACCGAGAACCCGTACAAAGTTCACTTATCGCCGTCATATTGCCAAATTCTCCAGAAGAGGTCAACTCAAGCCCCAAAAGTGTCACAGAACATCAAAACAGTCTAATCTCACGAATTAAGCACATAACACTACCACGCAATGCCTCCCACCCGCTATCTATCTCATGTCATTCAGTACTAAACGAATGGTCGTGTGGTACGGCCGTGCGCGACCAATCGACGAACCGCGATCAAAGTTTTCTCCAATCGAGATTAGTTATTGTTCAGTTCCGCGCGTGCTTCCGTGTGCTAATTGGTCTGTGAATCTGTGGTGATTAGTTTTTTTTTCGGCAAAAGAAAGCCGAATCTTTGCAGCCAGTGCGTCAAGTGTTCGGATTTCAAAAGCGTTTGTTTCATAAAGCGGAGGAGTCGGCTATGGTATGCCAGTGCATTTTTAATGTGGTGCGTAGTTTTTGGTTCATGGCTGTGTTCGGAAATTTGCGTGTGTAGGCGGTATAGGTGTCGGGAAGGTCGCCCGATGGCTTAGTCAGATGTTTCCGAACGTTTCAACGTCAAACGTCCATTTAATAAGTCCAATCACGTAGGTTTACACCACTTAGTATAACTTGCTTGCTTAGAACCAAGGAGAACAGCAATATATTTAATTTTGTTTAACTATTTGGGGCAACTCACCCTGAGTAGGTTTTTAACTCCTAAATAATAAAAAAACGTCAACCCTTTTAAAAACATTATACTAACCATTTTATAAACAATACACTTATCTAATCCAGAATAGGGGTCCCCTAAATTTCATATTACACAGATGTCACACTTAATGCTATAAGCATTTTCTACCAGTCGACCCGCATGGCAGATTACAGGAAATCCTTTAATAAAAGCAGGTGGCAGTTTCGCTGTTCAGCCATTATACTCATAGAAGTAAATATACTGTTAGCACTCAATAAACGTTTTTTGGGGTACTGCATGTTAGGTAAAAGGTTCCTATGTCAGCTGAAAGTACCTAAAACTAATTTTATTATTTCACTTACCTATAGATCCCATTTTTTACGTGAAAGAAAAAGCTACATTGAATCCTCCACGAATTTCAAAGGATATAGGTACTGATTTTGATGAAACTTGGCTAAGAACACCCACAACTATATTTTATCTATTCTCCTTATTTTTTGAAGTAGCGTGGACATACATAACCGAGTCAACACATGTCACAAACGTATAACACTTCTACGCATATCATAATAGTTAAATCCTTCCTAACTAATATTATAAATGCGAAAGTAACTGTGTCTGTCTGTCTGTCTGTCTGTCTGTCTGTCTGTCTGTTACTCTTTCACGCCAAAACTACTGAACGGATTTGAATGAAATTTGGTATACATATAGTCTAGACCCTGGGAAAGAACATAGGCTACTTTTTATCCCGGAATTCCCACGGGAAAACTTATTAAGGCGAAGCGAAGCGCGCGGGAACAGCTAGTAGTTAAATAAGCCAATACTTCGAAACAAACAGTGCATTACCATAAACCAAGAACTGCCCATAAGGTCTAATACCACAGCGGGTAAACAGTAGGATATAGTTTAAACAAATACTTGTCCAAGACTTTCTATTGCCTTAGTGGTTTGTGGCGCGGTAAAGGTTAACACGTTAACGGGTTAAGCACATAGAAGGGCCTAGCCTTTTACGTGACAATAGAGATGGGGTCACCTTCTTGCAGATAGGTTCTCCAGCCATCACGGTCAGCCAATGGACGACCGAATGGCGTAGTGGTTAGTGACCCTGACTACTGAGCCGAAGGTCCCGGGTTCGATTCCCGGCTGGGGCAGATATTTGTTCTCAGGTCTTGGGTGTTGATATTTATATTTAGTATCTATCTATCTATGTATTTGTGTAGATATATCAGCTGTCCGACACCCATAACACAGGTTCTGCCTAGCTTGGGGTCGGATGGCCGTGTGTGAGATGTCCCCACATATTTATATTTATTTATTTATAACACGGTCAGGAAAGTTCCAGTGATAATAGCACCAAATTTCTCCTAAGCGGAAAACGCTAGCTTCATGACGACGTCTGCAATATTGAAGTACATTTAACAGAGCATCAGGATGTTACCAATTAAAAACAATAATATTTTGTTCAATTTTTTTTATAAAATGTTTGAAAAAATTGGGGTCGTTTGGTGTCGGCATTTTGTGAGTGGAACTTTTTCATTGCCCGTGAGTGTATTACTAACTGAAAAACGTAAATATTTTGTTATAATTTTCTATTCATTTAAAAATTTGGTCCATTTGGTGTCAGTGGTGGTTGTAAGTGGATTTTTAGGGTTCCGTAGCCAAAATGGCAAAAACGGAACCCTTATAGTTTCGTCATGTCCGTCTGTCCGTCTGTCCGTCTGTCCGTCTGTCACAGCCGATTTACTCGGAAACTATAAGTACTACAGTGATGAAATTTGATGGGAATATGTGTTGTATGAACCGCTACAAAAATATGACACTAAATAGTAAAAAAAAGAATTGGGGGTGGGGCCCCCCATACATGTAACTGAGGGATGAAATTTTTTTTTTCGATGTACATACCCGTGTGGGGTATCAATGGAAAGGTCTTTTAAAATGATATAAAGTTTTCTAAAAAACATTTTTCTTAAAGTGAACGGTTTTTGAGATATCAGCTCTCAAAGTCGTAAAAAGTATGTCCCCCCCCCTCTATTTTTATAACTACGGGGTATAAAATTCTAAAAAAAATAGAGGTGATGCATGCTAATTAACTCTTTCAACGATTTTTGGTTTGATCAAAGTATCTCTTATAGTTTTTGAGATAGGTTGATTTAACTGTAATTTTGCTGCTACGGAACCCTTTGTGCGCGAGCCCGACTCGCACTTGGCCGGTTTTTTTCATTGCGTGTGACTCTTTTACTGGACATAGGCCTTTGCTGAGGAGCGGAAATAAACTCTTTCCTCGGCCTTCCTCATCCAGCTACTACCAGCCCCCTGTCTAAGGTTGTCCAGCGGGCTGGAGGGCGTCCCACGCTACGTTTCCCTGCTAATCTCATTCATTAATACATTCAAATTATGTAAAAACTTAAAGTTTAATATAGTCGACCTTGACAGAGTCAAGTTTGATAGTTTCAAGTTTATCGCTAATAAGAACTAATAACACTATTATGTCATATTTAAGGTTATCATTAACTCTTGAATTGACTGAGGTTTGCATTAATTATGAATAATATATAAATAAACTAATTTATGTATTGGTTTGGGTTGGTATGTGTCCACCAACACGCACTAGGCCAGCGTGGTGGACTAGCCCTAAACCTTTCCTTCATTGGAAGTAGTCCCGTGCTCCAGCAGTGGCGACTCACTCTAATCTGGGTTTCCAATCTCACCATAATTACAATTTCTAGACAACATACACATTTAACCTAACCAAGGTTTAAAACCCCCGAGAGTAAACACTAAAATTCGCATATATATCTTTTGAACGACTAACTCGATTTTGATAAAATATGGCTAAACCTGAATAGGTTAAAATTACCTATGACATAAAAAAAAACAAATTGAAAATCAGCTTAGCCGTTTGGGAGCTACGCAGTCAAATCCACAGAATACACAGGTACATTAAACTTATAACACCCCTCTTTTTCGCCGATGGTTAAAAAGATCCGATTCCCCTATAGTTCCTGCAATTATTATGTGATCTCAAAGCATTTCCTCCAACTTTTTACTAACAAATCTTATAAATAATTGCACTATAAAGTAGGTAGGTATGTCGCAGATATTTTTATCTTCATTACGTTAGCTATACAGTTTAAATACAGGAAGTTATTCTGTCGCCGCTCTGTAGATGGAAATGAAATGAAATGAAATGAAAACATTTATTTGCCTATTTGGTTTAGAAATGGGTTCCTGGCTCCCAAACTAGGATACCCTGTGCTATGGGTAGCCAGGCATCCTTCGTATACTCAGATGACGACAACAAGTAGTTAGGAACTATTTAAAATCTAAATGGTATTGTTGACTGGCGCTATTCAAACTGCAATGGAGGAAGTGCCGTGGCACATAGGTATTTATATATCTTTATTGTAACCGTAATCGTGAAAATTGGTAGCGTGTGGTAGGTTAGGTTAGGTTAGGTTATATATATAAATATATATATATATATATATATATATATATATATATATATAACCTAACCTATGTATTGACGTATATATATTGACATCAAACGTAAATATGTATATATATTTACGTTTGATGTAAAATACAGATTGTTCTTTAAATTTAATTATTAAATATAAAAAAAATATAAAACAAGTATTTATTTTTGAATATTTATTTAAAAAAGTAGGCACTAGCGTAAACAAGTACATAATATTATTTGAATATCTTGGATTTATTAAAAACTGAAAGGACTACTGGTAAAATACATTCTTTATTTTTTCACAGCACTAGCTTAGTGCCTAACAAGTAGGAGTTTTCCTACTGGGAACAGAGTCTAATACTATAATCATTGATACGGCTAGATTTACTTCTTTAACCACATCACGAATCACGACAAATGACATCAGATTGCTATGAACTGTGGCTTTAGAACTAACTATAAAACTCGTGTTAATTACACACAAGGTGCTGTGGGATTTTCAGCCTTGTCGACTGTTGTACTTTATACTTTTTAAGGCTGTGTGTATGTTTTTTTTGTTAATTTTGTGCCTGGAATGTTAGGTTTGATATTATACCTACGCATAAAATACTCTTTATTGCACACAAACAGAAACAGTTTACAAACATAAAAAAGAAAAGAAATAGTACCATCGGCGGCCTTACTAACTACTTACTAAGCCGAAACTTACATGTGCAGCATGTTATATCTAAGTCCAAAACTGAAATCAGAATTTGGAAATTCGCGAAAAAAAAATTTTTTCCATAGTAAAAAGTCACGTGACCAACAAAGTTTCTATGGAAAATGAATGTTTTTTTTCGCGAATTTTGAAATTCTGATTTCAGTTTCGGGCTTAGATATACCATGCTGTGATGCTGCACATGTAGGTTTCGGCTTAGTATACCCTTTTTGCAACACCCTGTATATATATCATTCATCATTCGTCATTTTAAAGTTCATTTTACATTGGTGAGCCAGTAACATCGTTAGTGTAAAGATACTAATGATAAGTAGGTCTGCCCTTGAAATCTACATACGCGATGTGGTTAGAAATCTTACCTTATAATTTTATCTCGTTATGTTTTATGTGTAGTAGTTACAGGTGTAATGTTTCATTGCTTCAATTCAATTATAAACTCTAGTTCTGAATTAACCGCTCTGATATGAAAGAGTGGTGGTATAAGTACTTACACACAACACACACAAACACTCACATCTTGTACTAATGTACTCCCTTGCGGGGTAGGCAGAGTTGCATTGCTGCACCCACTTTTCGCCAGTGTTATGTTAGTCCCAATGTAATAGGGGGCGGGCCTATTGCCATTTTACGGGCACATCCAAGACCCGAGAACAAATATCTGTGTTTAAACAAATATCTGCCCCAGCCGGGAATCGAATCCGGGACCTTCGGCTCAGTAGTCAGGGTCGCTAACCACTACGCCATTCGGTCGTCAAGTATAAGTACTTACTGACCTCCATTTTGAGTTTCATATCATAGAAACTAACCTAGTTCATTGACTCTCCACATGGATGTAAAAAAGCAATCGACCTTCAATATCATATTAAAAATATTACATCTAAACTAAATCATATTATCATACAAGCTTAGTTCAGTGGATGGCATAATGAATATAACACTTACAACGCACGAATTAAGGACGATACGAAGCTCTTAATTGTTCAATACCTATTGAATAACACGCAAAAAACGCGTTAAAAATACCGTCATAAAAACGTTTGTAGCATGATAATGTTGATATTTTTTGTAACATAATAATTATAATTACTTACAGAATATAATGAGGTCTTTGATTATGTAGCCATGTACAGACGGACACGGACAGAGGTGGGTCTAAACTCTTGTATATCGAAGTCATTTGTAAACGTCCTCTAAGCTTAAAATACGATCTATGAATGGGTGTTAGCCTATACCCTGTACTTAACTGCAACTAAAGTCACCGACATAGCCCACCGAGTTAGTAAGCTTAAGTGGCAGTGGGCTGGTCACATCTGTCGAAGAACCGATGACCGATGGGGTAAACGTGTTCTGGAGTGGAGGCCGCGACTAGGCAAACGTAGTGTTGGACGCCCTCCGGCTAGATGGGGTGACGACTTGCGAAAGGTGGCTGGCTATGATTGGATGCGTGGCGTGCTTTGGGAGAGGCCTACGTCCAGAATTGGACTGCTATAGGCTAATGATGAACTGCTAAAATGAATGTGATGATTTTCTAACTTACTAAGAAGAGATAAAACTTACCAACCATGCCGCTTTACGGCTAGCAATAAAGATAAAGCACTAACATGAAGATAGTCATAAATTGAGGGCAGTTAAATATTAGATCATTCTCGTAGGCTAAGAAAAGACTAGGTCATTGAGAATCTGTTCTGTGGAACTGGTCTGTGAAGTTTCGCTTTCTAGATTCGTCGCGCGCTTTCTGGTCCTTTCTAAGGGCTGTTGGTTGACCGTATAAGGCTGGCTCCACACTTGTATCATTACCCCGTATCAGATATCCCTATCGTAGCAATGTCCCTGGCAATCAAATTGTACCTACATGACGTTTTTTGGTAAATAAACTTATTTTCATTCCATGCAACCTTCCTCTTGAAACATTCTATCAATAAAATCCGCATCAAAATCCGTTGCGAAGTTTGCCACGCAGACTATGGAGCATTTACTCTCCTGTCCCCTGTGCCCTTCCACCTGCACTCGGGAAGACTTACTCCAGGCCAACCAGAGTGCTATCAAACCACCAAATGACAAATTTTATTCGCATGTTCACTGACACGAAAGAAGAAGAAGAAGATCGCTACATAGTATAAAACAAAATATTCACATATACATCACAGTTTTTCTGTAGTGTATTTAGCAGCAGTTTTGCGGGTCGCTAGTATTACATAAAGACGTAACGTTATTTACGGTTCCTTAACAGAAATTACTGATGATAAGCTATAGAAATGAACGCAACATAAACCTGTCTTACAATAAGAAAACATAGTAAAATGTTGTAATATGCAAACACTGTCATATAGTATATGCAAACAATAATATATTAGTTAACCATACACAGCCCGTGCTACAAAGGACATAACGGCTATATTTGACAGACATCTGAATGTTACAAGGTCGTATGTTGTAACTAAATAATGAAACGTTTGCCTACTTATTTTCGTGTTTGTGATTTGAATAGATTTTTAGCTAAACTATTATTATTAGCATACTAACCATCAGCTAACGTGATTACAACATTATAGTAGTGAGAATTTGCCAAAAATAAAAACAAAATATAGTTTACAGTTTTCACAATCGTAATGCTACGAGGGCGATACCGAAATGATCGGGAATAGAAATAAGTACAAAGATATCATAATATTATTTACTTTATTGTTTTTCAAAGTAGTCTCCGTGACATTCAATGCACTTTTTCATTCGATTAAACCAATCATTGAAACAGTAATTCCAGTCTGAAGTGGATACTGTCAAAACAGCTGATTTGTAAGCTTCGACCGCCTCTTCTGGGCCGCTAAACCGTTGACCACGTAGCATATCTTTAATTCTTGGGAATGTAAAATAATCATTGGGGCTCAGGCTCAGGGCTATACGGAGGATGGTCCATCAACTCCACGTTTTCCATATTTAAAAACGTTCTTGTTTTGCGAGCGGTATGAGAGCTTGCATTATCGTGGTGAAGGATTATACGACGATTCGGGTTAGTTTTACGAAGTTCTCTTACGACTTCCGGCAAACAAACTGTTGTGTACCAATCAGCAGTAACCGTCCTTTGTTCTTGTAATGGAATCGTAGCCACATGGCCAGTTTTCGATACAAACGAAGCGACCATTTTTTTCGACACGCTGCGTGAGCGAATAACTTTTGTTGGCTTGACCTCACCTTCGAAGACCCAAACTGCCGATTGATGTTTTCTTTCGGGCTCATATGAATAAATCGACGATTCATCACCAGAGACGATATTGTAGACAGCATTTGAACTGCCTCCATTGAACCGTTGCAGAGCAGATCGACACCAATTAACACGAGCCGACTTTTGTTCCTCGGTCAAACGGTGGGGCACCCAGCGCGAAACTAACTTCTTGACACCCAGTTCTTCATGTAAAATGGTTTGAATGGCTGTCATACCAATGCTGAGAGAAGCCCGAATCTGCTCGTATGTCACATGTCTATCTTCTTTTATTAACTGGCGTACAGCATCGATGTTATCTTGTGTTACCGCTGTTTTTGGCCGACCAGTAGAAGGGACTGTGGTAAGAGAGGAACGTCCACGGCGAAACTCAGAATACCAATAGTCGATAGATATATAGTCGTTTTACTTGGTGCTTCAAGTTTATAAATAGAAACAAGCTCGGCGAGACATTGTTCTTGAGATAAACCTCGATGAAAGTTGTGAAAAATTATTGCACGGAAATGTTCCCGCGTAAGCTCCATTTTTTACACCGACTTGTCAAATTCAAATGGTCAATACTCTTTTATTTTTTACTTTTTTTTAAATTCGAAAATGGAATTATGTTTGAAAAAACACTACATTTGATACACCAAAAAGGTTTCACTCTAATTTATTCCTAAGTATTCTATTCCCGATCTTTTCGGTGTAGCCCTCGTATAGCGAGTAATAAAAAATTCCACATAGAAAATGTCGACAATAGTCCCAATTTTTTTTTCACTGGAGCTTTTTCATAGATCGCGAGTGTTTTATAAAGGCTTAAGTTTGTAAGTGTGTATGTTAATAGTTACTCTTTCACGCAAAAACCACTAGAATGATATTGATGAAGATACCGAAAGGTGGACGCTTACCTTGTGACGACGATTCGAGTAGAATCCTCTATTGAAATGATGAGCGTCCAACGACCTTGTTAGACGTTAACCTCATTGCTTATCTGTATCTTTTCATCAGGCACAACATAACCTCTTTAGTGGGTAACTAGGTAGCTTAGCTGTGGAAGCTTCGCATCATGTTCAAAGGGGATTCAAGTTGGAATTCAGCTTTTTTAAACGTTTTCCCATGGGAATTCCCGGATATATGTAAATCCAATTCCCGGATAATATGTGTTGTGTGTGTTGTGTATCCAAGTTGTAATTGTCAGGTTGGATTTTTTTATTTTTTTATAAAAATAGACAGCCGTATCCTGTTGAAATAGTATGAAATATCCATAATTATTTACAAAATGTCTTTATAATATTAGTAGGATGCCGTATTCTTCTAGTTAGTCGGTGAAATCGTAACTTTTCGCTTCAAGGGAAAACCAAAATGGTTAAATAGAAAATTTCTAGTGTTTAAAATGCATTTACAAAGTCTACTACAACTAAACACATCATTACAGGTCTGGTAACGTGTGGTAATTTTATTTACTTTTAAATAAGTGAGGTTGTTATCAGTTATCATAATGATTGTTTGTCTAGAATTACATAATATTTAAATTTAGTTATCACGGCAATAAAACATACGTAAACTGTATTTAGGTTGAATGTTTTATAATAATTGTATGAAATAAAATCCTGAGTGTTTGACTGTATCTATAATCTATGTTTGTGACTTCGTTGACTGAGATTCCTAGTAAGCCTGCCAGCTATACCTACATATTGCTTATGTAGTCCCTGGCTTTACGTAAATTTTGCCTACATCTATTTCAAGGCTCTTATTATACAGGTGTATGCGACCTTAAAGTTCAAGGTGTATTTCGCGTTATGTAAGGTAATAAATGCGTAGTTAATTTAATGGCTAATAATAATAAACAGTTATGTAAGTATTGGAGGAATTTTCCTTCAAGACCTAGGCAGTGGGAATATGAGTCTTTAAGTCGCTACTGGACATAGGCCTCTCCCAAAGACCGCCACGACACTGATTGGCTTATCTCATCCAGCCACTACCGGCTTCCTTTCTATGCATTAAGAATATGAACTCTAGCCTGGTACTCCTGCACTCCCTTGATAGGTAGGCAAAGGTGCATTGCTGCACTTTTCGCACATGCTATAACGCTGTAAGTGCCAACTTGCAAACGCGTGCCTTACCTTATATCTATGATGCTTCTGGATAAATCTGAGTTCAGCATACCTACCACGGGGTGCAAGACGGTCGTGACAAAAGACGTGACATAAATTCAGTGACACTCGCTGACACCGCATGGTCTCAACTGTGAGCGCGACGTAAAACTTTTGCCACGTCTTGTCGTGTGCGTCTTACGTCCCGTGCTAGTTATGGAAGATAAAAACAGGTAATTAAAGTAGGCAGGTACCTAATTCATTGACATAATTACTCTTATAGTAATCACGTAATATCGCCTGAGTTTATTGCGTTTAAACTGTAATGCGTATGGGAAATAATAACATGTCTTTTGTATGTAATTTCTAATTGTATTACGTGTTCGCCGCTAGCTGCGTTGTTTTATTAGATTATTAGATAATTTTCAAGCCTTAGGCGCCATTTTTATACTGTTTTTAATCCTAACTGATATTATAAATGCGAAAGTAACTGTGTCTGTCTGTCTGTTACTCTTTCACGCCAAAACTACTGAACGGATTTGAATGAAATTTGGTATACATATGGTCTAGACCCTGAGAAAGAAGATAGGCTACTTTTTATCCCGGGAATTCCCACGGGAAAACTTTTTTAAGGCGAAGCGAAGCTCGCGGGAACAGCTAGTGTGTAATAAATAGATTGATTGTTTCATCGTTTCGCTAATTCAAGTACCTACCTAGTAGTAATCGGTTAAAGGTAACCGTCCACCTTTCGGCTTCGTACTCAACGGACGCATCGCATTCAGTATTCTTTGTATAGAAATTCACCCAAGTGCGTCCACTTCATCGGCATTGCCGACGCAGATTTTTCATACATTTATGAAAATCCGTTTGGTCCGTTTACCGTTAGGGGGTCTTCCTGAACCATTTCTGTTCTACGACTTTTGGGAAATCGTGATTCATTTCGTTTTAAGTAACAAATAAATTCTAGCCACTACTAACTACATTCATAAACCTATATATTTATATTCAAAGAAGTTGACTAATTAAGTGCAAACATTGCGAAAGCCATGACAAAGTGTAGTGTCAGTGTTGTGTGTCACTGAATGTGGGCAGTGAAGTGAAGTAGGAGAAATGGAGTTTAGGCAGTGAGCCTAACTTTATGGTACAATATAATTATAGATGTGCGATAAGACATAACTTTATCATCAACACTAAACTATATTGGGTTTGTAAATGTATAGATACCTAGATTTGGAGTTTGTGGTCGTGGTTCTGTCAACGTATTGTGTCAGAGTCAGAACCTACGGTTGTATTTACTGTATGGATAATCGATTAAAAGAAATCTAGCTTGTTTTCCATAGTTCCAACGTATTCGTAATTAGCCCTTAGCCATCAAGGGTCGGAGTAGTGAAAGTCTATGTCCAGCAGTGGACGATTACAGAATAATGCTGATATTGAAGATAAAGATACTGGATTTTTGACGTCTACGAAAATTAAGTGTCTATAATGTATACTGGTCAATATCAATCACACCTATGCAATGCATGTAGTAATTTCTAACACCATCATTGTACCATACACCATATTGCACAAGCTTTCGTCCAATGACATATGACAGCTGTCACCGCCTAACCTGCTCTGTCACACTCGTTCAGACAAAGACAAAGATAGCTCTCACCAAATATGAGATAATTAAGTCTTCACGCCTCACGTAATTAACATTAAGCGCGCTCTACACTCGCGCCGCGAAGTCGCGACGTGAATTTACACAGCGGTTCGCCCACAACTGTGTCCCTCCACACTCGCGAAGCTTCGCATTGTTGTTCGCAACTTCAATGAAAATATGTACACAAAACAATGAGTGTAGATACGTTCGCTTCGCGCGTCGCGTACCCTTTGTCGCGGGCCAAAAAACCGACACCGGACGGGAAGCGCCGCGAACCGCGAAGGCGCGAACAACATCTACACTCGCGTTTCGCGTTTTCGCGGGTGTCCGCGGCGCGAGTGTGGAGCGCGCTTTACACGGCCATTGTTGAAGTGCAAATGAAATGTGGAGCTTTTTTTTTGTATTCTATTTGTGTGTTTCGGTGTTGAGCAACTTTTGTGTGACCGTACTTTTGTAGTTATAGTTCGTGAAATGAAATGCTCTATAAGATAGCAGTATTATTAGTAAAAAAAAACTGGTCTGCTTTGAATAAAACGCATTTATCTGTTTTTGTTTCTTCCAAAATCAAAATATGATTTAGATTGTGTAACATAATATTCCTAATTCATTACACCACTCACACATCAATCAAACTAAACACCAAATCATTTCCAACACTAAACAGACAAAACGAGAATTACTTTTTAAACTGCCAGAGGTTAGAGGTCGCTACGGTCGCGTCAAATGTCATTCGCCCGCGGGCATTCGTGCCGAGCGGACGTGTCGGCGCCCCGCAAGCGTTAGCCGATTACATTTACCGTGCAATTTAGTGAAAGTGACTAGATGTGTCTTGACACGAATGAAAGTGTTTATGAGAGATTGTTTGATCGATTTTGCCCGGTTTCGCTTTTAGTCGTGAATATGTTTAACGCTAGATCTTATGTCCGATTGGATAAGCTAGGCTAAATCTGTCACAGCCATACAAGTTACGCCAGATTTGACAAGCGGGCAACGCTGCTCTGGGATTGTTTCTTGCTAATGTTAGCTGGTGGTAAGCCCATTGTTCCAAGCACCTAAAACGTTTACTTAACAATATTATTATGTAGAAAATATATATTTTTGCGATAAAGCCGCCCTATGATAAATAATATTATTATGATTAATTACTAAAGCTAATATATATATGATTATTCAGTGTCAAATTGGACAAATAAATGCAATATCACTCAAAGTTCCCAACTTAAATCACACAACAATCCACAACATCAAACATCCAAAACAAAACGCCTAACGTTCTTTTGCCAACACGTTCGCTCTCGACCGGTCAACTAGGCGCCCTAAAAGGCGCACCGGAAGTGCACGCGCCGCCATATTGGTTCCACCGGAAGTGCTTGCCGGCGCGCGGGAAACCGCAGTGGTTTCGCCTTTTAAGTCGCTAAGTGCAAGTCTTAGATACGTGTATGGCAGTTTGAGTTTGAGGTTAGATTTATCGGTTCTAGTTTGGTGTTTATGGATAGTTGTGGTTGCGAGTTTTATGAAAGGAATGGTGTAGTTTGTTCTTTGTTTCAAGTTGTAATGGTGGCAATGTATCTAGTCCTTATTATTTATTTATTTATTTAATCCTTTATTGCACAAATATAAAAATAAGTGTACAAAGGGTGGACTTAATGCTATAAGCATTTTCTACCAGTCAACCCACAGGAGGTGCAAGAAAATTTTATTATAAGGTGTGCGTATTACACTCACGAACAAAGAAAAAGTTCCATAGAATAGAATAGAATAGTCAATGGCAAGTGGACCTTTTTCCACTCGTGAGCGGTGAGTGTATTATTATAAACGAACTACTAAACTAATAATATACTCGTACAAGTGAACATTCATAGGCTTAATAGCTTTCATTTCATAATTCCATTTGTAATTGATTTCGACGCAATAATCGATCGTCAATTAAAACAACACGAGTTCCAATGAAAATAAAAGTGTGCACGACTTGTACAGTTATTCTTTATGTTAAAACGTTGTTAAGTCTATTGCATGAATGTTGTAACTGTTACATAAGATACATAGGTAATTATGTACCCAATATTATTGAAGAGTTTCTAATGATTGCTTTTAACTACTATTAGCTGCACTCGGGAAGACTTACTCTAGGCCACCCAGAAGGCTATCAAATGGCTTTTCTTTGGTCTAGTCAAATGTGAAAATTCGCATGGTCCACCAACCCGCCTAGGCCAGCGTGGTGGACTAGGCCTAAAACCCTTCCTTCATTGGAAGGAGACCTGTGCCCCAGCAGTGGGGACGTCATGGGTCGTGATGATGATGTTCACTGACACGAAAGCAGAAGAACTACTATTAGCGTTATTTAGCGTAATATCAATCGTAGTATGCACCCCTTGATTAGCCAGTTAAAATAGCTTTAATCAATGTAGCGTAGCTCCCAAACGGCTGCAGCGTTTTCATTTTGTTTTACGACCATAGATAAAATGTTACGCCGAGTGTTCTTACCCTGTATGATATCAAAATCGGCTTAGCCGTTCAAAAGTTATGCGACTTTTAGGGCAAAAAAATTAAACGCAATTAAACCAATTGCTGTTTAGCTTTGAAAGTATAATGTCAGAGCAAGAGATCGTAGATTAAATTATGATTAACTTTTCGATGCAAGCCACCCTTAGGTTCATTTTTACCAAACGCTAAACGTATTTAAAATTGTATTTAAATAAAATCTTAAATACATTTTCAACTGAAAGTCGTTTGACAGGCGACTAGATACGTTTAGCGTTTGTTGAAATTCCAGCTTAGTGTTAAATGTTGGGGTTTTTAACGTTAGGCTACTTCCTAAGATAGGTACCCTGTAAAATTTGAATAATTTGAATACCCCAGCACCACTGCATCACACGTTTATTGTCGCGCAGTCGTCGCGCAACTTTCACCAGATGAAAGGTAGCGCTAGACCAGCTCCAGTGCTATAGTAATCGTGGCGGTCTGGGCTTTCACGACTCAACAGGTATTAGTGCCGATCCGATATGCCTGGCTGTCCGATGAACTAGGGACCGGCTACCGTACCACCACCGACACATTAGCAATTGACAATCCTTAACTGCCAGTTTCTATATCTCTATCTATCCATAACTGGTAGTTACTTTCATACGTTTTTGACATAATCAAAAGTAACAATCTGTCAAAATCGTATGAAAATCGGCGATCGCCTGTCAAATATCTTCGGATACATACAAGTTACGTCAGATTAATCTGACGAGTGACGCTGCTTATGGATTGTTAAGTGGTGGTGGTAACCCTACAGGTATTACTGCCGATATGCCTGGCTGTCTGTTGAACGGGGGACCTCGCAGGAGGGTACTCTATGCTGACGAAAAACGATTGAACGAGAGCTGTCGTGCAATCGGCACTTTTGATACAACGATACGATAGAAGCAGCAGAGGGTTTAGTACAGGTTTGATAGGTTGTCAAAAACTATAAAAAATACGTTTTGTCGCATACTAAGTGGCGCCTCTAATGGAAACTATCATGAAACTTTTGAAAGATAATGTATGCAGATGACAGGAGAAAACGTAAACTTTTTTAGTTTTCATAAATAGCAAAACCCGTACTAGAGGCTCAGCGCTCCGAAACGTTTTTCGTTATACAGGTTGTTGCAAAAAGCGTACACTAAGCCGAAACCTACGTGTACGTGTGCAGAATGTTTTTTTTTCGCGAATTTTTACATTCTTATTTCATTTCCGGGCTTAGATATAAAATGATCCACACGTATGTATCGGCTAAGTATACGCTTTTTGCAACACTCTGTATATCACTCTAGGCATTGGGAAACGTCTCAGTCTCCAACCTCTAAACCTCTCCTCTATATCCACAAGCAGTATTCAATTTAGCTCCACCGACCTTAGAAATTAACAATCCATATATTTTATAAGCAGCTTCGCTTATCTGTCAAACATCTGCCAGATCTATACAAATTGTGCCAGATTTGATAGATAAATGTTCGATGGTAACGTAGCAGTATTGCGATACTGAATAATTTTGACACTATCCACCGAATAACCTACAAGTGTCATAATTAATGAAGTACCGAATAGCACGCCCAATTTCCTATAACTTACACAATACAATAATTTAATATTTACATAAATATTCATAGACAGTTTAATTTACCTTTCTCTTTCACGCTTTCCTCGTAAAGAAAATTGTAGTTGGTATCGAATAACCGTTATATTATATTTCTTCTTGGTATACACTTAATTTATATAAGTAACCACAGAAACAACTAATAAGGGTTAATAACTATGTCTATAAATAAATAACTATGTTAGCATAAACATAAACAAAGCCTTGAAGTCGAACATACCATACCATAGCTGACTATACTCCAAAAAATAATATAAGCTAAACTTAAACTAAAGCGGATCAGTTATCCTGAAACTCAAAGTTTCAACGTTAACGCGATAGATCTTAAAATCAAAGTCATCAGCTGACTTACCTGCTACCACCCCCGACAAATTCGCAGCATCTGTCAAACATCTGTCACACAAATGACTGAGATAGTTTGGACAAATAAGCGATTTTGATTAATGATTGTTGATTGTTAATGTGTTGGTGGTAGTACGGTAGCAGTATTCTCATCTCACCTTGTTTTTAATTAGCAGTAAAATAGCAGTGATAATTCACAGTGACCGTGATTGTTAACGAAAACAACAGGAAATGTAATTAATAGCGTCAAGAGCAAGGATATAATTACGTTTCTGCAGTTTTCTGAGCAGCCTACAAATTGACAAGCAGTTAATAACTGTCAACGGTTACTAATGCTGTTATTTCGACAATAGCAGTTATTTACGTGCGCAAACAAATCTAAAAAGTGACATCTGTGAAACAGTGTTTGAAAATCGAACGTTATATCAAATTAACGATGAGAAAATAAGTGCAATGTGAAAATCCAATATGTGTGAAGTGTTGTCCAGTTAATAGTTGACAAAAATAACGTTATTTACAACGTTGCGTTATAGCGTTGTGGCGTACAACGATGCGATCATGGCGTTTATCGGACCGCGGAACAGTGCGCCTGTCATCAAGGACAGCCTGCACACGCCCGCTTATGAGGTGAGTTTATTGTTATTATCTTATTATAAGTTTGTTAACATCTCGAGAATATACCTAACTAATACAATGAGTAATAACGATAGGAAATGAAACTAATATGTCTTCGGAAGAGCTGGTTCTTAGTAACGACCGTCGTTCCGATGAAAATTGCGATGAAAATTTGCAATTATAGTATTTGTACAATTCTGTAGAGTACAGTAGCGACTTATGGTGGCTTGTACAACAAAGTTAAGTAAAATTAAATCTATGACCTCTTGCTCTGACATTATACTGTCAGAGCAAGAGACAAACAATTTAGTTTCGATTAACTTTGTTGTGCAAGCCACCCTTAGTGCCAATTTCGTCATAGTGGGTTAGAGCATAGCCAGGGATTATAGCTTGACTTTTGACACATCTGTCAAGATTTTTTATATGGGGATGACGTATATTGATTAACCTTTCCCTGGTTACGATCTAACCGACTATGGAGAAATGGGAGCTTACTCTCGAACAAATAAACGTTTTTATGCGTAATAGCGTGACGTTTTTTTTATAAATTATTATCTACGTTATTTAAAATAGCTGTGTTCCGTGTAACTGTGCTGTAAATGGAGGTCGGACATTGCTCATGAACTTTGTGGTTTAAATGTGTAAGTTGTGTTATGAGTGGATTACTTTACGGATTTCTCGCTCAATGACCTTTTGATTTCAACGATGAAAAATTACCTACAGCCTGTTTTTTAATCTCAGATACATACTTTATAATTATTTATGTACTAACGTAACTAGAGAGGACAACGTCACTTCACTATTTGTATTACGAGTTTAAGCTAATCGGCTGTAACTGACTTCATAGAACGAACTCTCTTAATGTTATAACTAACATCCCTCAATGACTATTAGTGGTTAAATCAGACCGTATTAAATAAACAAAAACCAAGTGAAAAATAAGCTAAATTATGCAATGAGCTCATTGTATAAAATAGATGATTGCTCGCCATTTGTTCTGACGCGACGTCCCACAATTGACGGTAAAGCGGCGTGGGCGCCGTTTTACTGACATTGTCATTATAGTCGCGTCATGAAGCCCACTGCTGGACTGTCCTAAGGCCGGTGTCAAAGTTTGTTCAGTTTGATGGGATATAACGAAAAAAAAAACTGCTGCTTCCCCATACAAAAAGTGGTTGTTTACGTGACACTGTGTATGTGGAGTAGATAATCTTTTTCGGGAATATCCCAAGGTATCATCATAACAAAAGTTGTCCAGAATAAAAAGCTCTGTGACAATCTTCCGGATGTTATGACCTATGAAAGACTCACCCTGTATATTGGTAATTTTAAAGTAACTCGTCAAATAATGTTTTGATTATGATAATAATTGATAATGTGCTGTACATTTTTTGTGTGTGTTGCCTTGACGATGTACGAAAATAGTAAAAAACATATTTAAGGTCACAGAGTAATGAAATTGTATAGACAACGCCGTGCCGCCCCAGAGTAAACTTATTAGAGCTAGTATTATAATTAGCAGCCTATGTTATGTATGTTAGTTTCGCTCCACCTTAGTTAGTTTCTTTTTTCCCCCGATTTATTTTGGCAGTTTTCGCCACCGTTAGGTACGGCCAGGTGCAGAGAAACCTGACCCTCCTCTCATTGTAACAATGCTTCTGAGGGGGCACTTTCAATAAAAATACAAACGGTACGAGTGTGGCTGGTGATTTCTCTACAGTTTAAATACTCTGTATGCTCTGCACTAAGATGAATTGTTCGAATTTTACCCACTGCGGGGCAAAAACCTCTCAGCTGAAAACATACTGGCAAGTTCTGCTTGTTAGTTTTATCACGCTTCCTTGTTATTAAATTGACAAATTAATGTCTTAATTATCCTTAGTAGTGGGTTGTTTTTTTAAGTAAGGCTATCGGGGGGCGGTCAGATATCTGTATAGTAGGAAAATAACAGACGAAGGATTTCAGAAAGCAAACAGACAGTCTAATACATTGTATTAAGATTAGATTAGATCTCTGCATTTCGGCGATTGAGTAATACAACAGCGGGGGTACTTAGAAACTCATAACTTATAATGTTGTAATTAGTGCTGGCTCTCGATAGTCGATAGCCTATCGATAGTTGAATGTGTTTCGATAGTCTATCAATAGTTTCGATGCTATTTATAAACAACAATCCTATCGATGTTGGTAGTGTCGATATATGGTTAAGTTCTACATTTGGTTAAGTTGCAGTAAATGAGTAAACGACATGCCTTTTATGCAACTAATCCAGTTTAAATAAATAAATAAACTAATCGATCCATGATTCCATCCATCCTAATGTCGTCTGGCAAACATCGATTTAAGTGATAAGACCGCCTTTTATGCCCTAATTAAGTTATTTATTTGTCGATACTATCGATAGACCTATCGGTCGGGTCCGTGGTAACGGGGTCGAACTATCGATCGTTCGTTTGATAGATTCTGCAGCAACACTAGTGGTCATCCATTCACTCTCGCTATATTTGTACAGTCGATTGTAGTGTTCAATAGTTATGCAACATGACGGCTATTAAATTAATAAATTATGAGAGTGTTGTTTTAGAAGGACCACTCACTGTTATTTTGATTTGAATTTGGACTTTACTTTATAACTTCAAGCTTCGCTTGCACTTCAGCTTTTTCTTCTTCTTCTTCTTCTTCTAGTGCCTATCCACTACTAGAGGTTGGCGGTCAGCTCTGCACACTCCTCTCTATTCTTCGCCAAGCGCATCAGCTGTTCTACGCTGGCTACAATCGTTCATTTCACATTACAGCTGACTAAATTTCAAATTTCATACGAAGTGGTCTAGCCGTTTTATTGTGAAAAGGTAACGAAATACTACTACCATGTATGCTTACAACATACTTTCGCGTTTCAAACTTTTTCATTGCTGGAGTATATTAGTAGGATTCAATTATTCTACCATAATTTAAATAAACACATCAAAGTATGTACTACAATAGCCCGCCTACTATCTCAACATTTGGCTCGTGAGTGTAACAATATTATTAGGTTAATGTTAATGTATAGGATATCGAAATTCAATAAAATATCATGATAAAGCCATAACGCCCATTGCTGTTCTGTTTTTGGGTGTACGCGTTTGATATAGTTGTCATTTTATAGTATACTTACTATAATAGATACACTGCGATTCACGATAACCTTGACAAAAAAACGTAATAATTATTAGCCCGTGACTAAAAAATAGCGATACAGTATTATCAAAAAACATCTTGAGGAAACCTGCACATATGTATAGATCTAGCACATCTAGACTATCTAGACATGTCAATGTGAACCTTTCAACTTGCATTAGACTAGCGTTGAAAACGGTCCAAGCTAAGGAAGGCAGTTTAGCCTTAAAGGGATATGCACAACAAAGGTTGCATTCTAGAGAGCCAGGTGTACTGACACCCCCACAGAGAATCCTAACTAATATTATAAATGCCTGTCTGTTACTCTTTCACGCCAAAACTACTGAACGGATTTGAATGAAATTTGGTATACGTACGGTCTAGACCCTGAGAAAGAACATAGGTTACTTTTTATCCCGGAATTCCCACGGAAAAACTTTTTAAGGCGAAGCGATGCCCGCGGGAACAGCTAGTAGAATATAATGTTCACCGTTGAAATACTCAATGTTAACGAATACTTAAGTATATAACATACCTACATAAACAATTATAACAGTAGTACATAATATCATGTCATTGATCAAGGGTACTCGACGCCTTATAAAGAAAAGCTCGATTACGAAATCAATACGCAAATCTGTGTACAGGGGGATTTATTTATTAACTTCTTGGAAAACAGACAGCATGGTCAGTACATAAGGTTAATCATAAAAAAATACACACGCCAGTAAAGTTTTCACAAACAACAATTAGGTACTTTCGTTGATACTGACAAAAAGCAATAAACAAATTTTACCGATTTTATTTTATCGTCTTATATTCACACATCTTTATTATTGTATTGAGCATGGACTTTCTCTAAGCCTGGGGGCTTATTGCCATAATCACCACGCTTGGCAGGCGGGTGGAGACATCACAAAACACAAACATTTAACATCCATATATAATGCCTGCCCTGGCCGGCTGCTCTATCTGATACCCATATTATAGGCTCTTCCTAGCTTGTGGTCGGATGGCGGTGGTCGGTGTCTGAGATTAACGCACATATATCATTGTCGAAAATCAGAAATATCACCCTGTATATGCGATGCAATGATACATAATTGGACCGCGTCCGATGCGTGGGCGCAGCATTCAATTACAACTATACCTCAGTAGCAATAGCAACAATAACTTATAATTTGCTATGATAAATAACTCGATCTCACCTCATACACCAGAGGGTTACTCTATACTGACGAAAACGAACGAACGAGAGCTGTCGCGTAATCGGCACGTTTACAATACAATATCATCATCATCATCATCAGCCAATAATCATCCACTGCTGGACATAGGCCTCTCCCAAGGAGCGCCACAACACTCGGTCCTCGGCCTTCCTCATCCAACCACCACCCGCCACCCGCCTAAGGTCGTCAGTCCAGCGGGCAGGAGGGCGATACAATACAATACAATACAGTTTATTTGCACCAAGAACAAAAAAATACAAAATAAAAACAAAATTTAAAAAAACAGTACCAAAAGGCGGCCTTATTGCTTATAGCAATCTCTACCAGACAACCTTTATTAATATATATATACGTTTAATACAACGAGATAGAGTCGCGGCTCGCGCAGCAGCGCTTCGACACTTAGTTTTTGTTCATATAGAGTGACCCCCTTGCTCCGGGCCAACGTGGAACTGACGAGATATTTCACTAATTGGTTAATTAATAGAGAATTTAATTGGTAAATGTAAATTTTAAGTAACTTACCATGCAGACTCCTACAAGTTTAGTAATAAGCTGGGGTAGAACCAAAGGTAATAAAGGAGATCATCCGATCCGTCGTGCCGATTGCGTGACAATTCCCGTTAGTGGGTACACTACATAATTCCGAATTACCTTTTTACGAAAATGAAAATACCGAATGTGTAATTTACGAAATATTGCTATACCTACCGTTTTTTTTAATCCCGAATTATACAAATCATGTAAATTATAATTTGGAATATTATAAACACGAAGATTTTGTTATTACTATTGTCAAATACACCCGTTCATTTGTTTGTCGATTAAGAGAGTGACCTCGTGGGTGACTTAATTAATTATTATATCTCGGGAGAGTAGACCTCGTTGCGATGCGTCGGTCGGTTCCTCGGCAGATATGGCCACCGGCTGGCCCAACTTCGGGTGGTGAGCCATTGATGACAGTATAAAATATAAATTGACTTATTCTCGGATTCTTCAATGGTGAAATCGGGCTTTAGGGTGCTTACATAGAGTAACCGGTATACTGATTAAGCGAAAGCGCTCATGACATTTCAAAATCCGAAAATGCTCCGTGAGTGAGCGCTTTCGCTTAATCAGGGTACCGGTACAGGTAGATACAGGGAACCCGATTCTCTATGTAAGCACCCTTAGGGCTACTTGCACCAACATATTAAATCTAGATTTAGTGTTAAATCTCGATTTAGTGTCAAATTTTATATGGACTGACGTTTCTTAAATCGACATTTGACACTAAATCTAGATTTAATATGTTGGTGCAAGGGGCCCTTAGGCTTATAGATTGTACGATCTCTGCCCACAGCTAGTTCTAACACACAAAATGAAGTTATTAAATAGAATTATGTAATTTGGAGCGTAATCACAGATCCCCAGTGACCGTGACCGCAAAACACGAGAATGTGAACAAGAATTCACTAAAATAACTTGCGCCGTTACATGCAATACCGTATAGTGTGACGTGTTTAATTAATTAAGTTAATTATTTATTGAAGAAATACAAAAGATAAGTGTACAAATGGAGGATTTGATGCTGTAAGCGTTTTCTACCAGTCAACCCATGGGATGTGCAAGAAAATATGTATGTTTTGAGAAAAGAAACCCAAATTAGGGCTTAATTTATATCGAAGTTACAAAGTCATTTAATTTTTTACTGCTGCAGTGCGCGCCATTACAGAAGTCTCACGGTCAAATCAGGAACAAATCTTGCCTATCATGCTAGTCATACTGCATATCTGAAATCACCCTTGTTATAAACATAAAACACACGCACCCTTGTTATAAATTGGTGTAAAACCAAAATAATTTACCTACTGTCGAAAAATTGCAATTAGATGTGTTTTTATCAGACGAGGTAATAATGTGCGCTATGCTATGTGTGCTATTATTATCCAAATATTATTAGGAAATTTACGAACCGAGAAGTTTTTTTGCAAAAAATAGATAACTTGTTTTTAAAAATGTTTTTATTTATATTCTGAACACCAAGGGTCCACTTAGGTCGCGAAGTTTTGTTCTTCAGTTACGACGATGCCTAATGATGATAACGGTAGCTCAATGTAACCGTCCACCTATCGGTATCGTAAGTATCGGACCAAACGGATTTTCATACCTAAATCTATGGAGAAACGGCGTCGGCAATGCCGATGAAGTGGACGCACTTGTGTGAATTTCTATACAAATAATACTGAATGCGATGCGTCCGTTGCGTACGATGCCGAAGGGACGTTTACCTATTCTATTCTCTTCTCTGTGGGGGTGTAAGTACCTGCACCTGGCTCTCTCGAGTGGAACCGTTGTGCATATCCTCAGGGTCTAAACTGCCTTCCTAAGCTTGGACCATTTCCCACCACGCTGGTCCACTGCGGGTTGGTGGGTTCACATATCTAGATGTGCTAAATCTAGATATGCAGGTTTCCTCACGATATTTTCCTTCACCGTAAGAGCGATGTTATGTATACATTGTACTTAAGTTAAAAGAACTCATTGGTACATGTCAGCGCCGGGATTCGAACCCGCATCTCTTGCGTGAGGAGCGGGCGCTTACCCGACTGAGCTACCACCGCTCTTACCTTAAACTAGAAGTTTATCTTCGTATGCGTAATGTTAACGCTTTACCGAAGCGTCCAATTAAAATACCATATAAAACATTCACTGAGCACTCATTGGTTAATAGTTTTTTGCGCTCGTAAATCTCTGCGGACCAGATTCCGATGTTGCGCTCCTTAGATCAACGATATACGAATAAGATGGTGAGTGTCTCACATACATACAAAGCAAAAAGTGTCCGCATTTTGTTTACTGTCAAACTGTTTTAAGTTCAACCTAATGACCACCATTATACCAATGAATAGTCACAAATCTTCTAACCGAACTACACTCACAAGCAAAGAAACAGTTCCACTTACAAATTGCAGACACCAAACAGCCCCTATTTTTTAAGAAGAAATTTAAACAAAATATTTACGTTTTAGTAGTTAATATTCTGACGCGTCGTAAAATGCAGTTAAATATTGCAAAAAGCGTCATTAAGTTATTTTTTCCGCTTAGGAGTAATTTGGTGATTTTCTGAATGGAACTTTTTCAATGCCCGTGAGTGTAGTTGTCGAAGAGGTCATTGATGAAAGTAGGGTGTGACTTGTCGATACGTTTCTTTTGCACTGAAACTCCATCTTGTTCGTATATTGTTGATCTATGTTGCGCTCAGCGTTGGCTAGGCGGCAGAGGATCGGTATGCGCAGTGTCGCCTTGTTTGGACGTTGTTGGATGTGTAATTACGGTGATGTTGCCTGTTTGTGGGCGGTAAAAAAAGTTGATCTGAAAATAAACCTAACCTCACCAACTTTACGAACCCTCGAGATTTTACACTAAAAGTCGCGTTAGTATTTATTTTCTGAGTGGCTGAGGCAATTTTGAAAAAATATGGCTAAGAACATTTGGGGTAACATTACCTATGACTGCTGTGACTATGACCCAAAATAAACAAATCGAAAATCGATACACAAGTAAGTTAAACTTATAACATCCCTCTTTTTCTTACGGGGGTAAAATATATCGCTTCAAGTAATAAGACCGCCTTTTGCACCTAATTAAGTTAAAACTTGTCAATTTTCTTTTTGGATTTTCTTTTTGGTATACAATTAAATAGTATTCTATCTACAAATCTAACAATAAATAACACAATTAACTTAGCATACATTATTATGCCATAACTGCAGAGATCGTATCACATTCCGACATCTGTGGACGGTTGACGCCGACGCGAATGTTTCTGCCTTATTTATGCTTATAGTCCAGTCAATAAATTACGAAAAATGAGGTGTAGAGTGCGTGAGCAGGTAACTAAGCGATTCCTTCAGGAAATTGTTCAGGGGGCTTAGTTTGTTAACATACCAAAAGTCCTGACTCCTAGGTGATGAGCGGGGGGGAGGAGAGGGGGGTAAAGGTACGAATTTTTGGTTTTTCGCTTATAGGGTAAAAGTACTAGTAACTGGCAGTTTAAGCGACTAGCAACACAAAAAAATATATTAAAAATTAAGTATTGGCCTGATTTAAGCACTGGTAGGCTTGAATTACTGGCAATAAGATGACGAACAATTATAGGCATAAATGGTAAAGATATATGATTAATATTCGATTTTAATGAAGTTTATATCCACTACCCCCAAAAAACCTAGTAACTGGCAGTAAAAATTAGTAACTGTCACATGATGTTTCAGTAACTGGCACCTTTTAAAAAATCATGCAATTAGGTCAATAAGTACTCTAAAATCAATAATATATTTGATATTAGGTAATGTACAATTACCTGTCTAGGTTCTGTACCGGTAAGACTCAAAATCACCGTTGTAATGGTCGACTTCTACGACAAAATGACAGTACAAGTATGCGACGAATCGTGGGTCCATATGAATGCAACAAATCGAGAAACCCTTGGATTTGGAAACGGAAATGGAGAAAGCAAATGCTTGTGGATCTTGATGTATTCATTCAGCAGCTTGAGAGAAGTGACCTGGCTAAGTTGAAGACTGCTGACGGTAGTATAGTTGCCTCTAAGCTGAAATTTCTTGCGGAAATTGAAGGTTTCTACGGCTTTCAGCTTCACATGCTCTGGGTAAAGACAGAATTAGTACAGCTCTTCTGAAAGCTTTTACTATCCTCTAACAGCTTCAGAAGCTCTTTAACCAATTTTGTTTATAAGTCATGTTTTCAAGCTGTTTTATAAGGTCATCACGAACCGTGTTTCTATCAAGTTCTTCAAGGACTATAAGAAAGCCTTTGATTCTATTTAGACCTGGGAAGTTCTGGAATTCCCTCGTTGTAACATGCATAGCGGCCTTAATGCAGCAACAGTATATTATGTCTACCTTGGACAGTCTATTCGACTAGGCAGAAGGAACTTCGAAAACGAAGCTGTAAAGTGCATAAAACAAAATATTACTGGATCGGACTGCATAGGGGAAGATTTGACAAATTTTCACATAAATGCCTGAAGGCAAAGGTCTTCAGTCAATGCGTCTTACTGGTGATGACGTATGGATCACAGACGTGGACACTGATGGTTGGACTGGTCCACCGATTCAAAATCGATCAGCGGGCATTGGAAAGATTGGTGGTTCTTTGAAGGACCATATCAGAAATAAGGTAATCCGTAAGAGAACTTGAGTAACCGATATAGCTCTTAAATTCTGTATGCTCAAGTGGCATTAGGCCGGCCATAGCTGCCGAAGAACCGATGACCAGTGGGGCAAACGCGCTCTAGAGTGGAGACCACGAACATGCAAGGGTAGCGGCGGATACCTTCGGGCCAGCTGGACCAACGACCTTATAAAGCTGACCGGTAGTGGCTGGATGAGGAAGGTCGAGAACAGAGTGCAGTGTCACTGCTGGTGAGAGGTCCAGCAGTGGACAATTACTGTAGATTGCCTTGATTTTAGTCATTTTTCTGAAAAGAAACATGAAAGAAATGTTTACCGCACCAGTAAGTGCCAGTTATTGGTGAGTAAAAAAATGTATGCAGATTAGTAACTGGCGGCCCGTGCCAGTTATTGAAACAAAGCTGCCTAGACACTGGGGGTTTTTACAGTGCACTTTAAATCGTATTTTCTGTCGATAGAAGGTATAAAATAGCTTAAAATCACAAAACCCAAAATATTAGTAACTGGCAGGGGGGTGCCAGTTACTAAGTGAAGATATAAATTACATTTCAGTAACTAGCACCCTGAAATATAACTCAAAAGCAACTAAAATCACAGTGAATCGGGCCATTATGATATTGTTCAGACCTTCCCCTACTTCCTTGTTATTGTCACACTATCAAAAACTTATTTATTTTCGCGAAAACAAGCCATACAAATTTTGGTGTCTCCTTAAGAAAAATTTAACGCACGTGCATTTTTTTGGCGATCTTCGCCGCTTTGACTGAGATAATTTCCAGCGCCGGAAAATACCCACCTAGCGGCGTAAAATTAAACTATAATATCAATGAATAATTGGAGATTGCTGTAAACACATCAAAGATGGTCTTACTATATCCAAAAGCTTAATATATTCAGTTTTATAGTCAAAGTGCCAGTTACTGACACATGCCAGTTATACCACGATTTACCCTATCTCGAAAATGGTGCATCGCAGAGAAATATTTTCAAGGCATAAAATGGAGTTCGTTAAATTACCTAAAACTTTTATACTAAATGTATTTTTCTAATTCCTAACCGTTCTCGAGTTATTACCCTCGGAAAAAGTTAAAATTTACAAGAAAAATCTATTCAAGTCAAAACATTCATAAACATTGCATCATATTTTCTAAACCGATTCATAAACGAAAAAAATGAATAGGAAAGAAGTTGTAGATTTTTAAATTCTCTTTTAGAATATATATAGATATGCTAGTGAATGTCCAACCCGTCTAAAGTTACAGCTATTTTACTTACACTTAAGCTCACTAACTCGGTGAGTTATGTCAGTAACTTTAGCAAAATGCAAGTTTAAAATAGCTGTAACTTTAGGCGGGTTGAACATTAACCAGCATATCTATATATATTCTAAAAGGAAATTTAAAAATCTACAACTTCTTTCCTATTCATTTTTTTCATTTATGAATCGGTTTAGAAAATATGATGCAATGTTTATGAATGTCTCGACTTGAATAGATTTTTCTTGTAACTTTTAATTTTTTCCGAGGGAAATAACTCGAAAACGGTTAGGAATTAGAAAAATACATATGATATAAAAGATTTAGATAATTTAAAGAACTCCATTTTATGCTTTGAAAATATTTCTCTGCGTTGCACCATTTTCGAGATATAAGCGAAAAACCAAAAATTTGTACCTTTACCCCCCTCTCCTCCCCCCCGCTCATCACCTAGGAGTCAGGACTTTTAGTATGTTAACAACCTCAGCCCCCTGAACAAGTTTCTGAAGGAATCGCTTAGTTACCTGCTCACGCACTCTACACCTCATTCCTTGACTGGACTATTACGCCATTGTCAATTGATGGCTTGTTTGTTTATATTTCTATTAATAAATACGAGTCACAGTCAGTAGTAGTCTGGCCAGCTTCAGTGATCGTAACTGATCATTAAAGTTAGCACGGAAGCCTAAAATTCATCCTTCATTCCTTCCAAGGACCAGTGCCCCAGCAGGCGGGACGTGATGGGTTTTGATCATGACATGATGAGGAGACAGGTGGCCGGTAGTGGCTGGAGGGGCAAGGGCGAGGACAGGGTTGTGACGTTGTTAGGGAGAGGCGTGTGACGATGCTTCTGGTAATGATAACTTGTCAATCAGATGTCAGATGTTCTATAAAGAAGAAAGTTTTTTAAATTATTAGTAAACCTGCTCAACCTTGGATGTGTAAACTCAATAACTTGCAGTGGATCGTGGAGAACATGGTCTTAGCTTAGAACACCATTAGTGGATATTTAAAGGTTTTATTCGAGTGAATGAACCCGTCCTATAACTCCTATATCACCTGTACATGTATTTGTCTTAGTAAGTCCATGGTTGTTCACGATCTGCGTGAGGTAGGTAGGAAATTAGGAATGACATAGTTATAGGCCGGGTGCACAAATGGGGGGCATTTCGACACGGCTGTGCACGACCTAGAGCCTTATTCTGTTTACCGAAGCGATGTCAATAAGATCGGAGGTTCTACAGGTTTTATTTAGATTGAAGAACCCCGGACATGGAACTTTGTTTGGTTTGTGTTCGATAAAAATTATAAAGTAACCAACGTTAAAAGTTAAATGCCCCCGAAATTAAACAATAAAAGAAGTATGACTTGTGAATGGCTAAGCCGATTTTGATAAAATATGCCTAAGACCACTCGGGTGGCATTATCTATGAACAAATGAAATCGTAAGTTGGTTCAGCAGTTTGGGAGCTACGTTACCAGACATTTAAACACGCACGAACACACAAATACACAGACACGTTAAACTTAGAACACCTCTTTTTCATTGGCAATTCGTTTATTTTCCCTCTCCAGAAGCAAGGGCTGGCTTATGTCATTCCGTGTAATTTAAGATGCTAACTCTCAGCCTATGAATGTCAGGAATAAGCTAGTTGTAAAGATCACCTTATTACATATTACCGGGTTGTGGCATTTCGCATCGTAATGGGTTTTCGTATTAATTCGCTATCTGATTCTCGATTTACGTATTTCTTGTTAGCTGATTTGTGATTAGTGCATAGTTATCTGGAAATCTAAAAGCTTTGAGTGCGTTGGTGTCGTCTACCGAACAGATGACCAATGGGATAGGCGAGTTCTAGCGGTGCCTGGAAGGTTTTCCACGCTATGTTTGCATATGCGGGATCGCTTAAGTAACTAGAAATGGCTGTAATTAAAATGTTTTGATTTTTTTTGGGAATTATTAAATTTCGTACTTATTTTTTTATTTTTATTCCCTCCCATTTAGTCTTTTTTGGTACTTTTACATAAATGGCTTCATAACAATTGCAATAGGATTCTTTAAATGTTTCGAACGCTTCCGCAAGAAATTAAACACTCACCCACATACATGAAGAGTGAAAATCCATAACACCCCACTTATGTTGTTGGGGTCAAGTGGTGCACAATCGCCAATAAAGCGCCCACTCCATCGGCTCAGTGGAATAATCGACCTTAATACGTGCTCCATTGAGTCTAATAGTGATTGACGTGATGTTGTAATACTTATAATAGTACCTATTGATGCAGTTTTCAATAATGATATGGTCCAGATTCCAGCTAACACATAGTCTATCACATCAATAATTGTATATTTCGTAGTAAGTAATAATGATTTACTGAGGGTTGGTCTTTTTCCATTTCTTAGCTAAATTCAAGTTGGGAATATAGTTCTTAATCTAAGTCTAGATAAGCTAATCAAAGTTGTATTTTTATTTCATTCGAAGAAGCAGTCAGAGGTGACTCGAACACCTTTCACTGATTTACAGTTCATTATATAATATTTGGTATAATCCTCGAAAAAGCCTCACATCCCGATAAATAATATTTTTTATTTGGTCCACATTTCTAAATCGTTTAACCCCCATGGTTTCAACTAGACAAAATTTAATGTATTACGAAACCCACCTACTTAAATCTAAGCAGGCATTTTATCACAATCGGCATCTCACGATTTGTGTCTGAACGGAATTCTCTCATTGTTTTCCTTGTCGTGTGGTGATAGGTGATTGCAAAAATATGGCACTAACTTTCAAATTGCCGTACCGTTACACCGTTAGGTACTTATAAGTTTTATAAAGAATATTGGGACAGGCCTCTTCTAAGGAAAGCCAAATTAAAGATAAAGATACTGACAACAACAAGAAATTTAGCAAACAGTATACTTACCTTGTTAAAAACAGAGTAACATATAGAGGGTTGCTGTCCAAAGCGTCAAAAATGTACCAGCTTAGCATGTGCACAAGGAAGGCCACAGCGCTGGTTTTCATAATTATGTCCTCGCTCTTCCTCATCCAGCCGCTACCGCCTACCTGTATAAGGTCGCCTGTCCAGCGAGCCTTAGCAGTGGGGTTACCACCACCGAAAATTACATGTATAAGCAGCGTCGCTTGTTAAGTGTGACGTAACTTGTATGCATTTCACAGATATTTGACAAACAAACGACGCTGATCGATTGTCAATTTCCAATGTGTCGGTGGTGGTATCGGTCATATCTGCCGAAGAACCGATAACCGTTGGGGTAGACGAGTTCTCGAGTGGAGACCACGAACAGGCAAACGCAGCGTGGGACGCCCTCCTGCCCGCTGGACTGACGACCTTAGGCGGGTGGCGGGTAGTGGTTGGATGAGGAAGGCCGAGGACCGAGTGTTGTGGCGCTCCTTGGGAGAGGCCTATGTCCAGCAGTGGATGATTATTGGCTGATGATGATGATGACGGTGGTGGTACGGTAGCTGATCTTACACATCGCGGCTTCATGATACGTTCACCTTAAATACCTCGATCTAAATATTTGGTTACACTCTGACTAACCGGTTCCGCTTCGGAATATCGTTCGGTTTTGATATTATTAAAATTATAGTAAGCTGATGTTGGCTGATTGGATGCGGAAAGCTATAGATCGCATCCAGTGGACTGCTATAGGCTGATGATGATGTTATTTGGTGAAATGGAGTACCATTTAACTGTAGCTTAAAGTCGAACATAGTAGCCGGAGAAAAGTGCAAGTCGTGGCCAGAGGTCAACTTGCTGGCCACTGACAGAAGGATGGAAGTGCCTGGTGTCAGCCCCAGACTCCTTGAACGTCCCTCAGCAGTATGTCTAGTACACGAACGATTGATAGTTTGTCAAAAACTATAAAAGTTTACGTTTTCTCGCATACAAAGTGGCTGAATAGCTGGAACTTGAATCATGATTTTTTACCGATACCCTACGCGTATGCGTGAATGACCGTACTAGAGCCTCAGCATCGTTTATCTGTCAAACATCTGTCAGATCAATTCCAATCGTAGCAGTTTTGACACATAAGCAATGCTGCTATAAGGAAAACCCTCTACAGAGGTAAAGTTCACAACACATAACAATAATAATAGTTGCACAACACAATACATTACCATAGAATGGAGATGCGCCTGTCAAGGTCGTCGGCTCCGTAATCCAAGATGGCCGCCGTCCTTGCGCCCGCGCAAGGATCGCGATGACGTCACGTGACGTCACAGCGGACTGGTTCGCGTTTCAAGGTCTAAGCTTGTGTTTTGTTTTTTTGTGAAAGTGTTTTTTATTACATTTTTATGGGCCAGTGTGTTGTATTGTACTGTACAAGTGCTGGAAGCACATGTTGAGCGTGAGCCTTTTGCTATCGCCATATACATCTATATTTGTTATGTTATAGATAGGCACATGTCCTTAGATTGAAATTGAAGCAGTATCAATTGTAGATTTTAGCCGTTAAATATACTAAAATTATTTATACTGAAACACATGGAATACCAAGATATGTTCTCCCTTTGTTTTTAGTTTCTGGGATCTTTACTTCATTAAATTAAAGTCTATTATATTAAATGAAGTCGCTTTTGTCTTAACACGTATGTCACTATTTACTCACTATACACAAACGTGCAAACAGGTTACTGTCAAGGTTATCCTTATAAATAAGGCAATTGTTTGTGTATGTAATTTAATATATCAGTTATGGAACTAGTAACCGTGTGTGTTAGTAGGTCTGTAGTTCCTGCTTGGACTGTAGGATGTTGACATATTAGGATTTAACGTGTTGATATTCTATTCTATTCTATTCTCATAGGGGGTGAAGTTCCTGTACGTGGCTCTCTCGAGTGGAACCTTTGTACATATCCCCTTGATTTCAGCTCAGCCAGCCTAGCTCCCGAGTAAACTGGAGTAGCAGGCCTGGGTGTTGTAATAGCTGAGGTAGGCGCTCTGTTGGTCCAAGAATAGATAATCTTGTTTCTGTAGTAGGTGGACAAGCTAACAGAATATGTTCAACCGTCTCATCTACTTCCTTACATGTCCTACATCGTGTTGATATTATAAATATAGCTTGTGTCTGAATCTAAACGATAAAGATAAAGAGACATTTATTTAACACAATGACACTGTAAATACAGTAAAAATAAACTTTACTTCTGTATATTGTGCAATAAAAGTATAAATAAATAAATAAATACAGAATGAGTGTTATTCGTCGAAACACTTTTTTTTGCATTGGCATCCCATTTAGTTCGTATATGGCTAATCCGAGGCTTTACCAATTAAATACTTTTTGAATAAGTACGTTACAAAAATACAAACATAAGTGCGTACATGATAAGTATGAATCGTAGTAAACCAGTAGGTATAATTCATCAAATGAAATCACATTGAATATCAATTATCAACCGACGGCGGCGTGACCTACAAATTAACAAATAGTTGTGCCATTTATGGCCAAAACCACTTGCTTACCCATTCAACTTATATTGAATAAGTTATGGGTTTTTTAAGAGGTACTAATTTAAGGTTGTACGTGTGAGTGGTTAAGTGTAGCTAAATACTTTACTGTAAACAAACATCTGTGTTTTAATGCGATATTAAGTAATACCTACAGATGGATTCATTCGAATAATTATTATTTTTAAATTCGCGTATAAAAATTGACTTTGCCATACATAGTAGACATATAAATCTCACATCAAAAACTGGATCCATAATTTCTAGATGAGTGAAAGTAAAATTACCAATTTTATACTCCAATTCGAAAGTAAACATGTATTGGGCAATAAAATACTATCACTAGAGTGATCGCTTCCGATTTTTTATTAAAATTAAAATTTCTAGGTACACTCACGGGCAGTGAAAAAGTTCCACTCACAAAATACCGACACCAAATGACCCAAATTTTTTCAAACATTTAGTTAATTTAAAATTTGAACATACTATTATCGTTGTTAGTTGATAATATCCTGATATTCCTGATGCTCTGTTAAATGTACTTCAATGTTGCAGAAGGCGTCATTAAGGTAGGTCCGTTTAGGAGTGATTTGGTGCTTTTCTCAGTGGAACCTTTTTATCGCCCGTGAGTGTAATTTGGGCCTCATAATAAAATGTGTCTAAGAACACTCAGGGTAACATTGTCCGATTAACGAAAATAGGTTTAGCCGTTTGCATGTTACCAGATACACAAACACATAGACACGTTAAAATTATAACATCTCTCTTTTTTCCGTCAAAGGTTAATCCTAACTAATATTATAAATGCGAAAGTAACTGTGTCTGTCGTCTGTCTCTCTATCTGTTACTCTTTCACGCCAAAACTACTGAACGGATTTTAATGAAATTTGGTAAGTACAGATATGGTCTAGACAGTCTAGACACTGAGAAAGAACCTAGGCTACTTTTTATCCCGGAATTCCCAAGGGAAAACTTTTTAAGCCGAAGCGAAGCTCGCGGGAACAGCTAGTAATTTATAAATAAAACCACTGCTACAGTCTTAGCTTAGTCCGCATTAGTGCAAAATTACACATCATTACATGTTATTATCCTGTTGAGAGTTACAGAGTTCCTCTTAAGGCGTTTATAATGTCTTAATTGATATAAAGTGCCGGCTCTTACAGTTAACATATATTATTTTATAGTGGCTGGTTTACCGGAGGTCAAAGTTACTGTTAGTTATCCAGTAATAGTCCCCTTATCTTGTCGTGAGGATAGAAGGTGGACAAAGGCGGTCACAGAATGGTGGCCTAGAGACGGACGATGAGCTGTTGGCAAACCACAGCTAGATGGTCCGATGACATCTGCAGTGCAGGGTTTCGTGGACCTGAGCGGTACAGGTCTGAAAATATTGGCGTACAAAAAAGGAGGCCTATGCCTACATAAACAGTGGGCCATAGAAGGCTGATGATGATGATGATGTGTCCACTGCATGACATAGGCCTCCTCAAAGATTGAAGAGATTTTGCCGTATCTCCACGCAGGCGGTCTGGAGATACGCAACAACAAAAACATTTGTCATCCAAAAGACTAAGAAATAATATTTCCATCTTCTAATGTGGTCCTACATAACCTTGGCATTTTTGTCAATGGATCAAATTGTATCAAAAATCTCTAAACTTGACCTCGTTTTTCAAAATAGATTAATTCTACAATTTATGTGGTCCTTCATATTGCAAAATAAATACATCCATAATCGTAATCAAACCAGTTTATCGTAGATATCGCCAAAATGTGATTCAAATGATTTCTAAAATGGTCTTGTTAATATTTTTAACATGTTGTTTATAAAATATTTCAACGATGATTTATTATATCTGGCCACTTTTGATACAACACCTTTTTTCATTTAATATTCTATTGTTTACTTCATAAAATGGTGGCTTTTGAATATGAAGCAACGATTCTTCATGATCTACACTGCTTCACATGTGTGTAAAATGTGAGAATATAAATAATTTATGTCTCCACATTTTATTTATTTTGTGTCCCATTTGCTAGGCAAAGGCCTCCTTCTATTTCGTCCATCGATCGCGATCTTCCGCAACTTATTACTTATCATTATTAATACTAATATCCCCTCCATGTTTGTCCACAGATCAAGTTGGAGACGGTCCTGGGGCTGACGGTGAACAGCAATGCGGCGCTGGACTGCGACCCTAATACTGACCTCGTGGCATACCCTGCAGGGTGAGTCATCAATAGTCATTATAGATTTTAGCATATACCTCTGTGTATACCATGTGTTCCTGGTACTTTCGTCTGATAGAAAAAGGGGTTTTATTTATAAGTAATTTGTCGTGTGCTCGACTGTGACCCCAATACGGACTTCGTGCAGGGTGTGTTTATACCTCTTTGGTGTCTATGCGTGCCTTGTACTTTCGTGTGATGAAAGTAGGGTTTTCATATAAGTTATTCTACGGTTCTTCATTAACTTTTATCTATGCATTTACTACTAGACTAGACTTCAGAGGTTAATTATAATTTTTTTGGTCGGTCTATGCTTTCATGACTATATTTTAAAAAGTAGCGAAAAAATAGGTCTATGCTAGTTATTTATGGCTATATATTCGTACGGCACTGAACGCCGGCAGTACCAGGCAATCAGCGCTGGTAATAGGTGTGATGGGACGCGCCGTCACTTCCCGCCTCAGTCGACTTAGTCTTAGTTTAATAATATACGAACCAGATGGTGTGAAACATCATATACAAAAACAAAGCAAAAAACTGTGCGCATTTTGTAGCAAAAAACTGTCCGAGTTTTGTTTACTGTCAAACAGTTTTAAGTTCAACCTAATGACAACCATTGTACCAATGTTTATACATTATTGCCACAAATCTTTTAACCTAACTAATTCAAAATATGGTAGAAGTGGGGTGTTATTTGTTGAGACGTTTCTTTTGCACTGACTATTATCTATATCTATCTGATCTATTAAAATATTGTTCGTTCTTTCTAAAGCCAGATCATACACCTACCCTATGACTAGGCACATAGCTGACAAGGTGACTTGGATTAGAAAGGTAATCTAAATGTGATGGGGGCTTCTATCACCTAATTCGCATTCGCAGGATGCCTAGGTCTAGTGGTCAGTTTTTTGGAGAAGATATAGGTAGTTATACATTTTGTTTAATCCTGTGTTAGAGAATCCACCTATCGTATTTTCATAAATGTATGGACAAACGTGCTTCCGTGCTTCGGATGCCACGTTAAGCCGTGGGTCCCGGTTGCTGCTTCGGCAGCAGTCGTTAAGGGGATCCCTAAAGCTAAAATGCTAAAGTCGGCTTGATATACTTGATTAGATTGGAAAAACGGTGGCTTCTATCACATTGATAAAAATATATTTTGTAGCAGAGGGTATACTGAACATGTTAGTTGCTTATAAATTGGTGCAGGATTATAATAAGTATGTTAAAAAAAATTGCAAACACACCATGTCTTTTGGCATTTTTTGACTTATTATGAAAAAACCCTCGAAATCAGAGGGCCCATTTTCATGGAATCTTATATGTATGTGTAGGTAATTAAATTCTTAACAAAGTTACCTTAAAGAGTTGGATTTAATGGACCAGAAGTCAACTTTTTTTGCAAAAAACTAATAAATTCCGGTTTAAAAATGATGACACCGTGACAGATTTCAGATTTCTTCAGTCGTCGCCCTGGTGGCGGCCTGTTAGGAGCGATACCCACGCCATTTTATTTTTTATCAAATATTTCACAAAAACTGATTAAATCAACAAATTATGACTACAAGTATTATAATACATATGCATTTGCTATGGAAAGTTAATTTTCTAATCATTTTAGATGCAGAAAAGCCGAAAATTCTTAGAAAACATTTCGCCTTTTCGATTTGTTTACATTTTTTACTATAGAGTTACAGATGCATAGATAAAGGTAAACATTGCACATAATGACACTTATTAGATTCTCCGAATAAGAACTATACGGTCAATGCAGTATGCCAAAGCGCGAGCCTGTTTATATTCTGAGGGGTAATTTATTTTATTTTAACGGTTGTGTATGGTAGGTAAGCTACACAATATACAGGGTGTTGAAAAGTAAGTTCATAATTTGTTTTATTTGAAACCAAAAACCGTAGTTAATTAAAAATATATATATTTTAAGATGTGGTAGTCTGTACACTACAGGTTGTTAAAAATAAGTAAGTATTTTTAAAAATTGAAGATCTAAAATTTACATAATTTTTTAAATCTATTTAACAAGCTTTGCAAAAAAGCGGTTAAGTGCGACTGTATCTCGCCATGAAAAAAATGAAATGTTTACTGTAGGTATGAATTTTATGCGTTACAAGTGGAATGAAATACCGCATAATATTATGTACAACTATTCGATTCGAATAGTGGGTACAATACTTTGCGTTCGTTCACTGTCGGAGCAGGATAAGAACCACGGGCGAGTTGTTGCGCTGGCTGTTTGCTTAAAAATAGTAACCGCGTTCAACTCTATCCCCTAGACGGCGAACCTTTAGGGCGGCTCTTGTATACCATCACTTGTCTTCTTATCTGCAGAAAATTGACAGAGGTCATACGTGTCTAACAAGTACATTAAGGATGCCAAAAGAGAGGGTTTGTTTTCACTGAAGAAGTTCAGTTGCGGAGTTCCACAGCGGTAGGTCTTGGACCCCTCTGCTGTGGAACTTGGCATACAACGCGGTCCTGCAAATCAAGCTCGCAAACGGCGTTAGCACAGTGCATTTTTCTAATGTCACACAGGTCGTGAGGTAGGCTGAGAGCCTCCTTCGGGGATGACATCCCAATGATTCATTACGAAAAAATTGCTGCAGCTGTGCTCGCCATGCAGTGCATGGGCTACTTCCGAATCTGGGGGGCTGTTGCAAAGGAGTCCGTTGCCTCTATACGGTACGGGTTCCGTGCGATCTATGATCCTTCCGGGAGCACCTGTCTTGTCAAGTCGAAGAGAATGGCTCGTATTCGACGCAACCTGCAGTACTGGTGGGATTGGTTGGAGGACAGGACAGCAGGAAGCTGCAGCAGCCGTCATGCTGTGATTCGACGCATAGATGCAAAAAAAAGTTGAAAGTAACTTCATGTTAATAAAATATTAGATCTTAATTTAACAACATAACATTGCAAAAAAAAAAAAAAATTAACATTGTTGAGTATGTTATTGTAATTTACTAAAGTAGTAATAAAAACAAAGGCTTATTGCATAGTTTTCGTTCACGTTCGCCTACATCGCACGTTGTATATGAGAATAAAGGGTATAATTACTAAGTTTTCTTGTTTAAAAATCACGGTTTGGGGTTTAGAGGAAAACAAATGGTAAAATGCGGAATACAGTTTTTTTTTTTCGAATAAAGAGGAAAACATGTGAATTCAAAAAACGTTTCTATTGACACCAAAGAGTACTTTTCGCCGAGAAAAGTGGAGTTACAATGTTTGCGATCTAAAGTGATGATAGAACTAGAACTTATTTTTTCAGTTCACCTGCTGTTGAGTGAAATCGTAATTAGGTAAATGACTCCTTGACATGAAAATAACTTTTTTTTAATAATCGTTATAACAAAACCGTTTTTTTTAATACAGCAATATTTGTAGGTGTACCTACAGTGAGCAAAAGAGCGCAACAAGGTGTAAACTTTTTGGTTTTTAAGAAACAAAAATATTATTTCTATCATATCCCAAATACACATAAGTACTTAAAAAAAAAAATACACACTCTCGCCTTGTACTAATGTACTCCCTTGCGGGGGTACTTACATGTTATTATTTTTCTGGTGACCTCCCCATATCCCTTTGCCAGCTACGTAACCTTTTGTGACACCCTGTATATGCAGAGTTCTGCAAACTACTGTTCTGCTTTTGAAACACCAAAAAAAAACAGGTCGTCTAACTAAAAGGTCACGTGACCAAAAAAAAAATAATATGAAGAAGCGTTTTTTTCATGAATATAAAAAATTACGTAGGATAAAAGTTTTTCAGAGTGACGCCTGAGTAACGCCCTTTCGGCTAACTATACTTTTTTTATTACACGGGGGCAGAGTTTAATACAACACCCTGAACTATTAAACTCTGATAATATTTTCGCGATTTTTTTACATTCTGATTTCATTTCCTGGCTTAGAAATAACATCAATAACATGCTGCACACGTAGGTTTCGGCATAGTATTAAACCCTTTTTGCAACAACCTGTATAAATATCGGCACGGGTACGACTTTATATATAATTAATTATTAAATATTAAAAATACTTTCAAATAAAAATAAATATTTTCGTATCACAAAACAATATTACTTACTTAGTATATTTTTAACAAAGTGGCATGTCTTCACTTTTATGTTTTCGAGTACTATGTTAAAATTTCATGTCATTGTCCGTAGAACGCCCCGCATACCTCAACCCCCCCTCACTAGATTTGACAGATTCTGATTTTCTTCCAGCTTTAGTGACAGCCTTAAGCCTAGTCAGAGGCCTTCGGGCAGCTTGAAAACATCTGACAGTCGGGTTGCCCACTTACCCGACAACTCTCTCAGTACAGGCTTGCTTGTGTTGGGGTCCACCAACCCGCACTAGGCCAGCGTGGTGGACTACGCCTAAACCCTTCCTTCATTGGATTCGTGATGGGTCGTGATGATGATGATGATAATTATGGACAAACAGCGTCGGCAATGCCGATGCAGTTGGACGCACTAGTGTTTATTTCTAAACAAAGAATACAGAATGCGATGCCTTTGATGACTTTAAGTGCTCATTTATTATAAATACCATTTAGGGGTTAACTGGGGAACCAATAATAGGTCAGCTTAGGTTCAAAACGATTCAACAACATAGATCGCTGCCGCTGTGTAAAGTAATCTATTTCCTCGCGACCTAAAGGTTACTAGGTCGCGTCTAGGTTAAGGCCTTAACAATATTTGCGGGGGAGAATTTACAGCGAAGCTCTCAAAATGGAGTAAAGGAATTGGCTTTTCAATTTGAAAAATTGATGTCGCTGGCAAGAAAATATGTTGAAGCGAAATAGCGAAAAGTATGATTATTTGCAACGAGTTTATTCTTTCATCTTGTACCTTATAGATACAGAAATAAATGGTTTCTCTACCGGGAACTATTGCATGGCATGATGGCACGCTGATGACTGAAAATGTATGGAGTAGACAGATGATGAATACACTATCGCCTCCGTTACCGTAACTTGTCGAAATTTAATAGGAGTCCAGGATCCCTATCGCGAACATGTTTTCGGATTCAAAATGTATTCAATTTGACTTCGCGATAAGGCTGAAACTGAAATACGACAATAACCCTGCTAATGTACTTACCCAACACTGCTATGCATCTGTTTTTATTAAAGTTTTGGTTTTCTATTTTAGATGTTTATGGAAACGTATAGTTAACAAATTGATCGTGTTCACCACCCATCCGTGGGTCGTGAGTGAACGAGTGTCAGTAATCCTATCCTAATCCTAACTAATATTATAAATGCGAAAGTAACTGTGTCTGTCTGTCTGTCTGTCTGTTACTCTTTCACGCCAAAACTACTGAACGGATTTGAATGAAATTTGGTATACATATGGTCTAGACCCTGGGAAAGAACATAGGCTACTTTTTATCCCGGAATTCCCACGGGAAAACTTTTTAAGGCGAAGGGAAGCGCGCGGGAACAGCTAGTATATAATATATTCCACTTAGGTACAAGTAACACACAACAGGACCCTGAGTTCATTGGACCTTTGCGTTTGCATGACAATCGAGTGCGGAGTTGCTTGTCTGTCGGTCTGTCATTATGATGATGACGTTGTTTCTTCTTCTTCTTCTTCTGGTGCCGTCTCCTATCGAAGGTTGGCAATCATCCTGCTGATTTCCGTCTTGGAGGCCGCCGCACGGAACAATTCTCCAGTGCTCAGCTGGAACCACTGGCGTAGATTTTGCAGCCATGATGTCATTGGCCGCCCAGGCCTCCTCCTGCCTTGTATTTTCCCCTGGGTTATTACTTGGAGGAGTTCGTACTTGGGGTTTCGCATTATGTGGCCGAAGTATTCCAGACGTTGTTTGGTTGGACATTATTTCATGGTCAAGTTTTGATAAGATAACTCTTCAACCACGGCACAGATGTATAATTATCACTGAAAACTAGTTACCTCTCTAGAATGCATAGGTACATACATATTCGATAATTTCTAAGTATGATTGTTTGACACTCTTTAAGGAGAAATCTTATGGACCAATTTTGACGAAAATTGGTAGGAAGCAGACAAAGTGAAGGCTTTGGTGTCCCACCAAGTTGCCAAAGCCTTTACCCTACCCTTTTTTTTAACACGAACACCAAGTAAAGCGCCCACTAAAGCAAAATTCAATATCCGAGAAACTTCCTATGACCTACTACAACTAATTTGGCGATCGTCGCACTATTCACGTCGGAAGTCGTTATTTGGTCGATAGACGGACATAAACGTCACGTTATGTCATTGTTATTCAATAGCGATCCTGTCATTGTCATTGACCCCTGCATGGATTGAATGGCGTCTGACTGTTATAATGTTTAAACCATGCGAAAAAGAGGAGTGTTTTTCGTTTGACGTCGCAATCTGTGTATGTTTTTGGAATCCTATTAGGTTTGCTATTCTTTGAGAGCAAATGTCACAAACAGAAACCATTACGAATCGTTCCTTCTAAGAAAACTAATACTTACCTAGTTCACCTTCTTCTTAGCTTGTTGGGGACACTATATAGGATTAGTCACCGTGGTGATAGGCCAGACAATTTAACATCAGATATGTCACTCGGGAAGGCTTCTTTCGACCAGCCATTTGATTTCGTTCCCCTGAAACTGTTTACTGAAAGCATGTAGCCTGCAAATGGAGAGCAAAAGAGATACGTATACCCATTATAGATTTTAAACTACCATATTGATCGTAAGGGTGCGCCCACACCGCACCCCAAGACGGGCGCATGGAGGGTGCGGCCACACCTACTGATTAAAGTATACTGACTCATACATCGGCTATTGCAGGGGCCATTAATTATAGCTCAGCGTATCCCCAGGGTAACTTATTGCAATTAAATTATTATGGATAAAAGTTGAGGTCATTGCCCTCTAATTTTAGCAGGAAGTGTAATGGCATTTTGACAGAGACAGGATGTTTTGGTTGCTAAAGTCTGTTTTTTAATCTCAGATAGTATTGATAGATGTTGAACGGTTCATCAATAGTCATTGTCCCGCCAATAGAACGATATTTTTATTTATTTATTTATACTTTATTGCACGATTTACACTAGTAATAATGTACAATCAGGTGGACTTAATGCTAAAAGCATTTTCTGCCAGTCAACCTGCAACGATACGTCACTTAATCGTGCGGCAATCGACTGTTGATGAACCGTTCAGAATCTGGTCGATTTAGTATCTGATAAAAACAGACTAGTGTTATGTAATATACTGTAATTTTCAAACTAACCACCCTTGTTTGGTGTGGGGTTAAAAATAAACTTTTAAACTAGTTAGCCTAACAATTATGTACTTACGACTGGTTGAAACAATGTCGTCCAACATAAAAACTCAATTAAGTGTACCTGTAGTGTAGCTTTGTTCTACTAGTTTTCTTTACTATTTTTTCTAGTAAGTTTAATTAGCCTTTCAAATAGACTGAGTTAAAGTCAGTTTATTTACTTAAAAGTACAGATTGACTAATTTTACTATACCTACCAGTTAAAGATATTTTACTTTTATTCATAGTACCTACATGGTATTATGAGTTTATATTTACAAGGATTTATTTCGTCGTTTATTTCCGTTCCTAAATTAGCCAATTGAAATAAAATACAAGACTTTTTCCCTTATTACAGTCACACAAAGATATGCAGTACACATACAATATCTAACTAGTCTACTCAACACACAGGTCAACACAATCGTGAGACCCCAACCTCCTAACTACAATACTGTATGTCATTAGAACCTTACTGCGCCGGCACACCGCGTCACTGCCGCTCAATTAGTGGAATTAGCCCCCCTCTGCCGTGAGAAAGAACCACTGGCTGGATGTCTTGTTACATACCAATATGTCACGACGGTTGGGTTGGGGTTATGAGAGGAGCGGATAGCGATTTTGAGTTGTCTGATAATAATAATAATAATATGTGGGGTTGGATGAGGGAGTACGTGGGTGGTTATTGGTTGGTGGGAAAAATTGCCTTCTATCGGTGGCCTGGCGCATTTTCCATGGCGTACTCAGTCACTAACACACTAACTTTTCATCATCATGCGTCCCTCAAGGAGCGCCACAGCACTTTGTCGTCGGCCTTCCTCATCCAGCGATTTCTGTTACCGGTCTAAGCTCGTCGGTCCAGCGGGTAAGAGGGCTTGGCAATGTTACTTTGCCTGTTTGTTGGACGTATGTCCCCAAAAGGTTCCGATAAATAAGACAGGCTTACTATCACTTCAGCTAACAGAATAGAATAGAATACACTATATTTGTACACAAAAAAAGAATTATAAAATTAACAAGCTGTAACTTAATTAGGGTACAAAAGGCGATCACTAGAAGCGATCTCTACCAGACAACCTTTGTATGGATGGAATAAGATAATTTATGGCATCGTCGTAAAACGCTATCAGCTCCAACACAGTACCACACACGGCCCATACATTATGCGCGCGCGCACGCCACAGCGCAGCATAGTCAATACGCGACGCGGCCGTCATAGCAATGAGCCAATGAGATCTATTTGGACGAACGATATTGTAATACGAACTAGGAACGTCTCGAAATAACACCCCACTTCTACCGCTGAGATCTTATTTTGAATTATTTCGGTTAGAAGATTTGTGACTTTATTCATTGGTACAATGGTTAACATTACATTGATTTTAAACGGTTCGACAAAATGCGGACAGTTTTTTGCTCCGTTTTTTTATGTGATACACCATCTTGTTTGTATATTGTTCATCTAAGTAGTCAATACGCGACGCGACTGTCATAGCAATAAGATCCATTTGGACGTTTAGGTGTTATCTTATACTGTTTTACAAGTTAAGGCCTAACTATATAAAGCCTTGTGAATGTAGAATAATCATGTTTAGACTCATTTACAATGATCTACAATAATGCATAGATAGTAAAATGCATCTTTTCTGCACGAAAAAATCAAAAATATTTATATTTAAACATACATTATGCTCACGACTGTAATGGGGTACCGTAGTCAGAGGTGAGTCGTGAGTCACCCGCTTTTCGCTATACATTGTACTCACATGATAGGTTGCGAGCCGTATAGCCGTTTTTGAATGAGTACAGTGTACTTAGGACTTAGGATACACATCTAGAATCTAGATAAGTGGGTATTATTGCTTAATAGTTTTGAGATCAAATATCTCATAAATTGGTTTGCGCCGGCAGTAATTACAAATGCATAGACTATTCAATTAGGTGCGGTGGCTAATTCTGGTAGATTAGGTGGTATTCGACTTCATATAAACCATTTCCATGCAGATGGCGTCATTAAGCTAGCCTGGTGTTTTTCTCAGTGGAACCTTTTCATTGCCCTTGAGTGTATATGTTTGTAGTCATTTCGATAAAATATGTAGCCTGTATCTGTAATGATGCGATTGGTGTATAGAGTGTTATTTTTTTATTTATTTTTACTTTGCATAAAACATTAAATCCTTATCTATACATTCACTAGAATGGTGGTAGTTTTTTGCATTAACATTTAATACGAAGTTCAGTCTTCAATAAGGTGACTTCCTCTCATTCAGATGTTTTCAAAGGAGCGCCACAATTTATAAATTATCGTAATTAATAAAATACGTATGCAAAAAATAGAAAATGTGCGATTTCTATTTCGCTCTAGCGGTCGCTCGTCTTATAAGGTAAACTTAAACTATTGAAATTCCGGTATAAAAAGTAGCCTATTAATCAAGAATACGTCCATCCATCTATATCCTACAAATCAACACAACCCATCACGTCCTCACTGCTGGGGCCCGGTCTCCTTCCAATGAAGGAAGGGTTTAGGCCTAGTCCACCACTCTGGCCCAGCGCGGTTTGGTGGAGCCCAACACAAGCAAGCTTGTGCTGAGAGAGTTGTCGCTGTTGTATGAACTGCCTACAGTTAACCCGATTGTCAGATGTTTTCAAGCTTCTTTCGGCCTCTAGGCTAGACTGGGCTTTACGACTGCGACAGCTGCCGAAACAGCAAGAGTAGTACAGAATAGGCTCCCAGGCCTTAAACTTGCCTGAGCAATCAGGAACCACTTAACAATGCGAGCGTAGATCATAGCGAACCGGTGCGCCCGCGCACTCGCTGCACTTAACAAGGAATTCAGGTAATTAGGATTAGTAGCTATTGTTAGTGTAGTGTAAACACGGAATGTGAAACCTGGTGAAATCTTGCGAAATGATTAGGTACTTCTCGAGTGGAAACGAAATTCATGACATCTGATACCCCAATTGTTGACAACACTGAACTATCTATAGATGGATAAGGACATAGCATCTCGCAGTCTTTGGCTGGCGGGCGTCCCCTGCAACGTTTGCCTATTGGTTGACATTCGTGAACTCTTTCACCTTTACAGCATGTATATTCTGCTTATTCTAAGTCTAAGTCCCCACATATTTATTTATTATTATTATTATTCTCTTCCACAGTTTGAGGGTTAAAGCCCTAAGGCCTCATTGATATAAACCAAAACCTCACCACCACCACCCTTCCCCCTCTCTCTCTCTAACCACCCATCTCTCTCCCACAGATGCACGGTGGTCCTCTACAACACTCGCAAGAACCGGCAGTCGCACGTGCTGAACGCGTCGCGCAAGAGCGTCACTTGCGTGTGCTTCTCTCCCGATGGCCGGTATTTGGCTACGGGGGAGAGCGGCCATGCGCCGGCTGTACGGATATGGGATTTACAGGTAAGAGTTTATTTTGCTGTGACCCTTTTGGTAAGAACGGAACGGGAGGTATTGATATGGGACATGAAGTAAGAGGCTAGAGTGTAATATGCTTTGAAATCCTTAGAGTCATAAAGGTGTCACTTGTGTGTGCTTCTCTCCCGATGGACGGTATCTGGCTACGGGAGAGAGTGGGCACGCGCCAGCTGTCCGGATATGGGACTTACAGGTGAGGAAATAGGGGCCGTCACCATGAGTCGCTCAAAGGTCTCAATTTCCTCTCTCGTGGAGACAGAGACGATATTATCGTCGTGCCACTATATCTCATGAAATGTGTCTCTACACCGCGAAGTGAACACTTGGAAACATTATTCATGCCAATCAGGGGCACCTGTTCACTTTATGTAATAGCTCCCAAATTTACAAAAACGCGATTATGCCATGAATGAAACTTAAACTTATAACTAACTACCTTTGTTTTTTGTTATGTATTTCAGGACCCCACGGCGTCGGGCGCGGTGCAGATAGCCGAGTTCCCAGGACACACGCACGGCGTCAGCTGTGTGGTCAGTATTTTATATAAATTATACTTTTACGTGGCGTGGTACGCCGTCGAGCTCCAATGGCCCAATCAAGCTCCAATGAATGGCCCAATAACGTCAGACAGGTGGCCGATAGTGGCTAGATGAGGAAGGCAATCTATGTCCAGCAGGTGATTATTGGGTGATGATAATCATCATAATACAAAAACGGTATGAAAATACGAAATTTAAATTAATTCCTTTATAAACAATTGCTACACAAGGTTTTATCCATATTAACGTCCTCCTAGCTGTATTACGACCAGGGCGGCCAAACTCATTGAGATCAGCCATCTGCGCAGGAGTAGATTATAGTGCCCAAGTGTGAGCACTATAATCTACTCCTGCGCAGATGGCTGATCTCAATCTACCCTGAAAAGGAGTACATGAGTTATTAAATATGAAAGGCATTATTTATGTGTAACTATTATGTTCAGAGATAAGTTTTTTTTTAATATGTGTTTTTTTTTTCCGCAGGCGTTCTCGACCTCGTCCAAGTATCTAGTCTCGGTGGGCTCGCAGCACGACATGATCATCAACGTGTGGGACTGGAGAGCCAACCTTAAGTTAGCTAGTAATAAGGTACATATTGCAATGACTTGTTAGTTAACTTGACTTGTCCATCAACCCGCACTAGGCCAGCGTGATGGACTAGGCCTAAAACCCTCCCTTCATTGGACGGAGACCTGTGGCCCAGCAGTGGGGACGTGATGGGTCGTGATGTTAGTTAATAGGTACCTACTATTTGTTGCAGCATTTCGGAGCCAAAACTTACTTCCATTTGTGCTTTTGCTATTACTCCCAACTTATAACTGTTCGGGATTCTACCTAGATTAAGAAAGTTGTGGCTGGATTGAGTGAAAGCAAAATTACAAAGTGTATGCCAGTCTAATTTGTTTGAAGTGTGGTCGCCTATAGTCTACTTTTCAAACAAACGAGTACCGAAATCTCGAGAAAAGTAATCCAAAGACCCATCTCATCCTCTCAATAACGAAAATGTGCAAGAAACATACTCAGTACTCGTTTGTTAAAAATCATTCTACCGCCAATATCAATACTTAACAGACAAAAATCTACATAAATACTTCCTACAAAAATACTGACTATGATACGTAATTGCTAAACCAATTTTGATTACAGGTGTCGTCCCGCGTGCTGGCTGTCAGCTTCGCGGAGAGCGGCAACTACTTCGTGACGGTCGGGTTTAGACACGTCAAGTTCTGGTATCTGGAATACTCCAGAAGCGCCAAGGTAAGACACTGATATTAGAAAGGCAAAAGGGTTAAGTAAATTGGTTCACCAATATTAATTTACGTTCCTACTTGGCACCATAAACTTTGACTACATAATTATTCACTTATAATATTAATGAATCGAAGCTTTGACTCATGAAAATTTTAAAAATTTGAGTTGAGTTTCATTTAATCATGTAATAGTATTATGAAGATAATTATTGATATATTGCAATAAAAATTAAATATCCTTTTTTTATCTGCTTACCATTACCATGATTGAAAAGTATCATAGAATAAAAGACAAGATTTTGTTTTGACTTCACTTATGCTATACTTAACACATAATACTTAATTACATTCTCTGTTTTAGAAGAATTACATGTGGGCTTGTTCGGTGACTTCGACAAGCGATTTGTTTAGTAAACTTGTGCGCTATGTCGTGTCGGTGACTTTGACAAGCGACTTTGTTAGTAAACTTGGCCACTCTGTCGGTGACTTTGACGAGTGACTTCGTTAGAAAGCTTGTACTCTATGTCGGTGACTTTGAAAAATTAGGTACTTGGTTAGTAAACTTGGGCACTTTGTCGGTGACTTTGACAAGTGACTTCATTAAAAAGCTTATGCATAACATACCTATATATTTATCAACTCCATTTACTCTGACATTCACAATATAAAGTAATAATTTATAGGTATCTACATAATCATCTCTAACATTAAATTACATAAACTATACACAATTAATTAGATTTATCATGGAACTTTGAGATTATCCTGTTGTTCATCGAGAGTTTGTACTCTCGCTATCATCTAGATCGGAATTGGATGTATCAGACGCTGGATCGGCAAAACTGAGCCATGGAAATATTTTGTCTACGGCTATTATGGCCTCGTACGCCTTGCCTTTTCGTGTAAGGGGTGTATCAATCACTATGTACCTATCGTTTGGTAGGACCTTTTTAATTTTATAAGGCCCTCTACACTTGGGTTCTAACTTTTTCGACTGCCCTTCTATACCTTTCCTTTTATCCCCAAACCTAGCCTTATCCTTCTCTTGTTGGGCATCTATCAAGTTTTTGGCCTTTTGCCTCAGATTTTTCAAAGTATTGATATCGCTGTTATCTATATCGTAGAATATTTCGTTTATTATAGTATCGGAAGGATTAGTGATGAAACGTCAAAATAGAAGCTCTGAAGGAGTTTTCTTTGTGGTGGTGTTAACCATAGTGTTCAGACCTAGTTGAATGTTTGGTAGATGTTCATCCCAGTTTCCGTTTGGTTTGTCGTGATTCATCGTTCCCAACGCAGCTAAGATGGTTCTGTTGTACCGTTCGACTTCACCATTTGCCCTAGGAGTAGCTACTGCATTTAAAATGTGTTTGACTCCTACACTTTTAATATAATCTTTGAAAGCCTTGCTGGTAAAGCTTGTTCCTTGGTCGGTGATTAACAGTTTTGGAGAACCAAAGAGACTCAATATTCGCGAAATACTCTGATGGTCGACGAGGATTTTGTGTCTCTAACACCTCTTATAAATATAAATTTGGTAAACGCGTCAATTATGACTAATGTATATGCATTCCCACGTTTAGATTTGATAAACGGCCCTAAATGGTCTGCATGCAAAGTATCGAACGGCTCACCGACTTTAGGGATCGAATGTAAGTTTCCTTGTTTGGGTCCACTAGGGAGTTTATGATGTGCACATTTCACACACGCCCCGACATATTTTTTTACAAACCTCCTCATCTTCGGGAACCAATACATTGAGCGTATTCTATTCAGAGTTTTATCAAATCCCAGGTGCCCAACTTCATCATGGTTGCTTTGTAAGATTTACCATCTTGCTCCTCTTGGCACTACCCATCTCGTAGTGGCGTGGTCCAATATTCGGAACCAATTGCCGTTCACAATCTTATAATTCTTTTTTAAATCTGCACATTCATCCGACTTAGGGTCCTTTAGGAAATCGCAAATCCTTTTTATTTCTGTGTCACTTTGTTGTACAGTAACAATCCTATCTTCTGTTGTAACATTTAGTATGTCCAAAATGTGCGTCTCATCTGCATCTCCATAATCAACAGGCGCCCGACTTAATGCGTCTACGTGCGCCATTCTATCTCCTGCCCGATACTCTACCTCGCAGTCGTTTTCCAAGAATTGGATCCACCAACGAGAAATTCGTGGAATCAGATCCCTCTTTGTAAAAGTTGTGCGTAGAGCACTGCAGTCAGTTATAATTTTAAATGTGATTCCTAGTAAATACACGCGAAATTTGGCGAGTGAAGATATAACCGCCAACGTCTCTAGCTCAAAAGAATGCATTTTCTGTTCTTCGGGCGTTGTTCTTCGGCTATAATATGCTACAACCATAAAGGTTCCAGATTCATTCTTCTGAATAAGTATGCCCGCTAATCCATGCTTACTTGCGTCAGTGTGAAGTTGCGTTTCAGCTGTAGGGTTGTAGAGCATCAGAACTGGCCTCTTAGTAAGAATACTTTTCAGCTCCTGAAAAGCGTTTCCTTCTTCCTCAGTCCACTTCCTTCCTTAAAAGACCGGTTAGTGGTTTGGCTATGGACGCAAACCCCTTCACGAACCTACGGAAGAATCCAGCCAAACCTAGGAATCTACGTACCTCGTGAATATTTTTTGGTGTAGGAAAATCCGCTACTGCTTTCGTTTTCGACAGTCAAGGTCTTACGCCATCTTTTCCTATTTCAAAACCTAGATACTCGATGGAATCAAAGAAAAAACGACACTTACTCATTTTGAGTGTAAACCCTCCATCGCGCAGTAGCATAAGCACTTCTTCTAATCGAGTCATTCCTTCATCGAACGATTTAACAGCGATAAGAATGTCATCCATTTATACGAGTGCGTACTTTGTTCTGCATTATTGTAATATCTTATTTATAGTTCGTTGAAAGACTGATGGAGCGTTCACTAGACAGAAATGCATCCTGTTGTATTCATACTGCCCATCTGGCGTCACAAATGACGTTTTAATGCGAGATTCTTCGGCGATCGGAATTTAGTAATATCCAGAAGCAAGATCGAGTGAAATGAAAACGTTATTTCCTGACAGAATTTCTAGTTGGTCCTCAATCCTTGGCAATGGGTAATGTTCGCGAACGGTCTTACGATTCAGAGCCCTATAGTCAACACACAATTTGCGCTCTCCAGTCTTTTTCCGGACTAAGACAATGGGACTGAACGTTGCTAACTTTATTTTCCCCTCTCCTTTCAGTACAAAGAGCCAGTCCCACTCATGGGCCGCTCGGCCATCCTCGGCGAGTTGAAGGACAACGAGTTCTGCTCCGTGGTGTGCGGGCGCGGCGCCTCCGCCGACTGCACGTACGCCGTCACGCGCTCCGGCCTGCTGTGCGAGTTCAACACGCGGCGGCTGCTGGACAAGTGGGTGGAGCTGCGGGTGAGTGGCGACAGATGGCGCTGTTATGATTTGTGGTTCCTGTGAGATCCGCTAGATGGCGCTAAAACGAGTTTTGTTGTGATTTTCCGCTGTGATTTTCCGCTGAAGCGGAAAATAGCTTCGGTTAGGGTGCGTTGCCATTTACTATGCGTATTTAATTAAAAGCGCTGGTTTCTTTAGATTAAAACATAGATATCGGCGCTTTTAAATGCGTTATTTCTGTATTAAATATGTAACTATTAGGTTAGGTTGAGCTAAGCGCTAGAAAACTGAAATACCTTTGAAAAGCGTTATTTCTGTATTAAATATGTAACAATTAGGTTAGGTTAGTTTAGCTAAGCGCTAGAAAACTGACATCGCTTTGAAAAGCGTTACTTCTGTATTTGCCGCTGCCACGTCAGCCGCGTCCCGGGTCGGGCTGGCGGGCGCTCGGCCATCCTCGGCTCGCTGAAGGACAACGAGTTCTGCTCCGTGGTGTGCGGGCGCGGCGCCTCCGCCGACTGCACGTACGCCATCACGCGCTCCGGCCTGCTGTGCGAGTTCAACACGCGGCGGCTGCTGGACAAGTGGCTGGGGTGAGTGCCGGCAGATGGCGCTGTTGGGAGTGAATGGTGGGTGGCGACAGATGGCGCTGTTGGGAGTTTTTGATTTGAGGTTCTGGTAGATGGCGCTTATACGAGTTTTGATGTATGAGATTTTCCGCTAAAGCGGAAAATCGCTTCGATTGTGGTCAGTATGATTGAGTAAGGCTGTATATAGAAAGAAAAAAAAAACGCTTTTTATCAATGGATATGCGCTAGCTCGGAATGATTAGAAACTAATGGATCGTCGCTTTGAAAAGCGTTATTTCTGTATTAAATATGTAACTATTAGGTTAGGTTAGGTTAAGCTAAGCGCTAGAAAACTGACATCGCTTTGAAAAGCGTTTCTTCTGTATTCAATTTGTAACTATTAGGTTAGGTTACCACATTTCTGTATACATTAATTTAAGATGCTTATGATATTTCAAAAGATATAGCGAAAACGGTGATGCAAATTTTTTGGTTGTTCAACTTTTTAAGATAAGTACACCCCCTTACCAAAACCATAGATCGTATTCAAGTTAAAACTAATGGCAACATAATGGATCACTTCATTTTGTAGCGATTTTTTTTTGTATACTTATAGTATGCCTATGCCCTTTATCCTAACGGAGAGTACTTTGTAAAAATTTACGTTCATCAGATTTTTTTTATTAATTTTATTTATTATACGATTAATAAAAACATTAATTGACTTTGACTTTATCCCCTCCTGCCGCCCCGGCAAAAAACTTTCGAGGTCATCCTGTTGTTTCCACCTTGGCTTGCGGCTAAATAAAAGTCCTTTTTTAAAATTATTTCATCTTCTTCCACAGACAACATCAGCGAACTGCATGGCAATAGGCGGCGACTACATCTTTGTCGGCTGCGCGGACGGCATCGTTCGTTGCTTCGCGCCTGACTCACTGCAGTACATCACTACACTGCCACGGACGCATTATCTGGGTGTCGATGTGGCACAAGGCACGCATATTAGGTAAGCTGCTGACAATATAAGTGTAAATAAGTTTTAATGGGGTTTTTGGCGTATGAGACAGTTGCACTGCGTTATACAGGGTGATTGGTAAGTCGATGTATTCCTTTAAATGAGTTGTAGTCGAAGGAATTTCCAGTCGATTGAACCCCATAATGCATTATCCGAAAGTCAACCATTTCTGAGTTATTTAAGTTTTAAGTTTTTTTTTAATTTTGCCAAAATTTATGTTTAAAAGCAAAATATTTCAAAAACCAACGATTTTTTTAAATACTTTTTTTTTTGTTTGTTTTGCATTGGTGACACCTTAGTCAACTAATCATAATCATTGATTGCGTAATATTTAACTTAATTTAGACACAGTGCTTCAAAATAGATGAAATTTTAAGAAAATTTTACGAAAGATGAAAATAAAAAAGCTTATTTAAAAAAGAATTTTATCTGACAATTTTTCAGGCATTACAGCTTAAAAACATAATCAATTTATAAGCTTTAAAAAGAATATTTCAATCTAAAATCGATTAAGGTATGGCCAAGATATAGCCAAAACAACCGCATAGGCGGGCAAATCTCAGTAGGGAAACAAACAAGATTTTGTTCAAATTTTTTGTTATAATTTGAGATGACGGTTGTCCCACAGATGGCGTTAGCATTAATATAAGCGCGTATAGTCATGTTCTCCTGGAATAGTACATAAGTTATACGCTTTATTACTATTATAGTATCTAAATAAATACATAAAAATCGACTTTTCTGACCTAACAAATCTGTTCTCCCACCCCCAGTCACATGTTCACCGTGCCGCCCGACGCCAAGTATCCAGACGCCGTCGCGCTCACATACAACCCGAGAGAACACAAGCTCACTTGTGTCTATAGCGATCACTCGCTGTATGTGTGGCATTGTCGGGATATACATAGGGTAAGTGGATTTAACGCCATCTAGTGACTGATGAAGGAACTAAAGTGGTTATAACGCCATCTAGTGGTTAATGGTGGAACTAATATACAACCCGCGAGAACACAAGCTGACTTGTGTCTATAGCGATCACTCGCTGTATGTGTGGCATTGTCGGGATATACACCGGGTAAGTGGATTTAACGCCATCTGGTGAGCAATGATGGAACTAAAGTGGTTATAACGCCATCTAGTGGTTAATGGTGGAACTAATATACAACCCGCGAGAACACAAGCTGACTTGTGTCTATAGCGATCACTCGCTGTATGTGTGGCATTGTCGGGATATACACCGGGTAAGTGGATTTAACGCCATCTGGTGAGCAATGATGGAACTAAAGTGGTTATAACGCCATCTAGTGGTTAATGGTGGAACTAATATACAACCCGCGAGAACACAAGCTGACTTGTGTCTATAGCGATCACTCGCTGTATGTGTGGCATTGTCGGGATATACACAGGGTATGTTGTAGTTTTTTATAACTTACTGTCCCATTTTAACAAGTTCACATTTTACACTCAGAATATTCTCTCGGTTTAATCCACCATTTTTGTGACCTCACATTTTACACTCTTACTCTTGTCACCTTCCTTTTTTTGCCTATTTTTACAATACAATATATATGAATTTTACACTCACAATATTATCTCGGTTTATTTTTGTAATCTCAAATTTTACACTCATACTTTAAGTAGTCAAGTCACACTGTTTTCCCATTTTTAATATCACACATTTCACACTCATCTCTAATTTAGGTATCAAAGTCACACACACCACCCTTTGCCATTTTTGCAACTCATATGTCCTTGCAAATACAGATTTTTCATTTGATTTAATTCGCATTTTACCCTCATACTAGACTTAATTTTCCTCCCGCATTTTAAAACGTCACGTTTCACGTTCACTCCAGGTCGGCAAGTCGCATTCAGCCCTCTACCACTCGGCTTGCATATGGGGCGTGGACATGCACACTCTTTTCCCTTTTTCATAACATAGAATTTTACACACATACTATACTCCCGCATTTCACACCGTCACGTTTCACACAACCTACCTCTATTGCAGGTGGACAAGTCGCATTTCTTTCCCATTTTCTCAAAATAGCATTTTGCACTCAGAACTGACTGACAGAGTGACTCCTTTTACTGTCGTAACCTCCCATTCATATCGCTATTTTCTGGCAGCAAACTCTTTTCCTCATTTTCACACCGTCACGTTTCACACTTATCTCTATTCCAGGTGGGCAAGTCGCATTCAGCCCTCTACCATTCAGCCTGCATATGGGGCGTGGACATGCACGCCGACGGCAGCTTCCTCACCTGCTCCAGTGATGACACTGTGAGACAGTGGCATCTGGGGACATCGCCGGACGCGAATATTTATAGTAATGTGAGTAGTGGTTTTGTGTATTCTTTGTTAGTTGTCACTTGTGACTTTGGTGTTTTGTATGTGGGAAGTGATGTTAGTTATTTCATCGAACCTTTGCGAATATCCTTGGGTGCTTTTGCACTATGTGGATAGGCCCTAAAAGTTTGAGAAAGTTAAAAAGTATGTATGGATTTTTAAGGCAATAAACATCCTGTTGAGCACTATCAAGTTTTGTCTATACTATACAAACTCAAAAATTTAAGGCCTTATTATAAAAGCTATTACACATTTGAAACTCCACTTATGTAAACGATCCTTCATCCGTAGAATGCACAATGCTTAGATCCGCCCGAGACACAATACAATTTCGATTTATTCTTTCCCAGGCAACCAGGCGGTTTGCCGTTTTTGTGCTTATTATTAAAACAGTTGCTATCTTATTCCAGGAGTTATCGAACATCCTGTACATAGACCCGGAGCTGAAGTTCCTGAAGGACGCGGATCTGACATCCGGCGCCGACAAGGACAAGTCCAAGTCTTACGACGACAAGATTGGAGTGAGGTTAGTGTGGAGATAGGCTTTTTTGACCCGTTTGCTACCAAAGTGCCCATCCTTTCAATACTCAATATAAAAGGGTAGTTTCTATGATGGCAAAATTGAAAGTTGTCTGAAATTTACGGAATAAAAAAAAGCAGACAAATAGTTTTTTATTTTTTATTTTTCAAATTACCAGAATACGAGTACAAATATAGAGTACACTTTAGACGCAGATAGAGCGTTATATTGTTGAGCCTTCTTTTGTTGATGATTGTATTCTTTGGTTGGTTCTATTTCTATCCAAAAAAAAGAATATAGGATAGGGAAAATTACCTGAAATTTATGTTTTCTCGACTTTGGCTGGGGCTTTACCGTGCCACCAGATTAAAACATTTAACTTATTAAAGAAATCGATAACAATAATATCTCCTTCACCCACAGATGCATCCGCATATCCCCGGACGGCGCTCACATAGCCTCCGGAGACAGGTCCGGCAACGTGTACATACACGCGAACAGCGGAGAGCTGCTGCGGACTTTGGAAGCTCATGATGCAGAGGTGAGTGCACTGGAAGATACCGCTTTTAGCACTAAGCATTCATCATCGCCTATAGCAGTCCACTGCTGGACGTAGGCCTCTCCCAAAGCACGGAAATGTCCAAGGAATGTCGATGTTATCGACGGAGATAAATTTCACTGTATCGCTAATTAAACGACTTTATCGACGGACCCTGGTAGCAGTTTCGTTAATCCAGACAAGTAAAAAGATCTATGAAACTCCTCCTCTGACTGATTCTGACTTCTTTGCACTTTGCGTTACTCACTATCAAAACCTCACCCTGTATAACAACATGTTAATGACATTACAGGTGCTCTGCGTGGAATACTCTGACTTCGCGAGTCACCGGCCCAAACTACTGGCGTCAGCTTCGCGAGACCGACTTATACACGTGTTTGAGGTGGAACGAGTGAGTATATACCTATTTGTATATCATATAAATACAAACACATATAAATATAAACACATAAGCATCTTAGGGGCCGTCCATTAATCACGTGAGGCTCAAAAGGGGGGGGAGGGGGTACGGAAAACCTCACGAAACATCACGTGGGGGGAGGGGGGTTCTCGTTAGATATCACGTGTGTTAATTTTTTGCCAAAAAGCGCTAGGTATTTCTAAACCGAAATTTTGAACGGCGCAAAAATTTGAACGATTTGTAGTATTACCTTGATTGACTCTCCCGCCGTTGCGTTTCAATTCAAAACGCAATTTTCGTTAAGTATATTTTTTCTAGTCAAAAATAGCCTTTACATAGACTCCCAAAAAATACACGTGATCCAAGGGGGGGGAGGGGTGGTTGGTCCCAAACCTCACCAAATATCACCAGGGGGGAGGGGGGTCAAAAAATTAGAAAAACGACCTCACGTGATTAATGGACGGCCCCTTATGCAGGTGTTGCAAAAGTGGTATAGTAGAGAAAAAAAGCCAACTAGAATTTCCCCAACTAGAGTAACCCTTTTTCGGGGATAGTAGATATACCAATTTTTCACATATCTGTATAATATTAAAGTACAAAATACACACACGCACATACGCTTAGCCACATACCACATGAGCTGGTTTAAAGTCCTACAGATTCACTCAAAAGAGGATGGGCAAAAATATATGGGAGCTGGGACCACCCTCCAATAGCAATAAGACTAACATCGTTGGATAGGTCTTGTCAATAGAAATAACTTTTGCTTTGACAGCTTTGTTGTCACAGTTGTCCGTTCAGAGATATATGACTTATAAGTTCCGATACTCGTCAGTTCATCTTACTGCTATTGGAGGATGGACCACCCTCCAATAGCAGTAAGACTAACGTCGTTGAATAGGTCTTGTCAATAGGAATAACTTTTGCTTTGACAGCTTTGTTGTCACAGTTGTCCGTTCAGAGATATATGACATATAAGTTCCGATAGGATAAAATGTAGTTTTATAAGAGGAGTGTTGTGTTTGTGGTCATTGTATATGGTGACCTCTTTGTGAAGTGACAGTTCACCTGTCACGCTTATTAAGAAAATGGCAGCTAACAAGCAATTGTATTATTAAGTAATTATTAAGCAGTAAGATGAACTGACGAGTATCGGAACTTATAAGTCAAATATCTCTGAACGGACAACTGTGACAACAAAGCTGTCAAATCAAAGGTTATTCCTATTGACAAGACCTATCCAACGACGTTAGTCTTACTGCTATTGGAGGGTGGTCCAGCCTCCAATAGCAGTAAGATGAACTGACGAGTATCGGAACTTATAAGTCAAATATCTCTGAACGGACAACTGTGACAACAAAGCTGTCAAAGCAAAAGTTATTCCTATTGACAAGACCTATCCAACGACGTTAGTCTTACTGCTATTGAAGGGTGGTCCAGCCTCCAATAGCAGTAAGATGAACTGACGAGTATCGGAACTTATAAGTCAAATATCTCTGAACGGACAACTGTGACAACAAAACTGTCAAAGCAAAAGTTATTCCTTTTGACAAGACCTATCCAACGACGTTAGTCTTACTGCTATTGGAGGGTGGTCCAGCCTCCAATAGCAGTAAGATGAACTGACGAGTATCGGAACTTATAAGTCAAATATCTCTGAACGGACAACTGTGACAACAAAGCTGTCATAGCATAAGTTATTCCTATTGACAAGACCTATCCAACGATGTTAGTCTTAATGCTATTGGAGGGTGGTCCCAATCTGCCCATTGTCATTTAGCGGTACAGATATATTCGAGATGCGTTGATGTATATAATCTTCGCTGTCGATCGCCTTCAAGACAGATGAAGGTGCCATAATCTTTACGATGACATACATAATTTTTGTAAGAGTTGTAGACACACACCCAAAAAGCTGGTTCGTTGCCCGTTGAGCTACCATCACTTCTATTTGGTTCTATACTGATATATACCATCAGAACCCTTATTACATTCGAATAAGGTTGTTTTTATCAGATGTCTTTCCCCGTGGAATGGTGATTATAATGATTATATTCTCATTACAGGGCTACCAAATCCTCCAAACCCTAGACGACCATTCCTCCTCAATAACGGCGGTGCGGTTCCTGTGGGCCGGCGCGGCGCTGCAGATGGTCTCCTGCGGCGCCGACAAGACCATCCTGTTCCGACAACTGCGCACGGTAAGGGGGGGGCTAGGCAGCCTGGCTGCGGCAGCCACTTAATCATAGAATAGAATGGAATAGAATAGAATAGAGTTGAATTGAATTGAATTGAATTGAATTGAATTGAATTGAATTGAATTGAATTGAATTGAATTGAATTGAATTGAATTGAATTGAATTGAATTGAATTGAATTGAATTGAATTGAATTGAATTGAATTGAATTGAATTGAATTGAATTGAATTGAATTGAATTGAATTGAATTGAATTGAATTGAATTGAATTGAATTGAAATGGATTGGATTGGATTGGATTGGATTGAATTGAATTGAATTGAATATACCTTAATGATTACACCACAAATATTAAAACATACAAAGAATACTTATAAACTAGAAACTAAACTAGATGTTTACTAGCTCTGCACATAGATGGCGTGTCTTACGGAGTTGACCCAGAGTTTGAAAACGTTAACTAATAGCCGCGTATTCACCTATCGCACGCCTCGCCTGCCCCGGTTTTGCTAGAACGCGATCCATGCTCGGTGTATACGCGCCTAATAGAATAGAATAGAATTCATTTATTCACAACAAACAAGGTTATGTTATACATCAGCTCTTAAACATCAAATTACAGTTTCTATCATGCTTCACCGAGGAATCAGTTAACGAACGTAAAACTAAGTATTATTTGTTGTTATTTCCAGACACAAGACGGCAGCTACCAGTTCGCTCGCGGCCAGAACGTGTCGGGGCGGACGACGTTGTACGACATGGAGGTTGATGCTGGCGGCAGACACATACTGACGGCTTGTCAGGTAATATACTGTTTATACAGGATGTTGGTGCACCACTTTTGGATATTATACTGTTTCTAAAGAGTGTTTCAAAAATGGAAGAGAATGAAATTATTCAGAAGGTTATTTTGAAAAAGTTTTGTTTTACGAGTTTAAGAATTGCTAGGTTCGCGGTTTGGGCGGCATGCATACTGAAGGCTTGCCAGGTATTATACTGTTGTAATAGTAGAATTTTAGATCTTTTACTAAATTTATATCTGCATATTTTACACTAGTAAGGACAGAACGTGAACGACAACTTTTTATTCTAGCCATAACTCTGAGATTTCATAAAACTGCCCCTGTAAATCTTGTGGAAAGATCACGCCCCCTAAGACACGATAAATGGCAAGTTGCAACTACAAAGACTGAGTTTGGCAAGAGACGTTTCGGTTACATGGGTCTCTTCTTATACACTAGGGTAAACCAAACCTTATCCCTCTTAAAAACTACAAGACACCTATGTAAACAAAAAGCTACTACGTGGCTGATGTTACAGGACTACAAAGATAGCTACTTCTAACGCTAAATACCTAAAACCACAAATTGTTGTTAATATTTTTATCTTATTTTTTTTTTGTGTTATACTCTTTGTTTGTCTAACAATCTTACCTTAACTTAATGAAGATTAATAGAAAAATTTTCTTTTCGCAAAAAAAATTAAATACTGTGTTACTACTAACCTTTATTCTCAACTTATAATTTTTATTGTATAGCATAAGACGAAAGAGACTAATCCCTACGACACAGGGAATCCTAGTGTAGGGGTTAGGGATATTATAACACTGTTTCAATGTTTTGGCTATCTTCTTCTTCTTCTTCTTCCTTGCCTTATCCTTATTTAGGGTCGGCTTTGTTGGTCATGTCACGCCATTTTACCCAATTTTACCATGTTTTGGCTATCAATAAAAATATTTGTATTTGTGTGGGGTCAGACGGATGACGGATGATCTGACAATAATGATGATGATAATGTGTGAAATCTTTATGTTTGTTTGTCACAGGATCGCAACGTGCGGGTTTACAGCGCGTCTAACGGACGACATACGAAGACCTTCAGAGGTACCACTGCGGACGATGGAACACTTATAAAGGTAATAAAATATTAGAATTAGAATAAAATATAGAAGAGATTAAAATTTAGTAAAGTAACAATAACAATACAATCGTTGGACCAAATATAAGGATGCCTTTGCCCAGCAGTGCGACACTATATAGGCTATTAAAAAAAAACAACATGAAAACAGAAAACGCCTTGTGGAACGTGAAAACAACATGAAAACAGAAAACGCCTTGTGGAACGCTATTCCTAAGCTTATGAATACTCATTTCTATGTACTTCATTATTTGGATTTTTTATTGTTTCAGAAACAGCAACTTAATTGATGTTACTGTTATCTTTGTGTCGTAATTGGTCTTCTAAATGTCATTTCAAAACTCATCACGATATTTTCTCTCACATTTTTTTAACAACGTTTCCGGAAACCTTCAGTAGTTTTAAAAATAACAGTTATTCTAAACTTGGTTAATAAAACCCGCAATTTTTCCCCCAGGTTTCCCTAGACAGCAGTGGCATATACCTGGCCACGTCGTGTACAGACAAAGTGCTGAGTGTCTACGACTACTATTCAGGGGAATGTATGGCCACCATGTATGGGCATTCGGAGATCGTTACTGGACTCAGGTAAATTAGAAATACTGCTTCTTTTCAGTAGGGATAATTCCTGTCCAACCGTTTTAGATTTAGATATATTCTATATTGCAATTCTATCGACATAATTATGTCATTCCAGAATCTAGATGTCTTTTTGTTCAGGTCTCGTCACGCAATGTTTTCCTTCACTATAAAATAATTCCCTAATTTTAAATATAAAATACATACATAAATAGATACATATTTATGCAGTTCAGATTACAAAAAGAAGACCTAAATGGCAACTCCACTTTTTAATTCATGTAATGACCTCTATTTTATATATTTCGTCTATTAAGTGAGCCTATGTTAATCAGCGAGTCCCCCAGATAAAATGATGATGTTGATTTCTGACTCCCCAGGTTCACGCCAGACTGCCAGCACCTCATATCCGCGTCAGGCGACGGCTGTATCTTTGTTTGGAGGGTTCCCCACGACATGGTAGTTACTATGAGGGCCAGGAAGGCGCAGCAGGCCATCAGGCAGGGGAAGTGAGTATTATAGTATACTGTAGTAACGCCAGCAGAAATAAAGAAGCTATATTAGAATCTTAGAGTTTTTTCAGGCGCAAGAAATAAAAGTTTTGCGTCGCGATCACTCACATCGCGCGTCCTCGAGAGCGAGCGCGACGGAAAACTTTTGTCACGTCTTGACGTGCGCGTCTTGGTTCCTGTGCTAGGCCTTCGGAGCTGGCTAACGGTTTATCACCAACCGGACTTTAAAATAAGATAGTGTAGTGGTGGTTAGCGACGGAAAACTTTAATCACGTCGTGTCGTGGGCGTTTTGGGCAGTGTGCTAGGCCTTCAGAGCTGGCTTAGGGTTTATCACCGACAGGATTGTGACCTTGACTGCTATGCAGAAGGTCCCGGGTTCGACCCCCGGGGCGGGTGTCGGCGTCAGGCGACGGCTGCATCTTCGTGTGGAGGGTTCCCCACGACATGGTAGTTACTATGAGAGCCAGGAAGGCGCAGCAGGCCATCAGACAGGGGAAGTGAGTATATTGGAGCGAATGATAATCCATAGGTTTATGCAGATGTACCTACCGTTGTGTAATTATCAAATATGGATCCAAAGGTTAGAGTGGTCAATGTTAACGAATGAACTGACATCACGTATACTGACATGCGTATTGCCATAATGTATACTACTACAGACAGGGGTTGCTCTGAAATCGTACGCATATAGCGTATACGTAACGCATATCTGGAGAGCATACTGTATATTAGTACAGAGAGAGAAAAATCCTGCCTAGCACCAGTCGCAAGACGTGACACAAACTCTCCGTCGCGCTCGCTCTCGATTACTCTCGAGGCCGCGCGATGCAAAACTTGTCACGTCCTCCGCGTGTTAGCCCTTCTCGTTCTATTAGGTATATGAAACAATGATTTTCAAGTATCCCTTTATTATTTCCAGGAAAGTATCCACGTCCAACGGCCCGCTAGGCCTGGACAGCGAGGGCGAAGCTCCCGCGTCGCCGCCGCCCGCCTTCACCGCGCCCGCGCCGCCTGATTATACGTATGTAAAATTGTACATGGGATATATAAGGTTCTCGAGTGGAGAAGACGATCATTTAATATTGATTTGATAAATTGGCTAATCTTAAGTTCATAATTCACGCATTGAACCCATCATGTAACATATCCATTTTAATCTTTCAGGCTCCGAATCGGCCGCCTCCCATCCTGGGCCAAGAAGAGTTTAGGCGACGAACTGGCAGGCCCGGAGACACCCGCGCCCGAGCCGCCCACGCGCGGCAAGTGGGCGCGCCGCATACACACCAACGGTGAGTAAATATGTGGAGACATCTCACACACGGCCATCCGACCCCAAGCTAGGCAGAACCTGTGTTATAGGAGTCGGGAAAATTATATATCTACACATACATACTAAACATAAATATCTACACCCAAGGCCCGAGTACAAATATCTGTCTTTACAAAAATATCTGCCCCAGCCGGGAATCGAACCCGGGGCCTTCGGCATAGCAGTCAGGGAAGCAACCACTACACCATTCAGCCGAACGGTAGAATAGAATAATATTTATTCAGAATACTATAGGTAGTATTTTAACAATATGTAAGTAGAGGACAGGAGAGGAATGTTGAGGACCCTTAGGAATGTTGAGAACCAAGGTTAAGCATGACGCGTACACACCAACGATGAGTTGAGAACGGGAGAGGAATGTTGAGGACACTAGAGAAAATTAGCTCAAGCATTGATTGCCTCCTCTCCTTCTAAGGAGACACTCGGCGACTTGCTAATTAGTATTTGAAATAATTTTCTTAGAAATCTGTAGATTTTGTGTGGATTTCTGAACAAAACAGCATTTACTGATATTTGCTGGTATTTAATTGAGCGAGAAGGAAAATGAGACTCGCCGCTTGGTACAACTTGTCGTGCATTAACTTTTTTATTTTACTTTTTAAATCTATGTTGCCAACAAGGCAGAGACAATTTATTCATGTTGCCAACAATTTCAGTATGGATAAAACAGACATTTTATCATTTTCATAATGCGAATCTCATCATCTCCCTACCTGTTTTGTTCCACAGACAAGAGAGACTCGGACGGCTCCAAAGACAGTTCCATAGACAGCGGGACAGACACTCGCTACATCGAGAAGAGACGCGATCAGCCAGTTGTTAAACAGGTATGTTGGGATAATAAATAAAATTTGGAAAATAGGAAGAGAGATGGAACATTTGTTTGAATATTTTCCCAGCATTATACACCTTCATTTTGATCTATAAGTAAAGTTGTCAATGATTTTTTTTTTAATTGACCATGGTGGCACAAACATCTAGTTAGTAATCCAAATTAAATACCGTATAATCTCAGTTTTCCTAATGGTGATTTTGAAGATTCTAAATAAGATGAAACACAGTCAGTCCAAGTTGATTTACTAAGTTATTAAAGGTGTATAATGGCTGATGTTTTTCTCGTGTATTTTTCAGTTTTATCCAAACCGCACTAACTTGTAAATAATTTTGGGTATTTGTAATAATTAATAATAATAATAATTTACTGTTTTTGTTAACCATTAATTTAAAGTTTTTTTTTTATTTTTATTACCTGTGTTTTCCTGTAGTGTTAGGTCTGAAGTATTATTTAAAAAACAATACTGTATTTAAGAGTTCAATAACTCTCGTGCTAACATTGGTATTTATTTTATTTAACTCACAATTTAATATATGATGTGGTTTTATTGTAATGTCCTTTATATACTTACCTATTATTTTTTGTGTTTCTGTAACCCTGAAGGTGAAGGATTCCTGTCATGATTACTTTTTTTTCTATCCCAAATAATTATAATTTATTTACTACCTGAGTAAAATGGCTCTCTATTGATATATTATATTCATTATTACTTTAAAAAATAATTTTAAATTTCAATGTCCAGAAATTTTGAGAAAAGGGACCTTTAGAGCGCCATTTTACACACCCCTCCCCAACTGACTCGCATACGGTTATGGCACTTATTTCTTTACACAATAGAGGCCGAAATCGCTCAACCTCTCCCAACTACCCCGAGTGGAGGCCCTATTCCGCCATTTTGACGCTACCATGGCGAAAACCTACGAAATCCTAGCCATTTCGCCGCGTGTCGGGAAAAAGGTTTTTTTTTGTTTTTTTTTTTCATTTGCATCTTGTGGTGTTGCCTGTTGTTGTACAGTTGTTTGTGCGTTTGTTTTGTGTTTGCTTATTTTCATCATTTTGTTATGAAAAAAAATTGACTTAGGTGAGCACAAATAGAAAATCAATATTTGCGAAATGCAATAAGATGAAGATAAAAGTAGAATAAAAAACATGATCTTTTACATTAACTTTTTGTTGTTGTTATGTTTACAAAAAAGTATGTATATTGTCACAAGATTTTTGATTTGTATCTGGCTCATTTTTATTTATAAATATCTTTCATGTTTAGGTATATTCAAAGCACATGTGGGCAGGTTTACTCATATTTATATACAATTCATGGGTTAATTTATTTACTTACACATTTCATTATCTTGAGCATGACATCATCCATTCACCATTAATCATTAAATACATCTCATGCTTTCTGTATGTACTATTATAATGCTTTCATTCATAAAAAAGTGCAGCATTATTTATATATAATTTTTATATTATTAGTTATGAAGCTTGCATATAAAAAATAGTACGATCCGTTTCATAAGTAGCTTTAATACGTTGCCAATCTAACATACGGTCAAATTTGAATAGATAATTACGTGGTGTGTGAGTTTGACAAGGTAAAAAAGTATATAGCTACTTATTAAGCTGACCGTATTCTATCAGTCGTATAGCTAAATGGACTTAACACTATGTCTGAGCAAATGCACAGCGAAAAGTGGGTGGTTCGCTTGTGAGTCAACTTCGACTATCCCTTTAGGGATCACAGTCCATACTATGTATCCATTCGCTGTATGGGCCATTATTTTATTTTGGGTACAATTGGGCATACGTTTACAGATATTTTTTTCAAAAATAAACTTATTATATTATAATTTATTATTATTATTTATTATTATTTCTTTATTCAGATTACTAAGATCCAATTTTGTTAGTAGACATATTAAAATACAGTGTGTTAGTAAGTACTTAAAATATTTATAACTTAAAAACTATTATTTATTTAGGCCGACATGTTTGGCTACCCAATGTTTATACATTGGGCAGTCAAACCGGTCAACTATTGTACCAAGGATATAACCGTTAAAGTTTTATTTATGTTAATTAATATTTATATTTTTCATTACATACATTTGCAGCGATGTTTTCTTGCTGTTTCTTAAATTAAATAAAATTAATTATATATATTTAATAAAATAATTAAATATTCGTTATAATATACAAAAACATTGTTTTCATTATAATTTTTTACACACGTTGTGCTTGTTTCATATGACTCGCTTCGAGGGACAGACAATTTTTATATGAAAAACGATTGCGTTACCAAAAACAACAACAGAGTTACCGTAATTTGTAAATAAATAAAGTATTTTTCTTAAATTTATAATATTTTATGTGACCGGTGTCTTATTTGATTGCTGCAGACGGTAGCTTTATTCCTGAACTTCATTATATAATATTTTAAAAATCTTTCTTTGTAGGGGACCGATAATTGTACCCAAAATAAAATAATAGCCCGTATAACTTTTCTTTGAAGTACAGTTCAATTACTTTTTTTTGTTATTTTTATGTTTTACATTTTTTATTTTCTCCCATGCCGTTTAGGTGACAATAAACTTGTCATATTCCAACTTCTTTTGTGTTTTTTTGTGTTATGTTTTTTATATTTTGATTTACTTATGTCCCGTCTAGGTGACAATAAACTTGAATAACAACCTGGCGCCGGACGCGCGGACCAGGCATCACACCGATGATTCGTCGCTCGGCAGTTTTAAATATGAGGTTTTTATTGTTTTTTTAATTGTTTTATTTTTATTTTATGTTTAGTGGCTAAGGTTTTAGCATTTCAGAAAGGCCAAACCCTGTAGCTAAGGATAATAGTTTTAAATATGATGTTTTTATGTTTTTTTTGTTTTTATTTTAACGTCATATTCTACTCTTTGTGAGTCTATAAAGTATGTATCTCCACCTGGCTATCTTGAAAAGAACCTTTGTGCATACGCCCTTAAGGCCTAAACTGCTGTTTTAATGTTAAGTGGCTAAGGTTTTAGCATTCTACACGCATTGTCTTATATCAACCAGTAGAACGCGAGCTCGCGAACGCCTGGTTGTCAGAAGAAAAAAAGACGATCCCTTTACGTTACGATTATACGTGCTGAGACCCATAACCTTCGCAATGCCTTTTAGACTTGTTCCTTTTATCTCATCCGAATTTCCTCCCCCGTCCTCAGGACCAAGAGTCTACAGAGCACGACGGCGACGTGGAGGACATCAGTGACGGCGAAAGGACCTCGTCTTCTGAGAGAGCCACCTACTACCCGGGGAATAATGATGACGACACGCACAGGTTGGTAGATAAGAACCTTGTACTACGAAGTTCTAATGGCACCCAATAGATGGCGTTAGAAGCGCGACACACCAAGAAACTATAGCGAGTGAGATGGGTCTTAGCATAGAATAACTAAGTACTAAAGAATGACAATGTCATAGTACGGAATCGTAGCCATAAAAAAGCTTGAAAATTTAAGCAGTTTCCAGATGGCGCTATACGTTTCGTTAAGCGGTTTCTAGGTGGCACCACTATCTATGGATGAATGCAATGACATATATCTATTGGATGGTCGTCGTAATATTGGAAACGGCCAATAGATGGTATTTTAAGCATAAAATATAAATTTTTAAATTTAATATTATTCTCTTCATCTAACGTGCATGCAGTTTGGTAAATATTGCACTCATAAACTTATGGAAACAAAATAATGCTGTACCTACTTAGGTACTATATCATTGTCAACTTTGTAAGAAGATATTTATTTTGCTCGTACCTACGAGAGTCAACTTGAGACCCGCTACCTATACCCGTCTCTTTCACTCTCACGTGATAATAGAATGGAGTGAAAGGGATAGGACCATTTTTCAGGTGTCAAGTTAACTAGCGTAAGTATACTTTGCTCGCTTATATGCGCGGTCGCCGCCCTCGCACCATCGAGTCAATATTGTATCATAGAACGAGTAGGTACCTACTTAATGTATTTTGGTAAATTAAGTATTTAGTTATCATCATCATCAACATCAACAGCCAACGCACGTCCATTGCTGACCATAGGATAGGCCTATGCATAAGGTTCATTTTTGTTTGTGTTTTTTCCATATCTCAAAGTACAATCGACAGAAAAGGTTTTTGCATTTCTTAATTGATTGCATATAAAGTGATTATCACTTAACTTTTAGAAATATGTTGAGTAAAATGATTATTATTTCATAGAATAGTATAACCAGCCAAAGTTTAACCTCAGTAACAGTGAAAAGTAATTTACCCTTCTCATTGTTTTAGCTCTTACCTGAAACTGAAATAAACGGTTTATCGATGTACTTATACTTACTATACTAGTACCTACTCGTTATTCTATGATACCATTTGTTGAAAATATTACTTATTCATTACCATAGAATAACGAGTAGGTACCTACTTAAGAGGAGAGTATACACCTTTGCGATTCTAGCGAAATAGTTAGGTATTTAAGAAAACATTTGCTATCGCTTGTACTCTCATGCCCCGGGCACGGGTGCGACAGAGATATACTTCAGCTCGCGACTGACAATAGGTAAGTACCTACTTTCCTGAATGAAATTCTGGTTTTGGGAGAAAACGTTTTACACTAACTAAATACTTACTTTTTGTATGGACTTTTTCTAAGAAAAAGTTTTCCGTTTTAAGTGGTGTACTTCCCTCTTAATGTATTTTGGTAAATTAAGTACCTAGTTAGTTATAGGTTTACGTAAAGTGGAAAACATCACACGTTCCCAACTAATGGCGCTCACTATTGCCATCTAGTGATTATTCGTTAGTACTTCTACGTTAGCAAGTAAACTCGCAACGTCTTCTTTCAAAATGGATTATGCAATAATTTAAGATTTCGACAAAATTCTACCACTAACGACATCTTACGGATGATTCAAAACTAAACTATCTAGTTACAATCGGGCTAAGGAGATTGTCATTCTTTAGTACTTAGTTATTCTATGGTCTTAGTTAGGACCAATAGCTACGCACTAATAAATTACAGGGATTTTAGTTCCCGTTTGTTAAAAACAATAGAATATAGATACGAAGTACAGATGCTAGATGGCGTTTGAAGCGTGACACACAGTAAATTTATAGCAACAAAAGTAGTATGATATCCTACATCGCGGTACCGAATTTAAGAAGCTAACTGCTATTATAATTTTTTTACTTAAAAATATGTGTTTTTTTTTTACAGTGAATTCATGGTAAACGCGATGGACGCCGAAGAGCTCCGTCAGTCCATACGGCGCTCCAAACTGTGGAAGGAGCGGGACGCCCCCTCGGCCTCCGGCGGGAGCGTTGGAGGCACCGCGCCGAGCTCGCCGCCGCACTCTGATGATGACGAGGTAACTAATGTGGGACACCCTTCGGCCAAGCGTGAGACTCGTGAGAGGCATAGGGAAGAATAGGGATATCCTCATCATTAGTAAACAGTAGTAGAGTAAAGCATTTCTCGAGTGGAGAATACGAACAGGCAAGCGAAGTGTGAGATGCTCTTCGCGGTCGGTGGACCTACGACCTTAGATATGTGGCCGGTAGTGGCTAAGTCCGTTGGCTCCTTTAGCAAGCAAACTACAAAACCACGATATCTGACCACGGCTATCATAAACTTACAGACGCAGCGATGCTTTATAATTTGTTTATATCGTCGAACTACAATAATCTTTATGCAATGACTGAAGCTTATTTATTTATTTAAGTATCACCAACAGATGGTACAAATTACGTTCACAAACAGCATGACTAATTTAACAATAGATGTTTCAGGTCAGGTGACCATCCACTTACTTATATTCCATTGTGAAGAAAATTAGTTTTCCTCTCCGGACCTTTCTCTGTGGATGGCACCCTAATTTCCCTCTTCCAACCCGCAGGTTTCCACCCCATCAGGCGACACCGTGGACCGCAACCCGCTGTCCGGCTCGTGCGAGTCGGTGGACACAGTGGGCCGCCGGGAGATGTACGTGAAGAGCGCCTTCGACAGCCTGAGCGGAGCGGCCGACTGTACCACGCCTGCTGGTGAGTGAAGTTTTCCCGTGGGAAATCTGTGTAGAAAGTAGTGTAATGTGTTAATGCAGGGCGACAGCTTGGTGCGTGCAAAGTTTCATGAAAATTGGTTTGGCCGTTTTGCCGTGATAGTACTCTACAAACAATAATAATTATGCATCATACTTACTAACTTTCTCGGTTATAATAATAGTAGGGTGGGATATAAACTTCTGATAGGAAATATTGCTTGTAGGTTTCTTGTAATAAGTCAGGTTAGGATAATAAATGCGAATGATTGATGTTTCAAAAATATTATTTCAATATTATGCTAGTTTTTCCCCGAACTTCGTTCTACTTTACAAAAAAAATACACGGCAGTAAAAGTTAAAACAAAAGTACACAACCCCTTCTGCGTTTACCCTTTTCAAACATCCTGTATATTCACACGTCTCTCTCCACCACCAGGCACGAAGTCGTCCCTCTCGTCGCAGCACCTGTCCGTGGGACGCCCGTCGCCTCGCCCGCGCGACCCGGAGGCCGTCCGGCGGCGGGACGAGCTGAACAGGAGGATACTGGAGACGAGGCGGCAGCTTGAGACTGTGAGTAATAAATTGTTATGTGGCGATAAACATCCACTAACCGATAAAAACGACTGGCTAATATTTTATGCAAAAACCCTTATGCAGCTCTTACAGTTTATCATCGACACGGTAAGAAGAATTAAATAATAATTCAGTGCTGAATTATTATTGCCTCTCCCAAAGAATGCCACAACACATCCTCGGCCTAACTAAAAGTACCGACTATCAGTCTTAGGTTATAGCTTCTACATTATTTACAAACAGTAGGTATATATAATATATAATACTATACCAATATTTAATTTTAAAAATCACAAACACACACTCACACTCAACACACACACACACACACACACACAGTACTCACTTTTAAACTCAAACCAAAATCATTTACATAGGCCTGATAAGTGTTTCTGTTATTCTCTTAGCTAACTATATACTTAATTAAGTACTTACCACAAAATGTTATTTTTACTCTTAGCCTAAACTTAACACCTTTATGTTAATAAAGAGCGGTTTCTTCTGGCACAGGTGCTTAGTGCACTTAAAAGGAGATTCCAACCTTGTAATTGATTACCTACCTATGGCTAAAGAAATAAATATTTTTGTATTTTTTGTATAGTTATGTGTGTAGTTGTAGGTATCTGAAACCGTCACAATGAACCTCATTTCTGACTTAATCCCTGGACTCTTTTTACCCTGGGATCCTCAAACTCAACATCAGGCTTAGGGTGCCTTTCCACCAGAGGTGGGTTATGGAGCTATGCTGCTATGCTATACATTAAAATATAAAAGAAAATCATCCGCATCAAGGTCTTTGTACACTATGTGGACCAAGAAATGTTAGGTGGATATCAAACGTATCCATAGCAAATTAGCATAGTCTATCACTGGTAGAAAAGCACCCTTGTTTAATGTGTAGTTATTTTAACTCCTATTAATTGCCCACCAGGTGGCGCTTCGATCGAACCTCAAGTCTTCACAATCCACAACAGATCTGTCTTACATACCGGAGAAAGACCAAAACTCACGGACACCGAGAAACAGGCCGGTGTCTATGGCGATACCAAGCAATTCTAGACCTTATGGTGAGTGTTTGTAGAAACTAGTATCGGTTGACGCGTTTTGAATAATGTTCGGGTTTTAGGGTGGTTTGCACTAATCGTTGTGAAATTATAAGATTTTTTGGTTCAGGATATAAACTTGTAATTTTGAAATGTTTAGAGATTATAAAGATTAGTATGATTGATTCACAATGATACAAATGTATCAGACGCATCAGACCTAAAATGTATGGATGAATGTTTGGAACTCCGTATAACCATTTGAACATTTTGTTATAATTGATAGTACCTACCATAATTTAGCTAAATACTTAAAGATTAGGTGCAAGTCTCCCTAAAATGTTTTAACTTTATATCACGAAGCCTTCTCCACTGTCCGTCTGTGCAAGTACTTTCAAATGTTACCTTTCCTTTATTAAAACTACCTATATCATCAATCTGTTATTCAATCATTAAAACAAAAAATATATAATATGTTAAATTTAAACTTATAAACAAAGCGTTTGAAAGTACACACAATATTTTTGCTAAACTGTGCTACACACTAACCATTGATCATTAAACTAATACTAACATTATTGACTTTCCATCTCCATGCTAACCAGGACATAACTATAACCTCCCCGAAGAACCGCTAGACAGCCTAAATTCAAATTATTTTGACAGCCTAAATCCAAACATCAATTTAGATTACCGCAACAAAAACCCATACGCCATTCCCGCTAATCTAAACCACAAAATACTGCCAGAATATACAGAGAATTACAGCCCCTACGTGCCACCACATGCCAATATAGGCACCTCTCACAGCGATAAAAGAGCTATGAACTATATGCAATATGGTGCTAAGCCTATGGTTTTCAAAGAACAACAGTTGCCTGTAAAACAGAACTTGGCATTTACCATAGATCTTGGTAAGCCGAAACAAGTGCAGTCTAAAGTGTTTGATCGACTGTTTCCAACTAAAGACGAAACTAAGGATCCACCAAAAATACCGCCTAGAAATTTCCATCTGAATTTGAATAAACCAGAGGAAGTTAAACCTCAAAAACCAACGAAACCTAACGCTAGAAGCATATTTAAAAACTATAAATCGTGTCCCGTATCACCAGTGTCCGAAGAATGTAAATGGGGTGACAAAGTTGCCCAAAATAGCAAGAATGCCGATGGTAGCACTAATCAGAGTAAAACTAACTCTTTGGATCCTAAAAAGAGGAATTCGCTCAGCTTCTTCATCGGCCTTGATGGTAAATCTTTGAAAGATAATGGGAAGAGCATCGTAGACAGCATCAAAACAGATACTGAAAAGATGATAGCGGAAATCACTCGTAAATATGGAGATTTGGACAAATTTGAACCGAGAGAAAACGAGCTCGATTTGCAACCGTCTAAAGAAGTTTATTTAGACAGAGAAGATGGAAACTTCTCCTCTGATTCACTAGAAGATTGCAGTCTAAGCCAAGACGCTAGTTGCAAGAACAAACTGTATTCCAAAAAGGTGTGCAAAAAACACAGCAAGAATAATAAGGGCCTACCGCGAAGAGCCTTTTCGAATTATGAAATTTCAGGAACTTTAGATAAGCCTGTGATTCCAGTTAAACCTTCCTACATAGCCAATCAGAAAAGCTCAACGTTGCCAAGAAATATGCCTTCCAATCTAGATGATATTGTTGATGAAGACTGCAATATGAATCCTTATTCCAACATGTATAGGTGCCAAAGTGTTTTGACGAAGAGATGTGTGACTAGATCGAATGAATCTGTTTTGAGTGACAATTCGAATTGCTCAAGTGTGTCAAACGAGATCTTCCTCAAATATGGCAACGAAGGTGGATTCCAACAAGCGAGATTTGATAGTCGCTACAACATTAACACGTCACAAAATTGTTCAATTGAAAATCTTAATGAGGCTGATGAAAAATACTTAGAGAAACACAGGCACAGTAGTGCGAGTTTCTTTCTGAATCAGAAAAAATATATGAAGAACAGTTGTAGCCAAGAATCCATTTTGTCTGATGAATTTTTGGACAATGAAAATGCATTATCCAGGACTAACTGCAATTCATTAGAGAGTGTTTTGTCTGATGATTCTGAATGCACTAAGAGCGCTCCTTTAGAAATGCTTTTTGAAGGTGCTAAATTTAAGCATCAACATAATGACAAGAAAGGAGTGGGTATACCAAGAAACAGTAAGAGTTGTTACGAATTTGACAACGCATCCAAAAGTTACGGCTCCAGTCCTAATAATCCTCCGTTTTTCGGTGGCTACATGTATAATAACTATTTAGGCGAGGCCTCAAGTCCTCAATACCTCACACAACCTAAACCGACTAATGTTATGTCTAAACCACCTATAAATAAAGTTTGCGGTTTCGACGTACCTGTATCACAATTCAGTGGTCACAAAACTGTTACTAGATCTAAAAGTCTATATGATTCTGCTTCAAAACATCAGCCTCCTCCCGCTAAAAATATTGCGTACTATTTTGATGGAAGTAACGTCCAACCTTTTACAAAAGACAACAAACTTGATGACGAAATACCAAGACTGAATAAAGGGGATTATATGGCTAATAAAACCAAATCGTTACAACCCAAGTTTTCCGAGCAGCAAAAGTATAAAAGTGAAATGGATGGTTGTGAAACAAAGACTATGGTTAAATCTAAAAGCTGTAGTTTTGAAGTAGTTTTAGAGCCGGCCAGTAAACCAAATCCGATTAAAAATTTGATGGAAAAACGTAACTCGCATGTCCAAAAGAATCTCGAGAAATTCGAGGAGCAAATAAGAAAGAACACTCAGACCAAATGTAGTAAAAATCAGCACAGTAAAGAAAAGTCGAATGGTAATAAATATAATAATGTAACAAAAAGCCTAGAAAGAGGTTCCGCACAGAAAAATAATAATAACAAAGTAACAATGGAGTTTGTACCTCACAAACCACCAAAGCCAATTAAAAGGACTTCTTCAGTTAAACTTAATAATAGACTTAAAGCTGGGGCAGATAAAAGTGGTCTGAATTCAACTATATCGTCCCATTACAAAGCTAAGCTTGATGGGCTTCACAACAAAAACTATGTATCTAATAAAAAAGAAGATAATAATTCTAATAAAGTTGATAACGACGATACAGAGAAAACTTTCGATGTTTTCGTGAAAGAAAAGGATGTGAATGAAAACAAATCAGAAATGCAGATGGATAGTCTTGAAGTCTACGCAATGCAGCGTATGGAGAGGATGAAAGAAGTAAGCATGGATTCTTTAGACGTTTTAGATGATCGAAATGATTTCGCTAAAGATTCGTTAGACTATTACGCTGAACAAGATAATAAATATTCATACATGAAAACAAAAAAAGAACACATAAATGCGTTGAAAAAAAATGAGGATAAACCATGTAATAGCAAAGATAATTTAGACGATACAGAAAGCGATGAAATAAAAAAGTATAAGTATATAGAACGCAAATTAGAGATCATTAATAAATTAGTAGAAATGGAGGAACGAAAAATGTTGCAAGAGAAATTCCTCAAAGAATGGCGCATGCGACCTTTGAAAGCTAATATCGATGACGGAAAAGGAGTAGTGAAAGTACTTTCAAAGAAATTTGAAAAACTAGCGGTTAAACATTCATCAGTTCCTCCTAACTATGCTGCACTTACTTTAGAAGATGCGGACACTGATACAGAAAATTCGGAAGCAAAAGAGATCAAAAGAAATCTCAGTTTACCCGACATACTAGATTCCGAACAAATTGGTGGCTTATTTACTAATTCAGATATTCAAGAACCCGATAACGACGCAGGCAACCCAAGCGCTTTAGAAGACATAGAAACAAGTAACAATCCTAATGAAGAACTCGCTAATTATGACGAACCAAAACTGAACAATACCATACTTAACGAAACACATACGTCACCACCGAAAAAACTTCAATGCAGAGTATACAACGAAATGGTTATACCCAAAACAGACGTACACCTCGACAGTGAAAACTACGAATCTTCCACAACCAGCTCAAGTTGCACAAATTCCCCGAAAAGACTCTCATTCTATGGATTCCATCGACCTAAAATACCTTTCGGACGGAAATCCTTAGTAAGAGTTCCAACGCCAAGACTATGTATGGAGAATCGTATGTTTGCATCGTCCAGTAAGGTTAGGCCTGTGGTTTCTAGCGGGGGTGCTGTAAGGTCGTCTCTGTTTGGATTGGGTGGTCAGTTAGCAAAGAAAGTCCCGATTCAGTGTCCGCTACCGTCGAAGTACTCACCGCTGTCAGGTGCGAATCAAGGCATGATTAGAAACAAATCGATGTTGTCGAGTCCCCTTTCTTTTGCGAAACCAAATCCTTTGATTCCTTGTGGAGGTGATTTGAGAGTAAAATTTCATCCACTGCCTATTGAGTTGTTCGAATTTTAAAATTTGAATGTGGCGTTCATTTGTTTTTTCATTTCGAGCACTGGCTGAACCGCACAAGGAGTCAAATGATGTTTGCTTTTATTAGTATAGTTTTATGTTGTTCATCTGTATTTAATTTCATTGTTGTAGATGTTGTGTTACGTATATTTAGTCAATTATACTTAGTTTTAAGCATGTCTTTTATCTCTCAAATATTTAATACTTTGGATGCATTTTTTATCGAACATGCATTATATTTTTTTACTCTGCATGTATTTTTTTTATATTTGGTTCCAAGAGTTGGAATTATCATTGCTATTATTGTCATGTGATTTAGACCAAACCAAAGACTTGCAAAGTTATAAGTGTGGTAAATACCAACTCTTACGTCACATCGGGAAATATTCCACCAAACAAAAACTTTCCATGTGCATGGGATATTTCCTCCAATGACAAGCCCATCCTGCATGTTCTAATTACGCCCCCAAACGGTCTCTAGCCAATCGCAACCAGTTATCGCCGTACGAAGCGGAGGAGTCTGGCGGTATGCGTCGAGCGTGTTCTCTCTCAGACTTGGCCATAAAGCCTATGCCTGCACCGAGGACTCCACAAGGTTCGTATCAAGGTCCACTGTTGTTTATAATTAATGTTGATGGTGCATTTTTTTTGGATACTTGGTGAAAGGGTTTGTTTATTGGTGTTGGTTAGTATGATTAAATCATCGTAAAAGTAGCCAAACAGTTGTTTTATCTACCATTAACATGAAATAGATTACTCACTATTAATATAAAGGTGGTGGATAAATATGGCACTCACATCACTGGAGAGGAGTTGTTTTTTTAATTAGATTGCACCTGAATTAAATAAATCAAGAACACACGCATTTAGTTTTGGTGATGGTTGGTAAGAGCTCCTTTAGTTACTACTTGTTAAGTTAAATGTTAGGTTCCTAACACGCGAAAGCAGAAAGCCAGGAGAAAATAACACGCGGCTTAGACATTTCAAGGTAATGGTATGCAATACCTAAAGTTCCGAAAATAAGCAATCTCAATTCAGAATATGGCTTTCAAACTAGTTTCGATTACTATTACATTTGTGATTAGTCCAATAACAATGGATTGAGATAGGTTATTTATGGCTTTCAAATATGGTTATTATGATACTTGCTTTGCATGACACTAATATTGCACGTTTATCTAGGTTATAAATGTTATTCTAATACGCATGTTACATAATATTATGCTTAGTACTTACTTTTAAATTCAAATTTGAAAGTTTATCATCCCATAAATTGATCATAACTAAAAACACAAAGTGATGTAACAAAACAAAAAAAGCCTCCTTTCACTTTTCACTCAAAAATTTTGATTACAATGATAGAATGACAATCGCATAAGGATTAATTATCAATCGACAAGACGTTCCATTTTTTTATCGCATAAGTATCACCAATCGACAAGAGTGTCATAATTTTTCGTGATTTACCAACTGTCTCCCACCAAAATCACAATATAACGCCTCCATTGCCCCCCACACAGCGGCGGCCACCAAGTCGCCACCCAACAACGCGCCGGCTGGGGGCAAGCCTACGTTCGCCCGCCCCGCGCCCCGGTACAGCAGCAAGAGCAACATGACCCGGAGCTCTAGTGTCGGGGTGCTGAATAATCAGGTTAGTGAAACATATTTTTACACTGCAGTCATCTCTCACTGAGTTGCAGAAAGTATGTTTAAGTTAATGTCGGCATTAAATGTATTGTTGCCTTGCTTTGACAGTATACGGACAGAAAGAGACAGACATAGCTATTTATTGTCGACATTAGCTTAAAGTCCCTTTCTGCAACTCGGCATAAATACGTCAAAATTTTAGAGCATTTAGTTAAAATTCCACATTAAAAGTTCCACAGTAATGGATAGGAGCGACCACGAGTGACGTATCACCTGTTGCTAGTATACCTACGTCTGGCCAGCCGTGGGCAGCAAGCAGATGATTCTAATCTTACCGGCCAATAGTAATGTGTACCCTGGCAAAGTAGGCAATGGGGCATACACACTACCCTGGGTTATAATACGTAAAAAAACCCACAGTAACATAGGGCGCTCCTATCGTATTGCTACTACTACCTCTGCACCGTCCGATATTGTGACAGTTCACAATGTTAACATTCATGTCCTCCATCCAGAGTGACTCCGAGTCAGACCCTCAGCCCTCACGGGGTCAGCAGCGCGGGTCCCAGGGGCTGATGAGGCCCACCATCAGCTCCATGAACAAACAAGCCAACAACACCACCAGGAGACGGGGGATGGCCAATGCTTATAGCTCTGGTAAGTGAGATTTAAAATAAAAATGGTGTGAGGAAAGAGTCAGTCTGTGAGGAAATGGTCTGGGTGTGATGAAATGTCTAACTGTGAGGAAGTGTCTGGATGTGATGAATGTGTCAATGTTATATTGCTTGTTATTTTTATTTTCAATTTTGCCGTTCCCTTTATGTTTAAAAAGACCCTTAAACTTGGTAAATAAAACTGTGTGATATGTTTTTAGTTATAACCCAATTGAAAAGACGTGGGCTGATCCTAGAAATCCAAAGTGATGGTAAAAAGACAAGTTATCAAAGAAAACGCACATATTTTACTAATTACCAATAGTTTGAGGTTTAGTTTAGAAGTAGATTTATCTGTTGCTTGTAGTTTGATGCTGAATGAAGCAAAATCCCTCAACATAAGTAGTCCTCAAAAGCAATCTTAACCCCACATAAAAGCTGATTTATATTTCACTAGCTGTTCCCGCGAGCTTCGCTTCGCCTTAAAAAGTTTTCCCGTGGGAATTCCGGGATAAAAAGTAGCCTATGTTCTTTCTCAGGGTCTAGACTATCTGTATACCAAATTTCATTCAAATCCGTTCAGTAGTTTTGGCGTGAAAGAGTAACAGACAGACAGACAGACACAGTTACTTTCGCATTTATAATATTAGTTAGGATTACACTACCCATGCATCAATGTTCTTTCCACTTGTATCTTTAATCAGAGACTGAATTCCCATGAAAAACTAAAATATCCTACAGAATGCAACCGACATTGAAAACCAGGCAGTAACAAAAGATTTGAGAATAAAAAATTCACAAAACAGACCTACAATATATTTACAAAATCATTGAATAAATTTGTCCTTATAAATTGAAACCCTATAAGAATCACCCCAACATTTTTGCCCCTTAACCCAATCGCAGCCCCAGCACCCCCCACGCAAAGCTAAACCCACAGTGGCTAACCCGACTAACCCTACAGTGAGTCTGTCGACGGCTGCTCAAGAGGAGTCTAGTTCGGAGGCCGAGGACCGGACCTGCGCCAAGCCGGCCGTGCCGCCGCGGCCGCGGGCTGTTAGTGTTGACCACTCCGCGCATAGGAAGATTGGTAAGAAAGAAAGAAAATCTGTGTTGACATTTATGAAGAGTAACAATGGTCTGAAAATTCCACCTTGTGGAACATCCATAGCATTACTATTTCATAATCATATCTTTTGTGAGTCACGCAAAAACAACAGAACACAGATAATACATACATTTAAAGTGCAACTGTTATTCGTGCTGCCCAATGTTCAGTTTTTGGACCATTTTTGTTCTTCGTATATTTCAATCACCTATCGGTGGTCAAATAATGCAAGATTGATAAGTTTGCTATTCTAACTTTACATTGGAACAAAGACAAAAATTATCTTACCACATAAACTTAACACATACGTTATACAGATGTTTAGCGCGGCATTTAGATTTAGATAATAAAGTCGTAAACTTATAACAGTTAAATTCAGTCTCGATTTTAACAATGATTATCCCCCCCAGGCCGCAGCGGCAGCGAGCGCGACCTGTCGGCCAAGGCGCGCGAGGTGACGGCGCGGCTGACGGCGGGCACACGGCGCCCCGGCCAGGAGTCGAAGCCGGAACCGGCGGCGAGCGATGCGCAGAGTGAGTGCTTTACTACAGCTATATTTTTACGTGCCACCACCGACACATAAGCAATTAACAATCCATAATCAGCATAAGTCTAATGTTACATTTTATACACTGACTGCAAGTTCCGCTTCCCCTTTAAGGGTCAGCAAGGGGTAATCGAGGGTTGGCATTGTCATAGAATTATGTAGTAAACGATGCTCTACAACCTTGAAAAAAATCACACAGGTAGCCGAAGAGTCTAGCTAGGTGCTGAATGATTCGAATTCAAGTAAATGCGTATGGATAACTGTAAATAAAATTCAGAATATCACGAAAGACCAGAAAATCACACTCCCGTATTGTAACAACTGTGTCGTAATTATCGAGAATTTTCATATGATTTTTATCATATTATAAAGTTAAAGGCTTGGACTAGGCGCTAAATACCTTGTTTTTTAATAAACACACACTTATTTTGTGTAAATTAATCCCAAACTTGAGTAATTTTTTTCCCTCAAATCTTCATACAAATATCTATGGCGGCTTTCTGTGTTATAAAATCATAAACACAAGTGAAGTTTGACTCAGTTGGCCGCTGGCCTCCAAAGAAGGGTCACGTCGGTTTAGGCAGCACTGACAGCTCGCGATCTTATCGTGTACAGATACAAAATCACTGCACATTGGTTGTCATTGCACTTTTTCAACTTTTATGACACCAACATTTTGATTTGAAATTGAGGAAGCATAATTCTTACACTATATTCAATACATTAAATTAAATTAGATAGTGTGCAATATTCTCGTGACATTGCAGTCTCGTAAAGGTCTGATGAGGAGCAGGAATATAGCGAATGGATCTAAGTGATGACAATACGCACGAACATTAGGTTAGGGATCAAAAATACAGTCTCTTGGTGCTGGTTGAGGTATGGTCTCGTGAGGATCTGATGAGGGCAGTAACACGGTGGTGGCTCAATTTTATTTCAAAGATGTTAATAGCTAAAAGCATCGAGTTTGGGCTACTAACCCTTAATTCACTTCCTGAGTCCCTGGGACTCACATCAAAATTTCAAAATTCAATAATTGTAACGTTTGAGCGGCTAGTTTCCCCCCCGTCTCAGTACCTTCCTGAAGGGTCATGGGCTCCGCGGAAGCGAAAGGACGTGCGCCGGCGATGCGTATTTAGTGAGTTATTGCGTCGAGTGAGTCCCACGGACTCATACAAGTGAATTATGCTATATTTATTTTATTAAATTCAATTATCGAATGTTGCTTATTTGTCGTTATTATTTATATAAATCATATTTTTTTATATGCTTATAAGATATATTTTTATGGATTGGCAAAATGAATCGAAAACAAGTTAATATTAATGAATCTAAGGGCACGCCCGCACAGAACTCGTCTGCCACACAAAGTTCGCTGCTCGATTTCATCTATCATGAAAAAAGACATTCCTGAAGATGCGAGCCACCCTGAAATTGAAGACATGTAATGAAAAAAAGTACTGCTGTCTGTTCCATTACAAAAAGAGAACATAAACTGCATTTCTATGTACCAAATGTATAAAACCCATATGTTTGGCCTGCTCAAAAAAGGTATGCTGACGTTGCCTGTGAGCAGTGGCAAAACCCATTGCACGTTTTTTATTTTTGTATTAGAGCATACATTTTTGTTTTTTTATTTTCGGTTTATATGTCTTTAAGAGTCAAAAAAACGTAAAAACATATATTTGTTACGAATATTTGATATTTTTGTAGAGGTTTTAAAATACATCTGTTGTTTTAGACTCATAAAAATTTGTTTCTTTAATTTTGGAGAGGATCTCAGAAGTCTGTCCAGTTTCGTTGCTTTTTTCTAGTGCATTAATAAGTACTGAATAACATTATTAGATATATTTTGAAAAAAATATGTTTTATTTGATTAACCCACGCTTACAAAATCTATGAGTCCCAGGGACTCATACAAGTGAATTACGTTAGTAAATTTCACGAAGTGAATTAAGGGTTAAGTATGTTTTTCAGAGAGAGAGAAAGAGATTTTATTTTTCCTCTGAATGTGTTAGGTTTACCGGGTTTACTAAGTTCATTCTGTTAATGGAATCAAGTTGTTATGTGTTCATAAGTAATAATTATTTATTAACTTAATGCTGTTGGTTCTCCACGAAAATGTAAAAATAAAAATAAATTCGTAACGTAAAATTGACAATGACGGAATTTCTTCTATAGACAGTAGCCACAAAAAAACAAACGATAGATGGCGTGATTTGGAGATAAAGATACATTTATTCGACACATAGACGGCAACAACAAAAAAAATACAGATTTAAAGAAAAGAAACACATACTTATACAAAACAACAAAGAATAAAAAGGATACACATCAAAATAACTGGAAAAAATATAAGCCCCAATTTACTTGTGTGGGACAGGGAGTACCATAATATTTTTTTTGGGGTACTCCCCATCTATGCGAAATATCAGCTTGATATCTTTACCCGTTTCTGAGAAAAAGGGCGGTGACAGACAGTCAGTCAGACAGACGGACAACAAAGAGATCCTATAACGGTTGCTTTTTTTCTTTTGACGTCCTAAACCCTAAAATTAAGTAAAAATATTATGCTGCTACCAAAAAATGTACTTACAGGTATTGAAAAAGCGGTATATAGTACTAAACAAATTATAAACAAACAAAAAACCCGACTGCACGCTAAAAAGATGAAAACAAGTCCCAATGTTAATGGAAAGTATCGTAGGCGGGGACCAGCAGAGGGTTCACCATTTAACTGAATGTTACTTAGATAACGGCCTTGAGTGGCGGTCAAGTTGGTCCCCGCCTGCGATACTTTCCATTAACATTGGGACTTGTTTTCATGTTTTTAGCGTACAGTCGGGTTTTTCGTTTGTTTATAATTGTATTTTTTTATTTGTAACTTTTTAGTTGTTTTTATTTTATGAAATTTTACGTCAGTAGTTCATGATCATTTTTTATTTCAATAATTTTGGTGTTGTTATTTAAATACCTTCAATATGCATATTTTTGTAATGTGAAAATCAAGCCCTTTCATTTGAGACCTAAGCTTACACGGCAAAGTTGAATTATTATTTTTTCGATCATCACGTTATGTCCTCTAGAGGGCGCTATGTACATTTTAATGGAACGTCACATAGCCTATAACCATCGCGCCATCAATACGCTTGTAACAATACCTCATACATCAAAATCTATCAAGCCGTTTAGGCTACAGGAGGGAACAAAGAAACAGACAAACATACATACATACAATCAAAAAACATTACCCTCCTCCTTCGGCAGTCGGGTAAAAAGGAGTAAGACAGGGGGTCATTCTGAACTTTTGCTCTACGAGTTTTGGAAATTAACAAAAAAAAACCTTTTTTCATAGAAACTTTGTTGGACATGTGACTTTTTACCATGGAAAACGAATATTTTTTTTCGCGAATTTGCAAATCTCGTAGAACAAAAGTTGTTCAGAATGACCCCTTGAGTCATCCCCTTTTGGCTTAGTATAGCCCTTTTGCGACACTATGTATTTACTTTGCTTTGTCGTCGGGGTTCAGTTGGCTGGAGGATGCCCGAAACTTATTATAGAATCTACACTTTAATACTTGTAGTTACCTTTCTACAAGTAAATACCACATTTGTTTGAGAAAGCTAATCGGGTTCCGAGTATAGAGTAAAGTGGCACCCTTATTAATTTCTACTCTTTCCTGGTGCCTACCAGTGTAAGTAAGAATTATACTTACTTACCCTAAAATCACCCAAAATGTACTTGAACATAATTGTCAATAAAGTTGGCGAGTAAAAGTTTATCGACCCACTGTGCAAACTTACATGTGTGCGTGTCACTGCGTGTGCTGTGTGAAGAGCATTGAAAACCCAAAATTGGCGCGACACGTCACCCTGTACGGGCCCTTAAATTTTTCCCGCGCGAATTTCGGTATAAAAGGTAGACATTATAATGTTAATGAAAGGTTTCAGCTACTTACATATAAAATTTCATCAATAGTGGTTCAGCTTTTTGGGTGTGAAAGAGTAACAAATATCGACACGTATTAACTTTCGCGTTTATGGTTTTAGTAAGATTATTTGAAACTTTCTTTATAACGTTATCACCCTATCTGGTTCTTATACAAAGCCAAAAGCTATTATTAAAACGTTTCGTTCTTTCACCAAGCCACCATTACTACAACTCTATGTTATGACCCCCAGTGTCGTCAACGCAACTCTGCTCAGCCCTCACCGAGCAACTGACGCGAACAGCCAGCAAAGTCGTTCAACTGTACCGGACCCTACAGCACCCGGCGACCACCGAGCATGACGCGGCGCTAGTGAGCGGTGAGTGAACGAAATCAAAGATAAAGATAAAGAAACATTTATTCGACACTTACACAGCAACAAAAAATTTACGAGTCAGAGAGTGAACGACTGAATGAAGGAGTGAGTGACAGGATAGTGGTGCAACTGTATTGCACCCTACAGCACCCGGCGACCACCGAGCACGACGCGGCGCTAGTGAGCGGTGAGTGAACGAAATGAACGAATGAATGAGTGAATAGAGTAAGTTACTGCACCCGGCGACCACGGAACACGACGCGGCGCTAGTGAGCGGTGAGTGAACGAAACGAACGAATGAATGAATGAAGGAGTGAACTGTAGAGTACGTTACAGCACCCGGCGACCACCGAGCATGACGCGGCGCTAGTGAGCGGTGAGTGAACGAAATTAACGAATGAATAAATGAATGATACACTCCAACTAGATTCTACTTCCACGGATAATGAAAATAAAGAGGTCTTACTAAGTGCTGATTGAAGGAATGAAGGAAATAAATGACTGAATTATTGGTAGTAAAAATGTTATTGCCAGTAGTAATATTATCTAAGCAGTCTATTCTATTCTGTTCTACTTTGAGCGGAAGCGAAGTTCCTGTACGTGGCTATCTCGAGTGGAACCTTTGTACATATCCCCTTAATTTCAGCTCAGCCAGCCTAGCTCCAAACAAACAAACATTTCTTTCCCGTATCAAAACTAAACCCACGTACTTATATCTTTCACAGGCCTAGAAACGGCGATCCTAGAAACGCAAAAGGTGCTCCGAAGCGCGGTTCAACGGCAGAATTCTAACAAAGTTAACGGGAGTGACGCGAACAGTGTGACTACAGCTGATGGAGATAGGCTGAACACTGTTGACACGGCACGGTTGAAGCTGGAGGAGTTACTGTCTAAAGGTAGGGTTGGAGTTTTAATACTGAATAAGGTATCACCACCATTGACTTATACAGGCTAATAGACCAGCTCATATCGTACATATCGATCATAGATCGTAGACAGAATAACATGGCTGCTCATGAGCTGGTCTATCAGCCCTCCAAGGCATATCGTTGACTTTTGGGACACCATGTATATTAGGTACTAGCGTAAGGACAGCCACTCAAGAAAAGGCCACCCTTGCGCTGGCCTTAAATGTCGCTGGTGTTTAAGGAGTTACTGTCTAAAGGTAGGTTCTAACAAAGTGAACGGAAACGACGCAAATAGCGTGACTACAGCTGATGGAGATAGGATAAACACTGTCGACACGGCACGGCTGAAGTTGGAAGAGTTGCTGTCTAAAGGTATGATATTTCTATAGTTATTATGTATAAGTAAGTATATCTCTGTGTCTCAATTTAGATAAACTTCTCTCCTCACAGCCTATCGTACTACCAATCACTTTCTTGACATCACCAAAGGTTAACTGGTAGAGATAAGTAGCTGGTAGTTGCTGGATGAGGAAGGCTGTGGTGTTATGACTACCCTTGCGAGACGCCTACCTCCAGCAGTTGACACTTACGGGCTGATGATGATGATTGTTATAAAAAAAAACATGTATTACTTTCCTTGATGACAGTTTCTCATGCTTCAGTTTTATCATAATAGTATAATTTTCATTAGAATTACTTTGTACTTAATCAATATTTTATACTCACCAATCCACATCCATAATTTCCTCTTCCACAGAATCAGCGAACACCGGCGGCAACCCAGCCATGTCGCTCATAGAACAATACGACACCTACTCGGACATCCTCCTCAACATGGTGCAAAGCAAGATGGTGAACCAATTCTCTAACAGCCCTCAAAGCCTTCCAAATACCGCGCGAGAAACCGCGGACGAGAGCTAGAGCTGGCAGCCAATTCTCTACCACTCGCCTTTGAAGTCGGTTGATAAAATGCAATGAAAGGTAACCCCCGAATTTATAGAACGAACTGTCAGGACAGGAAGTCAAGGCCAAAAGAATTCATAGAGCTTTATTTGACTCTTTAAAATACCTAAAGTCTGTGTTTAATCTCAGATACTAAATTGTCAGATTCTGAACGGTTCATCAACAGAGGATTGTCGACTGTTGATGAACCATTGAGAATCTGAGATAAAAAAAACTGTGTTTAGAAAGAACTGTCAGTTTACAAGAGAATTGCAGCAAGACAGAAAGTCAAAGCCCCGAATTTATAGAGCTTTTTCACATTTAAAAATACCCAGGTTTAAAATTGACGTTGGTATACGAATTTCCTTTTCGTACCGTCATAAAATTTTGAAACTTGTGTTTTTCAAAATCAATTTTAACCTTATTGTTAATTTACAATACAGTCCATAAATTTTAGGGTCTCAAAGTCTCTTGTAAAGTGACAGTTTGTTCTGTGAATTCGGGGGTTAAGCTAGATATTGGTAGCTGGACTGAGTTTCGCCACCTAAATATGAGTCGATTTTCACTGCTAGATCGGCTAAGAAAAACCTACACTTGGCAATTCAACCTTACGTAGTCAGCTACCAATTTATACTTTAAAACTGGACTCAAAAGGCGCGCGGTTGAGAATTGGACCTTAGAGCCAACATAATAGGGCACATTTGGCAGTGCGACGAAAACATTTGAGGTTAGAGTGAAAGAGTCTTTTATTTTTGACAGCTGTCAAATGTCACCTGAGTTATATTGACGGTGTATAGTGTGTTAATAATATAGAATGTGTGTTTGAAAATGTAGGAACTTTGTGTGTGTGAGTGCGATGGCAGCGCTGTTGGCGGTGAAATTGGGAATTAAATCGGGTAGTTTGAAGCAAACATGTGATTTAGTTTTGTGTACAGTGTGCCACGTAGATATCTGACCCCTTTTACTTGCTAAGAAGTGCGTCTTACCACTGTAACACAATTCTTAGACCGATGCTTGTACTATGTATAAATAAACTTGTTTCTGATAGAATATTGATGAACAGAACTGTACCAGTTGTAAATTGTGTAAATTTCCACATTCACATTATAGCAGCAGTGGGGGTCAGATGTCTGTGCGGTAGACTGTATACATACTTTGTAATGTGACACTAGCGCCATGCGTAGTAGACGTATTGACGACGGAATTGGGAACTAATTTTAACGTCAGTGCGTCAAAAAATAAAAATCGATGATTATTGAATAGGATTGTAGGTTCTTTTTTATTCATACGATGACATTGCAAAAAGTTGAAGTGGTATTTCGAAAATGATGTAATGGGACCCTGGTATGCCATCGCTACCTCTAAGGCATCGCAATAGAGGCCTATTTAGCTCAGCCACTGGAGCCACTTACATATTCAATGGATATTGCAATTAATAAAATGAAAATATTTGAACGCAATAATCCAATATGGCTACTTTTACGTTTTAAATACGAAGAATTGAAATATTGACTATAACTGTGATGGGTACAAAAACGGGTATATGACGGATTTATTTATATCTCATTCTGTCGTATGTTTTCGTAGTTTATGCAAACGGAAATGTATTTTCGGGAAAATATTTAATTAATCTGTCATCTACATATTTTGTTTCTAGCAGATTAGATGTAAGAATACACATACTATTTTCGTTTGAATAGACTATCAAAACTTTTACTAGAGGGACAGGACGGTATCATACAAACTTGAATAGTAAAAAAAAGTCGCTAATTTTTGAAACAGGCCCAGAAATATTTTGAATTTTATTATAGCACGAGACATACTTTATTCTTCGTACATTGTCTAATTACCAATTGTTAAGTAAGTAAACGAAATCTTATGAAATTCACGTAAAATAGTTTTTTAAAAGCAATTTGAATCGAATTTATCTTTAAAAATCCCACATTCATAATGAAAAATAATTAATGGCATTTTAGACCGTCTCCTATTCAGATAAGGTTCAAAATTTTAATTGTACCCTTAAAATATATACTCAAAACTAGAAAAACACTGGATGCATAAGAAATTTTAACCACCATATATTTCTGTTTTTGCCATACAATCTCAACCCTTGGCAGGTCAAATGCATTTGATCTTCATTAAACTCATAGTCAGTCATATCACTGACAATTTCTCACCCTAAATAGGGTGGTATTTTACCAATAAACTTCCCTAAAGCAGTTGTGGCCACATCCTGCATGAATCGTGGCTATCTACAGGGTGTTGCAAAAAGGGAACTTGAAGAAACAAATAAACTTTGTTGGTCACGTGATATTTTACTATGGAGAATGTTTTTAGGTTTCGGCTTAGTTTTCCCCCTTATTGTAGCACCCTGTATAGCCAAGTCATGATGTATTGGCTGTAATCTATTTAATATTTGCATTTATTTCTAAAACAAATCCATTCCAATTGTTTATTCCAAATTGAACCATACGTCCTAGTTTATAATGTCTACTTTAACATGTTTTATTGTTGTGATTGGATCGCTTTATTAATACAAATGAAAATGACTCGTGTTTCGAAAGAAATTGGGTTTATTTTCGATAGTGATGGTATGTTTATCAAACTAAAGAATACATACAGACATTATTAACAATTTTTAATACAAATAACTTTATTATGATTTTACTGACCTCAATAAAATATGCGATTCCAAATATCCTAACATACTTCACTAATACAGAACTAAAAAAAACAATTTAAGTACTGAGAACTTGAATAATCTGTATATAAGTACAGGGTGGATATTACCATCAGATCCATATCCATGAGTCCAAATGTCTGAGAAAAAACTAACATTTTAAAAGTTTTTTTTCGTTGGTTCAGTCATAAGTGATATACTACTCTGTACACTTGACGTAATTTTGTACAGTAAAATAACATTTTAAAAATAAAAAAAAACACGTCCCTTTTGTGTGAATGTTATTGTAGTTTTAAGCGTTTTCTTTCCATATACTGTCACAATTATTTAATAATTAATTATTGTATTAATAGAAACTAGGCATTAATCGTCATTATTACTAAAATTAAGTAGGAAGTTCGAATGTAGTTGGATTTAAAATTCGTATGATTGGCTGAATGGCAGTTTCCTTTGCATAAGTATAGACAATGTAGAGGAAAAATCCGCCATTTTGAATATTCCTTCAATGCAATATTTTGTTAAAAACATTGTCAATTGCGGGTACATTAATTTTTAACTAAAAAGCCGTGTAATAATTGCGTCTTTTTTTAATGTAGAGAATTCGTGTTTATTAATAATCGTGTAGTGTATTTTGTATTTAATGTTCAAAAATTGTATTGCCATTTACGAAAAAGACTAATGTTTGTATAATAATTTTTACGTATACACACTTTTATTATTAATATTCTTAATATGTAATTATGTTCAGTTTTGAGTTTTTAGACTATTTTAAAGTGAGATAGAGTTTTTAACATCTACGCACATTATTGTAACCATATGTTTTTGTTTCTGTTCAAAGTATTGTTTTTTTAAGGAAGAAAATAAAATTAATTTTAATTTAAAATTGTGTTTGTGTATTTTTGATTTCCTTATTTATTACATGGTACTTACTTAATTATATATCTTTTACATACATAGTTATTATAACGCCTGAACTATTTAGCAAATTAAGTTATAGGTAAGGTAAGTTTTTTGGCAGTGGTCATACATATAAGTGATAGTTGATGGATTTGATAAAGAATACGGTTTCTACTGCTTACGGAATGTTAGCGTTGTCGGACACTACCAAGAGTTTCAAAAGTGGTATACTAAGCCAAAAAGAGGCGATTTCAGGGCCTCAAGTCTGCTAATGAATGTCGGCTCAATGCTGTGTCGTCTGAATGGTTTTCCGACTTTAGGTATCTGTTTTCTCTTGGTTAGTGAGTCCCAGTAGTGAAATATGAAACACTTAACACTTGTTACTGTTTATTAAAGTTAGTTCTTTAAAAAAGATGCAATAAATGTTTCCTAAAACGCAGATAATGAATACCTACAGTGCGAAACCCATGCTGCCGACACACAACTGTGCCGCCATTCTTTAGCAGACTTGGGGCCCAGGTGGTCTTCATGAACAATCGATTAGTATACTTTTGTAACAGCCTGTATAAGTATTCAACTGCTTCAATTACTTATTTATAAAACCGGCCGGTAAGCTGAGCCAATGCGTTAACTATCTGTACAGATTATATTAATAAGGTGATCATTTTTACAGGAAATAAAACGGTGTCCAACCGAAAATCGTGTTGATTTTTTGTAAAAATCCCTTAGCATTAGCACAATAGATTGGTTCAGGTAAAGAAAAAATATGAATAAGGCGGTCTACTCATAATGGAGTCCGCGCCACCACTGAATTCTAACGGCAAAAAGGGAACTTACCTTGCCTATCATACTCTCTGACATTGTAGGTCCTGGTTCACAAAGTCTAGATAATTGCTACCTGTCTGTGGGATAAAATACAATTACAGAGAGTCACAGCATATAATATGTATGTATCATGTATATTTTATCCCACAGGTAGCCATTATCCAGAGATTGTGAAACAGGTCCTTAGTTCTATGAGTCTAGCAACAGCATTGACATTATCGGACTTGAGTGGTGGCGTGGGCTCTACAGGATGTTGCCAAATTCGACTTAGTATAAGTACCCTTTTAGCAATACCCTGTACCCTTAGCTTCGAACGTATTTATCTCGGCTCATCCAACGCCACATCATCATCATCATCATTCCTCAGAACACTGAACTTGTAAGTGACCTCCTTGAGCAGGCCCGTCCGTAGCAGGAAGTCAATGAACGGGCGGCGCCGCGCGCGCTGTCGCGACCACGTTGAACGGACCCCTGGGGAGAGGGAAGAAGTTAGGAAGGTTGGCGGGAAGGTGGGAAGAAAAATATTTTGGGAAATGGGAAATGCCTATGTTAACTACTCTAATAACAATAAATATGAGAAATTAGGCGGGAAAAAGGGAAATGGTATAACTATGTCTGTGTAGATCTTGTGTAAGTACACAACACACTATTTGTAAATTTTAACACATTTAGAAATCATAGGTACTTAGGTAAATACACACATGGTCATGACTGTAATCCCCGAATGGGTAGTCACAGGTGACTCGTAAGCAAGCTACCCGTATTTCAGTGTTCAATTGTACTCATTCCTGTGAGAAAAAATAGCCTACAGCACTCAAGGTTTACAGTGCATCAAAATATTATCAAATAAAAAGGTAAGTATAAATATTTTGTTCAAGTTTTCGAGAGGCTATGACCCCCGCTCTGGCTCGTACCTTGCTCAAAGGATTTCAATTGGTATACAACGTGGCAATGCTGCAAGTATAATACCTTTGAGCCAGGTACGATTCGGGGAGGGCTTTTGGACTGATTTCGATGACAATGTAGATTTATAACTTACTGATCGGCTCGAGCGGCCTGGTGCTGGTCTGTGGGCCGAACTCGTACAGCACTTGGAAGTCGGCGTGGTTGCCCAGCCGGAACCCGAACCCGACGCGCCCGTCGTTGCCTGAGACACAGGACACGTTAGGACGATGTACAGAAAAGCTAGCACGGGGCGCAATTAAGACGTGACAAAAGTTTTACATCGCGCTAAGTCACATCGCACAGCCTCAAGAGCGAGCGCGACGGAGAACTTTTGTCACGTCTTAATTGCGCCCCGTGCTACCTTCCGGGTGATACAAGAAGGGTCACCACAGACCTATATGACTAGATTCCCTAGTGTAATATTGAGCGTGTCAAAAGGTTGATCATAATAATATGATCATCTAGTCATAATATGGCATATGGCATCTAGTCTTATATGTCTGTAAGGGTCACACATGGCCATCCGACCTAATCTAGGCAGAACCTCTGATATGGGTGTCGGACAGCCGATGTATCTTCTACACAGATACATACCTACATATTATACCATTATAAACACATCACAAAAATTGTATTTTACAATTGTAGGTACTCAAATTATTTAAAATTGTGTGTACTCGGGACTTGGGTGTCTTTAAACAAATATCTGCCCTGGCCGGCGATCGAACTCGGCACTTTCGGCATAATAGTCAGCGTCACTAACCACTACGCCATTCGGTCGTCGTAAGTATACCGTTTTTGTAACTAATATAGCACTCTACAGTGTGTATAATATTTCATTTGGTAAAGCATTTTACCTGGACAATTTCAGCACGGAATGGTGTGAGCAGGCCCAAGAAAGGGATAAGTGGAAAGTTCTATGAGAGACCTTTGACAAGCAGTGGGACACTAGAGGTTGAGGAAAAAATAAGCATTTTAGCCAGATTTCTTGAGCAAGAAGGTTTCCGCTCAAATTATCCATCCGATAAACGTAACTATTAACGATTCGCCATAAATACAGTACGCGCGTAAGTAATGCCAATCAAGCTATCGACATCAAGTTTATCGACGTCGATAACGTACCCGTGTAGCGGCCGCAGGTACTAGGTACCCATATAAATTTATCTTTACTTACCTTTAACAATTTTCGGTGCAAATCCATAAATGCCCACTAATGCTGTCGGTACATCCTCGGGAACAATCACCACTATTGATTCCACTGGGCAACCTACAAGTTACAAATATACATTTTAGGAAATCAATTCGTTGCCATAATTTATTTTAAAAGCGTTTTTAATAGTCGTATAGTAAGTAGGTCCTTAGTACACAAAATTTACTCAGCCCTTTTTAGCTTTTGTACAGTAAACAAAAGAGATAAATGAAAAAACTTACATTTTAGGCAAATAAAAACAAAAACCGTCCAATAATATTTTTTTGCCATTTTGACATAACTTTTCGAAAAACCAATAAGTAGAGCGAAGTGTGAATATTAGATTTTCTTCACTTTATAGCACTTTTCTTATAATCCTGGCACCCAATACAACGGAACACTATAGAATGTCGTGAATTATGAATTTAGTAAGCGATTGTTTAAAAGGGAATAAATAAAACAATAATTCTCACGTTAGTTAGATAATAATTTACAAATAGATAAGATTGATGTAAAAAATTGCTTTGTGCAAGCGCACGGTTCATTGCAGGGTAAACCGTTGGCCGGCCTTGGTGGCCCATTACCTCATATCTTAGGTATTAGTATCTCACGGGCAATGAAAAGGTTCCGCCAAGAAAAACGTCAAATTACTCCTAAACGGAAAAGCCTTGCTTAATGACGCCATTTGCATCATTAAAGTACATTTAACAGAGCATCAGGATATTACCAACTAAAAACGGTAATATTTTGTTCATATTTTTTATTAAATGTTTGAAAAATTGGGGACGTTTGGTGTCGGCATTTTGTGAGTGGAACTTTTTCATTGCCCGTGAGTGTATTATATATATATACTTTAGCATGAAAAACTTTGAGGCAACGCGGAGTTCGCGAAAAACCACCAGTTCTAATATAAGGAGAGGAAGTTACAGTATAGCCCTTATTATACACTCACGGGCTAACTATGAAAAAGTTCCACTCACAAAATTCCGACACCAAATGACCCCAATTTTTTCAAAGATTTATTTTAAAGTTTTCACTAAATATCATTGTTTTTAGTTAGAGATATCCTGATGCTATGTTAAATGTTCTTTAATGTTGCGGAAGACGTCATTCAGCTAGCCTTTTCCGTTTAGGAGTAATTTGGTGCTTTTCTCAGTGGAACCTTTTCATTGCCCGTGCTACTAACCTAGGAGGTGTTAGTACCTCGTAGTAGTCTGATGTCAAACTGTTATATACCTTCCATTTCATTCGACTACCCCCGACGAAAAAGAGGGTTGTTATAAGTTTAGCGTGAGACCTATATTTCTGCTGTAGCGTGAGACCTGTATTTCCCAAACGGCTGAACCGATTTGTTTTTTTGGGCTATAGGGTATATTACCCCAAGTGTTCTTAGCCATGTTTTATCAAAATTGGCTGAGCCGTTCAAAAGTTATGCCTTTTAATGTTGAATATCGGGGGTTTTAACGTTGGTTACGTACGTTAGTTAGTTTTTATTTTGTGAGTATTTTATTATAATAGCAATCAAAATAGCTGAGTGCAGCAGTCATATTTTTTGTAAGTGGTTAGTAAATCTAATGTCTCAACTCAATCACACGTTCAACGTTGGTTTTACCGTCTACCTACAGCCGTGGGAAGTTGTAATATTGTGATTATGAATGAGCTGTTAGGGTCCATGTCCACCAGAGATGTGCTAAATTACATTGGTCAAATGTTTTCATTCATCGTAT